>NC_135513.1:15343343-15704177 GCF_051989575.1 Stigmatopora nigra
TTTTTACATTTTTCTTTTACATACACACACAAAACAGCCCGTTTTACACACAAAAAAGTTATGTCATTACATTGTCTTTGATAGGAAGCTTGCCCCGACCAACATGGCTACCCGGAGGCCATTTCGGAAGGGTAAACGAAAATAATTGATCAAAATGACCTAAAATGACTTGAAATTACTTGGTGGCGAGGAAAAAACAAGTAAAATGGACATTTCTCCCCGCCAACGCCACCAAAAGAAAGCAAACTGTTCGTCTTTGTCTGCTTTTTATTGACTAATTTCCAACTACATCTACAAGTGTGTTTATCCCGAGCGTTCATTTGGTGATATTGTTAGCATTCATGCTCTTTCCGCTCCCGCTGAGCACGATGTAGGGCGTCTTCTGCGACTTCTGCTTCTCCTGGAGCAACGCCACGGTCCCCAACGGCGTGTCGCTGCTGCTCATCTTCTTGAGCAGCGCTTCCTCCTCCAGCTTCTTCATGCGGCGCTCGGTCTTCATCTTGCCCGAGCCCTTTCCGTGGAATCGATGCGAGAGCTGGCGGAAGGCCTCCTTGGGGGTCAGCTTGCGTCCCGACTCGTCCACGTACTCGATCTTGACCTCGGGCCTGTATCCGTCCTTGTCCTTGAAGTCCTGCGTGAAGCCGCGGTACTCCTCGCGGCGGCTGTACTTATCGTCGAAGCCCATCTTGTCCTCGATGCAGTAGTTGTCGTTGGGGAGGGCGCCCTTGTTGGCCTTGACGCGGGCCACCTTCTGCATCTCCGTCTCCAGGAGGCCCTTATTCTTGCAGAGGTGCAAAGCGGCGGCCAGGCCCGAGTTGACGATGGGTTCCTCATCCAAGATGGTGGCGGACGCCGTGGCCAGGTCGGAATGGCGTTTCTCCTCATCCAGGTTGACGCTGCTCCATCCCACGTTGTCCTCGCCGTCCGAGTCGGAGCCCCCGCCGCCTCCACCGCCGTCCTCCTTCTCCTCCTGGTCCTCAAAGTCCATCATGTCCTCCTGGTCCTCGCGGTTTCCCGACAAACCGTAAGTGGGGATGTCACCTAGCGTGCGGCAGAACTCGGAAGTCGCGTTGAAGACGATGTTGTTACGTTTCTCTCCGTCCCCGTCGGCGGTGGCGGCTTCGTTGACGGCGGCGGGTTCTTCGGCAGCCGGCCTCGAAACTCTCTCGGCGATCCTCTCGCCGGCGTCCTTGAGTAGCTTCTTCTGCCGTAGCTTCCTCTGCTTCTCCAGCTGCTTCTGCAGCTCCTGCTCGGCTTCGTCCTCCTCCAGGACGGAGGGCTCGGGCGGGACAAAGTCCTCGTCCTCGCTGATGTCCATGTCGGCCGTCCGCACGTCGTCGGACGCCGGCGCCTCTTGGCGGGTCTCGTCGCCTTCTTCCGCGCCTTCAAAATCGCTCTTCCGGCCCCGCCCGCGCGTCCTGGAGCCGAAATCTTCTTTCCGCGACTCGTCCAGGAGCAGAAAGTCGGCCACCGACGTGCTCTCCTTCTTGCGGATCTTCTTGACGCGGCGCTTGGTCTTTTTGAAGCCCACCATCTCCAGTGGCGAGTAATACTCGGACGCCAACGCCAGCGAGGGCATCTCCAGGGTCTGCGCCTGGGCGCGCAACGTCTCCCGGACCGCCTTCATCTCCCGCTCGTGCTCGCCGTCGGCCACGCCTCCCGTCTGCAGACGGAAGCTCTTCTTCTTCTCGCCCTGGATCTCCTCGTCGTACTTGGACAGCACGGTGCGTGCCTTGAAGCCCACCATGTCATCCACGCTCTCCTCCTCCTCGTAGGGCTTATAGTCGGGCTTCTTCTTCTTCAGCTCCACGTTCTTGTCTGCCTTCTCCTTGTCCACCAGCCCCACGTTTTCCAGCACGTCCTCCTTCTCTTCCAGGACCCCCTTGTCCTGCAAGGTGAGAATGACCGTCTGTCCCTCGCCGAAGGAGTCCACCTGGTGCTCCACTTTGAGACCCTTGAGATCCCTCGCCGTGTAGGCGCTGTTCCTCCGGCCCCGCCCAAACTCCTCCTCCACCAGGCCGCTGACGCCAAACTCCCGGTCCATCTCCTCCAGGAGTTGGGCTCGTTTCTCCGCCATCTCCTTCTCCTTAGCCACCTTACGGCTCTTCTCCACCCAGGAGGCGGTGTCCTCCAGCCAGTCGTCCTGAGCCAGAGTCTTGACTTTACCCAGCTTCTGGTTCAGGAGACGCTTCTCCTTCATGGCTGCCAGCTTCTCCTTCATGTCTTTCTGCTTCTGCACCAGAGACGGGTTGATGGTCTCGGCCACCAGAGGCTCCTCCTTGGTGCCCAGCTCCTTTTTACCCTCGTTCATCTCCAGCGGTTTGAGGCCTAGTTTGGCCCGGAGCTTGTTGGTCTCCTCCACGCTGAGGGAGGCGTCCCCGCTAGCCGACTGAGTTTTGACCTCGTCGTTGCCCTCCTCCTGCGGCTTGTCCATCTTCTCCTTCTTGATACGGGGTTCCCCGGCGCTTCTCTCGCCCCTGCCGCGACCCTCGCGCCCGCTCCGCTCCCGGGACGCCGAGCGCTTGCGGCGCTCCTTATCCCGGGCGCCATCGCGGTCCGTAGCATCACGGTCGCGCTCCTTTCGCCGGTGTTTCTTATGGTCGCGACGCCGCTCGTCGACTTCACGGTCGCGGGTCTTTTCCTTGTGTTTCTTGGACGAGCCCATCCTTGCGTTGCCTGCAGCGACAAAATTGAGTCCTTATGGTGTAGTTTGCAAACCCCTAACTTAGTGCTTATTTAATTCAATAACAAATAATTTATTAGAATAAAATTGAGACTGCCCATTGATTTGGAACAATAATTATCCAAACCTCAACCCTTTGTTGAAAATCCTCGCTATTTATAGCGTATTGAGCAACAACAACAGACTAAATTGAGTTTGACACCCTTGCCCTACTTAATAAGAATATAAACATTGACATAAAAACATTAAGTGCCATCGTTCGATCGACGTTATATAGAATGAATAACAGTAAAGTCGTAATAATCATCAATTTATCAAATAAAATGAGTAACAAAAAGCCTCATCGGTAGGGTCGAGGGATTGGAAAATAACGCTAGCTGCTAATGCAATAGCATACATGATGTACGTCAATAAATGAATTATACTCACTCCGCAAGCGGACGGGCGAAATGAAGTACTTCTTCGGGAAACAGCTACTCGACTAAGTGGAGTTAAGTGAGCTAACGCTTCATTTACGTTCAATTTTAGGTTGTCGTGCCAGATCCGAACACTTTAGCGGGTAAGTACGGACGACACGATGGCGTTGAGGAAGTCAATTCTGTTTGCGTCTTTTTGATTCACTGCCATCTTCAGGACAGGAGGATCGTTGCAGTAGAAGATCGTGAGTTGACAGTGGTTGAAAACACAATAGAACATAAAATGATAGTGGTAAAATACGTTTTAGCAAAATAGTTTTACTTTGTATGCATATACTCTATTTAATTTGTCGTGTTTTCCGCAGCTGACAAGTTTATTTTTATATATTGTCATTCTTTACCTTTA
The DNA here is from genome assembly GCF_051989575.1 of Stigmatopora nigra. NCBI lineage: Eukaryota > Metazoa > Chordata > Actinopteri > Syngnathiformes > Syngnathidae > Stigmatopora > Stigmatopora nigra. Next base: position 15,346,849 of record NC_135513.1, read on the forward strand.
AGATCGTCGATGTGCTAGTCGCGCTTTAGTGACGTCAAATTAATTTCCGAGCACACCAGGTTGAGTTGATCAAACGAAGCTCGCTGATTTATTAAAATTATATCGTGTCTTTTAGTGCGGGAATTTACCACATGGGTTCAACCAGGGATACAAATTAAAGAAGACATCCCAGTGCAACGTCTACAAAGACTACGGTGGAGGTGAGTTCTCTTTGAAGTGTTCACAAATATGCCGTCGGTTTACTTCGACGTAACATTCTTAAAAGAACGACTAGCTCGTCTTGCAGCGTTCCTGTTTAGTTAGCATCCGACAATGATACTTTGTGGCGACATTTTATTTTGACTTGACTTGGTAGGTTTTGTCATTATTGTTAGGCCAAAGCTAATTGCTAAGTGTTAACAACGCGGGAGGGGGTAGGGGAGGGGGCATTGTTGCCATGGTGACTCCCGGGGGTAATGAACCATTTCAAAGTGCGTATTAGCCCTTTCTCATCAGCTAACTCTAAAGACCTTCCAACATTGTTTTCGTCCCAATTTTCTTTTTAATCCAACGTTGGTAGTGGCCCGCTTGACGACGCTTTACTTCTTCGTGTGTCCTTTGTGACGTAAAAGTGACGGCGTCGAGTGGCAGCAATTAGACAGGGTAGCTAGTAGTAGTCGTTGAATTTTTAATTAACACAAAGTCGCCATGAGCGGCGTTCTTTTCATGTTGACGCGGGGCATTTTTGTTGTCGGTTTTCAGTTGAGGTAACATGGCAACTGGAGGCGTTCCGTTCGACGACAGCGCCGAGGAACCGCACAACTGGAGCGTCACCAACGCTAGCCTGGACGACAGACTTAACAACAGGGTAAAACAACCAAAACTATTCCTCCCCGTGGCCTGTTAATTATGTAAATAACTTTTTTATATACACCAGACCCTCTGTCACCTTCTCACTTGAAATGAATTGGCTGTCTTCAAGTTATAAACTAATTCCACTTCACTGTTTGACTCTTTTACCCCCTTTCAAAATGGCCTCAGGCGGCCATTTTGGTAGGGGCAAGGTTCCCACTAAGGACATGAAATTTATGCCATAAATATCTTATTTCACCCGTTACGATTCTTATTGTTATTCAGGCGTGGGGCGGCACGCAACAAAAGAAAGCCAACCGGTCGTCAGAGAAGAACAAAAAGAAACTGTCAGCCCCCGCAGTGTCCGAAAGCCGCCTGACTAACGACATCTCGCCCAGTTCCACGCCCTGGACCGGCCGCCGCAGGCAGCTGCCCGTCAAATTCATCAGCCAGCGCTCGGTTCCCGATCAGGCGGAGCTGGACAAGATCCACCAGAGGATCAACTTCTCCGATTTGGATGAAGTAAACATAAAATCCTGGATTTGCATAGTATTGATTCATAACATGTACAATTGTGTTCCTGTAAATGATTATTTTGGTAGTGTATTGATGGTTTGATTGTTACCAGACGTTAAATGGTGCTGTCAGAGAGCCTTGTGGTCATTTTTTCCCATTTGTCATCCATCACAGAGCATCGGAAGCGACTCCCAAGGCCGCGTCACGGCCGCTAACAACCAACGGCAGCTAGCGACGGAAAACAAGAAACCTTTCAACTTTCTCTCGCTCCACGTCAACACCAACAAAAGCAAGGGGGGCCCACTGCACCGGTCCGGCGCCTCTTCCACCCCCGGCGCCGTTAAGGAAGCCAAGAAGTCGAGTCCGGCAACGAGGGAGGTCTTTACTCCCGGGGCCACCCCCAAGGAAACCAGGCCGGCGCGTGGCAGCGCCGAAAGGGCGGCGGCGGAGGCTTGCGTCGACATCGAGGGGGGAGATGCTAACGTTGTCTGCAGCCTGGTAAGACAAAAGCTGACTTTAGGTCAAATTTGGTTCACTTTGATCTGCCCAATAATGCACATTAAGTAAAAATATATACTATTATTCAAAGGCCAATACAGTTTTATCATCCTTTAGTTGGACCTGAGATTTATAGACTTAAGAGTAAAAACTAGCTACAAGAGAGCAAGAAAGAACCATAAATTTAAGATAAATAGAATCCTTATTTTTTCCATCATCAAACCAGGGCGACATATTTAATGGATCAAACATAGTAGAAATCCAGCCTAGCGACAGAAGTAGAGAAAAAGTGAAATGGGAACACACGGCCCGTATTTAGGGCAGTTTATAAATACACACCGCGAACGTCCCGGTTAGCGTTTTCTCTCTAGTTTAAAATGGGCAAACGCCCGGTTGTTTCGCAGCTGGTGAGCAAACTGGTGCAGATCCGCGAATACATCGGCAAGGCCAGCTCCATGCGCGACGACCTGCTGGAGAAGAACGATGTGCCGGCCAACGTGGAGCGCCTCTCTCATCTCATCGAGCACCTCAAGGAGCAGGAGAAGTCCTATCTGCGCTTCTTACAGAAAATGCTGGTGGGTTTGCCCTCTTTTTATTTTGGAGAATGCAATTTTCTCAGTAGGAGGCAGCTAGCTAGGCGCTAGCTACTAGCATAAAGTAGAATATTGTGAACATTTATCACAATGAAGACTTTATTTTACTATCATGCCTTTCATCGGCAAAGTAATCATATTGTATTTGTATATGGATACTTTTAGCATTCTTAGCAAAAGGTACACCCTTAAAAATTAACATAAATGAATTGCAATCTATTGTAATGGCTGAAATGGGACAAATTTGTTATCATATCGACTAAGAGATGTTGCAAATGGGTTTAAAACTATTACCAGACGCGGTTAAAGTGCTTTTTTTGTAATTATGCTCACTTTCCGCCATTTGGAATGACTATTCAATCCCTAGAGGGGGGCACTGTAATCATGTCTTGCCACTGAGAAGGACAAGATATAATATCTTTACATTTTCCAGGCTCGGGAGCACGAAGAAGACGACGTGAGGACCCAAGATTCCGCCGTGGGTTCGGGTTCCCTAGTGGAAAGCTCCTCGCTGAACGTTGACGTGAGGTCTTCGGACACATCCAGTGCACCGGTAGGTGCGCTAACTAGTAAGCTAGCATGTGGTCGCGGTTTTAATACAACTGGCAATTTCCCCGCAGAGTGGCTGGCCCGACGCGGCCTTACGAGAACCAAAGGAAGAACTGGAGAACCTCTGCAAGCAGCAGGAACTGATGAAGAAGATGCTGGAGCAACAGGACCAGCTCAGGGCCCTACAGGGACGCCAGGAGGCGCTGTTGGCTATGCAGCATAGCGCCGAGCAAGCGCTAGCTGTTATCGATGATGCGGCGGGTAAGAGTTCATTTTAAAAGTACTTTCCTTTTCTTGAGGCATGCTTATGGCAACTTTGGATTTAAAAAAAATATTTATTATGAATCGCAGCTGCTCCTGAAACCACGGGCAGCGTGTCCGGTGTTAGCATCACGTCGGAGCTCAATGACGAACTCAATGATTTGATCCAGCGTTTCCATAACCAGCTAAGGGACTCTCAGGTATACCTCAAATTGGGACCATGCGAAAACACTATGCCTCTAATTTTTGGACATGTCCCGTTGTAGAGCAAATCTGTGCCGGACAACCGCCGTCAGGCCGAGAGTCTCTCGCTCTCCAGAGAAGTGAGTTGGTCCCAGCCCTCCCGAGCCTCGGGCCCGCCCGAGCGACGCCCCGTGCTTCATTCGGCGTCTGGGCCCCATGGCGGGCTGGATGGCGCCAAGCTCACCAAGCTGCAGGTTCTCCAAGACAAGAAGGAAACCATGGACAAGATCCTGCATGAGCTGCACTCTCTTAGGGACCAGACGCTTAATAACAACTATTGTAAGAGCTTTTTTGTTGTTGTTGGGGCTTCTTTTTTTAAATATATATCTTGGGGCTTGTGTTAAGGCCACTGAAAAAAAGAAAAATGGTGTTAAAAATGCTTCAATTCAGAATTCTGAGTCAGAAACTTGGCCAAACCTTTCTTCATTGGTCCTGATTTTCTCCACACTTAAGATACTTTTCCTGCTTTAATGGCGTCCATTTTATTTTTAGGTGAAGTCTTGTCAACACAGCGCAGTTTAAGCACAGGCGGCTCTTCTGATTGTCCGTCAAACGGAGCCGTAGCCGCTGCCGCCTTTCTTTCTTCGATCCCACAACCCACAGACGGTGGCAACTCCTCGGACAAACTCAGGTGACCTCATACGCAAAGTCAATGGCCGCCATCGACGGACATTCATGTCCTGGGATCCATTTTGTACCCCAACAGAAAGCTGAAGGAGGTCCACAAGCGCCTGAATGAGTTGAGGGAACTGGTGCAGTACTTTCAGCAGACATCCGACATGATGGTAGACGCGGTGAATGAAAATGTGAAGGACGAAGAAGACGACGAGGAAGAGGAGGAGGGGACGGAGGACGGCTCCTTGTTGGAGGCCATGTTTGACTCGGAGCAGGAGAATCAACAGCCGCCCGCTAATGTCAGGTACTTGCTTCACTGTGGACACTTTGGTTCTGTTCATAGCTACAATTAATGCTGTGAAATATTATAGGAGTGCCGACTTTCTGTTTTAGGATCAACGTTAAACGATTGACGTTAAAGCGGCCCGCGAACCAACCAGAGTCTGACACCCTTTGTCTAAGATTTTGATACAAGAATTTATGTCTGTTTTGGTTTAGGAATTCACAGTGCAGTGAACACTGGGGCAACGTGAACCGGCGCCGCGTGTCAGGCAGCCCCGCCGCCAACGCAGACAATCACGACAGTAGACTCAACACGGAGATCAACAACCGGACCGCGGCCAATCTGCGCAGCTTCAACCTCCCCTCGGCCATTGGTAAACTCGCAAACACGCACTTTGGCCACGTTTTGAACGAGTGACGACATATGCCCTATTTTGTCCACTTGGCTAGAGTGCCAGTACAACCGGGACGGGGCCTACAATTGGGCGAAAGACGAGGAAGGTCGCAAGAACGACGGCAGAGAGTGCGGCGCCGTTCGCCCCGTGGGTCAGGATGACGATGCGTCGGGTTCGAGCAGCGGCAGCCTGGTCAATGGCGTGGGCTTTGCTCAAGAGGTTCACCAGCATAAAGCCAAGCAGAAGATGCGGCAATTGCAGGAGCTTGTCGCCATGGTGCAGGTGGGAACGTTGAATTAGTTTGTCCTTTTGAGGCAAGTTTAGAGTTGAAAAAAATTCTCTGTAATACATGTAGCTAAAGCTGGGTGATATGACAAAAAAATAATTATCACGATAAAAAAGATCAGTCTATCAATAATTATCACTTTTTCGCCAATTAACCTGTCAACGCCGCTTTTGTCGCCGTCCCCAGAGCGACGACACGGACACCACCGCGGCCAATGAGGAGGAAGCATTGCACCAGCGGCAGAACAACACTCGAGTCGGCGCGGCGGGTCCGCCGGCCGCTGCCTCGAAATCTGATCCCCGGGGATCGGATGTCGCTCTGTACACCAAAGCCAGGTATGCATAAATAGCGAGAGCCTCTTCGGCTGGCCAACAAAACCCGAGACTGACTGGATCTCGTGGACGGTGCAGGGAAAAGATCTACAAAGAGAAGCTTCGTCAGCAGAAGCAGACGCTCAAGCAGCTCCACCAGGAGCGCCAGATGCTCGGGGAGATCCAGGGGAAGATACAAGATCTGCAGTTGACCTGCCCTGACTTGCAGGTACATTTGCCTTTTGCACTGTAGGTCTAGTCTTTTGAAAATAAAAATAACTTATGTAATATAGTGAATATTTAAGTTGTAGGGGAAAAAATGTTTGTTTTTCTTAAAGGTTTTCCTTCAAAGTAACACATTTGTACTCCCTATTATGTGAAACCATGAATATGGAGTTGAAAATGATGAATCGGGGGCAGCTTATATGAGAGAAATTGTCAAATTGAACGATTTTAAGGGTACAAATTGTCAAATTCAAAATTTTTAAGGGTACAAATTGTCAAATTCAAAATTTTTAAGGGTACACATTGTCAAATTCAAAATTTTTAAGGGTACAAATTGTCAAATTTAATGATTTTTAAGGGTACAAATTGTCAAATTCAACATTTTTTAAAGGCTACAAATCGTCAAATTTAACGATTTTAAGGCTTATATTCGGAGGTAGCTAATATGTGAAAAATACAATAATAATATATTTTTTTTACATTTCTTATAAAATGAATGAAATATGAGTGAAATATTAATTTTCCAACTTTTCTGGCCACAGTCCTCACTCTCCAGCCAAGTGAGCGATCCGAGTTTAGCATGGGAGGTCCCGGGTGCCACGTCCACGCCGGCAGTCGCGCAGCCTTCTCCATTCTCCGCCTCCAAAGGCAGCCCGGCCGTGCTCAAGAGCACCGCCGCGGAAGCCGCCGCCACCTCGGTGCCCGACCATGAGGTGAGCCAGCCTCAAATCCACAGCCTACTCTTCAAGAAGCAATTCTCCATTGAGCGCCGGCGTCTCCGGCAGCTCTGGTCCGAGATGCAGCGCCACCATCTGGCCAGGGAGGAGTTGCGCCAACGCCGTAAGCACCTGGAATCCCTGATGGCCGAAAGCCAGAGGCGCCGCGACCTCAACGACTCCCTGTGCGGGAACGACGATCGAGAGGGGACTACTCTACCAGCCGGTAGTCGGGATGAAAGGTACTACGATGGTACTTCAAACATTTTTGGGGGGGAACATCTAGTGCAATGTTATTCCTTGTGAGGCATACTACGAATTTAAGAGTCTAAGTCCATGCATGTAAGTTTTAAAGTGAAAAAAAAATAATATTTTTTAAAATATTCTTATGCTGTTGCCATTCAAATGAGAGGATACATTCCAGAAGATTCTATAGTGGAAAAAAAATGAATATTAAAGCAGTTCTAGATGTAGTATCTTTGTTCTTTCACCAGCGGTTTCCATATTTTAGCTCACAGGTTAGCAAAGAGCCAGATGTACTCATTAAAAGAGTCACATGTGGCTCCCGAGCCATAGGTTCCCTATCTTTGATGTAGAGAAAATGACCCAGAAATTGATTTTTTTTTTAAATTTTGGGATTAATATTGCTGATGTAAATAGGACCATGGCTACCTGGGGTTCAAGTCCTTGCAACCTGGAGGAGGACGAGGACTATCGCTCGGAACGCAGCGCCGAGGAAGAGGACGACAGCTCTGGGAGCAGTTCTGCCGACGACGAAGGCTTCTTTCCCGCCGCTAGGACTCAGCCCATCTTCACAAAGAGGAAGAACCAAGAACGGTCAGAATAACATTACTAGATTGTTTTTTTGGCCTTTTTTTAATGTAGGTCAAGTGAATGGAAAAATATGACAAAAATCAATGAGTAAAAAGATATTTTTTATTTTTCAAAATAGATGAACATTTTTCCAGTTTTCTTTTTGTTCAATAAAAAAATAACAATCCCTAAACAAGAGACTATACATACAAGTAAAAACATTATTTAAGAAAATTAGTTTTTTTAATAAAAAAATAGATTTTGTACTTTTATTGGAGATTCACCTGTGAAGAACACTGCCAAAAAGGTCTTACAATTCCAGTTCTTTTTCTCCACAGCAACGTAATGTCTCCGGCAGCCTTTTCCTCCGAGACCCCGGGCGCCAAACCATCCGGCAATCGGCAAGGGCCGCCCCCCAGAAGTTCCAACCCGCCGTCCACGGCGAGACGGCAAGAGAACCTGTGCTGGGCTTCCGATCTGTCAGCGGCCGAGGGCTCCAACCACTGGCAGGAGCAGATTGGGCAGCTTCAGAGGCAGCTGGACTTCAGCAACAACATGTGTCAGACCCTGCTGCAGGACCAGCAGGTGGCTCCTTGGAGCGACGCCGGAAATCTGAGGGCGAAACCCCGTCTGATTTCTGGTTTTTTTCAAGATGCTGTCGTACATGCTGCAAGGCTTGATGAGCGGCTCGTACAGCGTGTTGCCCAACAACCTGACTTCTCCGCAAGTCCACTTGGTCATGCATCAGCTCAACCAGTGTCACACACAACTTGCCTGGCAGCAGACCAATGTACAAAGGTAAACAAAAAACACATTTTGAATCAAAAAAAGTGCCTTTGACTTGAAAAAAAATCCTCTTTCAGACTGAAACAGGTGCTGAATGAGCTCCTTCAACAGCAGAATTCACAACAAAAACAATCGTCATCTCCAGGTAAGGATACTGTGATGTACGGATAATGTATTTTCTCCCATATATGCCTTATTTGTTGCTACAAAAAATGACGAATCCAGGGTATGGATTATATGCGCAGAAATTAGACTTGACATTCACGAAACGCCATAATGCAAGACAATATGGCCGATAGGGTCATTTATTTGAAAATAGAGGAAAAACAGATAAATCGATGAACTAAATTTATTGTTGCACGAGACAAATTTTAAAATTCAACGGTTTTAAGGCGATCAAACGTCCGGCGACCATACGTCCGAGTACCGTCTGAGCAATATGGAAAAAAATCTTATCGGGATCTTAACCATGCATGATATATCCCATTTTTAATATGTCAAGATAATATTTGGTGAAAACCTATTCCAAAATCACTTGATCTTGTTATTTACACTTAACTGACCTGAGCGTATTACCCGACCTGAACCCAATGGAGCATGCATTTTTGTCCCTGTGGCTTAATGATCCTTTTTTCTTTGATGGCAGGATTTAGCCTGTTTCCATTCTTCCCCAAAACCCTGGGCGAGTTCCCACAGGGCGCACCAAGTGCAAATCCGGGGGGCCTGGAGCAGCAGAAGCAGCAATTGAACCCCAACACCTCCATCAAACCCGACTACATGAATTTCCCGCCTCCACTCCAGCGCTCACCTCTTAACATCAGCACCGATAGACGGTATGCTATTTTGCCCTCCATTCCGTACCGTCCATTTTACTTAAATTTCCGTTTTTTAGAGACGCGGGCTGGTCCAACGTCACCTTCCCCAACAACGCCGCCCCCCAGCGACGCCGCAGCCCCCCGGCCGAGTGCGAGCGGACCTCGGAGGCCAGCTTTAGCAGCATTCCCGAACGTGCCGATCCCGCCACCGTCACCAAAACCTTCAAGAGCGGACGTAAGGCTTCCGCCCAGGCCAACTTGGCTTCCCGCAGCAAGAACCGACGTAAAAGGGGGAAAGCGCCCAACAAAAACAATGAAGGTACACCAAGGGATTTTTGGGATTGATTTTTAGGGTTTAAATCACAGGTGGTTTTAAAGTGGCGGCCCGGGGGCCAAATCTGGCCCGGCACATCATTTTGTGTGGCCCGGGAATGTCAATCATGAGACTTTTATTTTTTAGGATCAAATTAAAATGAAGAGTATAGATGTATATTCTATTTCCTGATTTCCCCCCTTTTAAATCAATAATTGCAATTTTTTAATCCGTTTTTGTGTTTTTAGCTTAAAAATTATTTTGTAAAATCTAAAAATATATACAAATATTTTCTGTTTTCCACTTTAATATGGAACAAAAACTACGAAGGTACACAGCCGGCAAAGAGTTTTTTGGTATTGATTTTAGGGTTTAAATCAGAGGTGGTGTCAAAGTGGTGGCCCGGGGGCCTAATGTGGCCCGCCGCATCATTTAGTGCGGCCTGGGAATGTCAATGATGACTTTTAGGATCAAGTTAAAATGATAGATCTAAATGTGTATTATATTTCCTAATCCCCTCCCCCTTTTAAATCAATCATTAAGTCATGTATAAAATTAATTTCCCACACTAAAATATCTTCTCTCTCTGTCCATCAGTCGTGGAAAGCGACAGCCTGAGCAGCACGGCCGATTTGAAACAAGACAGGGGGGCGCCATCATCTCGTCACCACAAAGATCAGCACCTTTTGGATAAACTCACGCAGGAGAAATTAAACAGCAAAAGCAAGTTTGGCGACAAGCCCAACGACATCTCCTCTGGTATGACCAAAACAAACCAAAAAACACTTGTAGACCCTTTCACCCTCTAAGTTAGTTTTTCCATCGCACACTTAGGACTGTTTATTTTCAACACCTTTTGAATTTTTTTTGCACATTTTTGTCCTGGCATTATCTTTTTGGGTTGACTTTTCATGTATCTTACTGACAGCATATGCTTGGAGGACACCCTTCCTCTCTAACCGAATTGCATGCACGGAAGCACAAGGTAAAAGTTAGCATGCTATCATCTTTTTAGCCCCTTTAAACCTCCATAGGGTTGCCACAGTTTTATTTATATTGAAATATTAATAAATCAAATCGCTCTATATTTTCCATTTAGTCAATGCAAATGCGCAGATTTTTTTTGTAGAATTTTAAATGGAAAAATTATGATATCCAATTGGTCATGATTAAAATGCACCTATTTTACTGTTATATCTTGAGATAAAAGCTTTGGAATATTTTTTTTTTAAAATATGTTTTTAATTAAAAGTAGATTGTTGTTAAAACTCTTGATTAAAAAATGATCAGAATTTTCACTTTAAGAGTATTTGGAAGTTTTTTGTGGTTCTACTTTTGAGTACCACAAAATTTTCCTCCCTTTATTTGTATTTTTGTTAAAAAAATGTTGATTATAATCATCATCAATTAGTTTATTTATGAATGGTGGCAACCTTAATTCTCCCAAAAACACCCCCACTTGCATCCATCCCCCGCCGGACCGCCTCTTTCTCTCTTTTATCGACCAAAATGCACTAAAACAGACGAAATGTGACGAAATATCGTGTCAAACTTCCAGATGGCAGCAGTGAGTTCTCCCTGTTCGAGGCTCTACGCGAAACCATCTACTCAGAAGTGGCCACCTTGATCTCCCAAAACGAGTCTCGGCCTCATTTCCTCATCGAGCTCTTCCACGAGTTGCAGTTGCTCAATACCGACTACCTCAGGCAGAGGGCGCTCTATTCCTTGCAGGTAAGCTCAAACAACCACGGCGACATATTTTCGGTCGGTGACGGTCATTTTGGCGCCCCCGCAGGACTTAGTGAGCAGGCACTTGGCGGAGAAGAGCGCCTCCTCGCGAGAGATGCGCCCCGTGGGCGTGGCCTCGTGGGCCGGGGGCTCGCAGTCGGAGCTCACGCCCAGCGAGAGCTCCACCGTCAGCGAAACCGTAAGAGTTTTGATATGATTACACTTTGGGCTGGCCACAACCAATCGAATGTCTCTGTTTCAGGAGGTGGTGGAGAAAAACTTGAAGAAGAAACGAGAGGATTTGCGATCGGGGGGGAATGACAGCATTTTGTCATCCACCAACGTGGATCCTTTTTCCAGGGACGATCTAGGTTGGTTTCAACGTTTTTGTATTGGTTTTATTTCATTACTTTTTTCTCCTCTGGTTAAATAGTGCGTAGAGTCGGTTTTTGCACAGCAAGGTGCCTTTTTTCGGCAAAAGAAAGTTACCAAATTGAGTCTAAATACACCAGGATAGGACTTTATCCACTCCTACCTCAAATTCTTGTCAACTTTGAAATGAGACGGTCTTAATAATGTCATCTGTGTTGGCACAGGCAACACCGTGATCCACTTGGACAAAGCGTTTGTCAGAATGCGTCAATACGAACGCATGAAGCGGAGCTCCGCCAGGGACTCGGACAACGACGGCCCGGGATCGTCCCCTGCCGCTGTTGCAAATTCGGAAGACGCCGGTACGTGTGGCCTGCGACAATAACATGATGATTTTTTTTCTTCTTTAAAAGTAGACAGTAGACAGAATGCTGGTGTTTGTTTGTGCACAGGTGGCGCCGCTGCTCCCGTGCGCTGCCCTCAAATCGACACCCTCCAGCTCAACCAGCACATTAAGGATATCATGACGGAGGTCATTCCCTTCCTCAAGGTACACACTTTAAATATTGGACTTTACCAAACTACAACTGTATTTTCTCGCATATTTGTCGCTAAAAAAATCAAGGGTACGGCTTATATGCGCACAAATTAGACTTGACGTGCACAAAACTGCAAGTTCAAGGACGAAACGTCTGACACTTAATAAAAATTTATTTTGATGTCAATGAAATAAATTCTGGGAAAAATAAATGTGCAAAAACACTTCTCCAGGGTGCGTCTTATATGAAAGAAATTGTCAAATTCAACGATTTAAAGGCCATTTTGAGGGTGCGTCTTATATGTGGAGGTGGCTATTATGCTGAAAAAAATATGGTAAATATTCTTTTTTTGGCTGTAGGAGAACATGGACGAGGTTTGCACGCCGCATCTGCTGGCGTCTCTGCGCCGCAAAGTCTTGGCACTGACGCGGCAAAACGACGAGAGCAAAGAGTTTGTGAGATTCTTCCACCGGCAACTCGGCGGCATCCTGCAGGTACTTTTGGACATGTTAATACCAATGGCAGTGTCCAAAAACGCCATGTCTCTTGATGCCACAGGATTCCCTGAATGTCTTTGTGGGCCGAACCTTGAACGACTGCGGCGAAGACCTTCTGGTGGAGGTGTCGGACATCCTCTTCAACGAACTGGCCTTCTTTCGGCTCATGCGGGATTTGGACGATGGCGCCGCAGAATCCAGGCGCAACAACCATAATGATAGCACTTTAAAGGTCAATTCATTGGGTGGCATTAATGCAATTTTGGAGTTGGAGCTAACAGATTGTTTTTTTACTCTCGGTTTTAGGATGAAACGGAGGAAGAGGGGAAGGAAAATAAGGTGTGTGACTATTTTAAATGAGTTTTCCAAAGCATATATTGTTAAATTTTAGGACGACAAAACTAATAAAACAATATTTTTCTATTGTAGGAGGAAGACGATGGCTTTAACCGACAGACCGCGGCGTCCTCGCCACGCTCGGAACGCATTGAAGGCGAAGATGAAGAAAACTTGCTCCCGATGCAGCATCCCGTCGGTAAATGGACGACAAGCATCTTTCGTCTTGGAGAGGACATAACAAAATGCCGCTCCTTTTCTCTCTGTAGGGCTTTCTGAGGCTGAGGGCCGAGCCTTAGACGACCAAAACGACGCAGAAGATGAAGACCAAAGCGGTGGCGACCATGACGACCAAAATGATGTCGAAGATGACCAACAAAACGATGTCGAAGAGGAACCGGACATGGGCAGCAAGGACCTAAACGGCCACGACGAGCAGGAGCCGGATGGCTTTCAACCCGTGCCCGATGACGACGAAGACGATGTCCAAACCTCCCAGCCGGCTTCAACGGAAGGCGACATTGAGGTGTGTTTTGACCTTCCGTTGCCTTTTAAGTCACATTAATTGATGGTGTGCGTCTCCACTCGCCCGCAGGGGCCGTTGGAAGATGATCCAACTGAAGAAAACCGCCCAAATCCAGACGAAGACGACACTGGGGGTATGTATTGCTTTTTAATATAAGTTTAGTAGCATTTTGGGCATTTTCCACATCATAATTGAATAATAAAAATGTGAAAAAGTGTATAACTTTAGCTTGAGTAGCTATAAAAATACTTTTTGCTTTTTTTCCTTAGCGCCAATGCCCCAAGAGCAAGGCGCCGACTCGGACGAGGAGAACCTGGCGAGCGGTGGCAGCCAAATCCCCGCCCCCTCGGACGCCACCGGCACCCCCGACACGGAATCCCCAGTCATGGTCAACGTGGACGTAAGTGGCCAGCCGGCAAATCCGTTTGGCAACCAACCCCCCGACTAAGAAGCGAGGTCTCCGTCCGGCAGGAAGCGGCATCTGGCGGCAGCGGTAGCGGTCACAGGACATCGGACGAAGACGACTTTGTGCGAGTGGACGGGCCGCCCGCCCAGCTGCCCTCCCTCACTTGCCAGGTAGACAAAAAGTTAAAATGTCTTCCAAAAAAGTAAGGGAAATGACTTAAACTGTACTGGGGTCGCTAGGAGGAGCTTCAGAGGAGGATCCAGGACGAGCGGCGGACCAACGACCTCCGCCAGGAAATCCTACAAGAACAGACGCAGACGCCGGCAGCACTGCTGGGGGACGACCGGCATCTCAAGGAGCCAGGTAGGTCCAAAAAACTCACAATTCTGTCTAATTCTGTATTTCTTGGTATTAAATGTTTCATTTTTGTTGTGTGTTCCAGAATGTGCCGACTAAGTCCAAGGAGAAAGTGTTGATTTTTTTTTGTTCCAGAGGTTCCATTTGGAAATGTCATCTTCCTCCAGTAAGAAGTTTTTAGTTTTGGGTGGAGATTGTTACTCGCCACAATGTCTTTTCATCGCTTAGATGTGAGTGTCAAATGGAATGTTTCCAGTTGATTTTAGTCAACAACAACTCTCTTAAATTGTATTCTCTTACCCACTGACATTTTAGGTTTGTTTACATGTTGGTGGTTGTTACCTTTCAATTAAAATGGTGGCTGTTTTTCCCCAAATTCGACATCTTATTTAAATATCTTTTTCCTTCTTAATAGGTAAGACTTTTTTGCCCTAAACACGGCTAGTAAAATATCACAATAAATCCAAATACCTTTGGAAAAAAATGTAAGTACCAGTAGATATTTTAAATCATTGAAAAAAGCATTTTGATTTATTTAAATGTGAAATGTTTGACATTGCACAACCCCTTTTTACATCCCAAAACATTTCTTAGCACGTTAGCGCCATACAAACATCAGATATGCTTTTTTTTTAGCTACAGATGGCTTGCCTGAGTTAATTAAAAAGTTATTCCAAGGTCAGAAAAAGGCTAAAATTAAGTCTTTTAGATGGTTTGGAGATTTGTGGGAAAGTGAAAAAAAGGGGGTGATAGTTGCCTTGAGTTGCTTTCACCATGGCATGCAAGGGCTGGGGCAGTTGCGGACGTACGATTCCAACGTGCCTGTCGACACTTGCATCAGGGTGGTGTACGTCGTCAGCTGCGGGACGGAAAAATGTCAGCTCAGGATCGCCGTTTAATGCGAGTGGGACGAGGAAAAAAAAGCATTTACCTTGTTGAGAACGGGTTTCGTGGACAGCACGTCGTATAGAGTTGACATTGAAATTTTCTAAAGTAGAAATAAACATTGTTAGTGCTAAGAAACTTTGTTTAAAACAAGAAAAAAGTGTTTTGACCTATTTCAAGTCATATTATTTGCTAGTATTTTTTTACTTTGGACTTAGTTTGCATGCTTAAAATGTTCAAATTCAATTTTAGAGTTATGTGAGCAAACTAATGGCTATTTTAAATGTTAAGAGTTTGTTTTGACCTTTGAGGTGCGTTATTTGCTAGGATTTATTTACTTTGGACTTTGAACCCACTGTTCACATTCAATTTAAGAGTTAAGTTAAGCTAACTAATGGCGATTTTCAATGTTAAAAGCTAGTTTGAAAACAATCACGATAACTTTCCCCCCGTTTTAAAGTTAAAATGAATAGTCTAAATTTTAAAAACGTTTAAAAAAAGGCCCTAAAATATGTACTGAGTATTCTACAGCTGTCCCAAGTTTTAACACGACAAGCATAGGAACTAGCAGAAGGGGAATGAGTGCTTCTTACCGCTTGCGAGGTGGCGTTCATGCACTTGACGGCTGGCGTGCGGCGGTCGTCCAGGAACAGCGGCTCCTTCCAGTGGTCGTAGTTGGTCTCCAAGACGAACCAGCGGCCAAGTTTCAGCTCAATCCTGACGTATAAAACAAAATGGAAGAGTCAAAACAGGTTGAAATGCATCATCACTTGGTGGAAATCCAAAAAGAAACGTTACTCGAGGATGTCCAAACTGGCCGTTCTGGATCTGGTGATGATGCACGCTTGGCCTGTGGCGTTTCCTCCCAGGATGAAGTAAGCGGGCGCCAAAAGCTTGGTCTGGGCCAATTGGAACTTGGCCTCCTCGTAGCTGATGGACGGATGGATGGGATGGAATAAGATGGAGGAAAAGGACGGAGGCTGAGGGACTAACCTGGTGGCGTTTTCAAGCACGGAGCGAGTCAAAAAGCTCATCCAGATCCCGTCTCGTTTGCCCAAGATCCACTCCAAGATGCCTACAAGACAAAAGCAGCTTGTCAAGGAATTGCAGGTAGAAAATTGCTCAAAGTGGTTGAAAAAGGAGGAAATAAGTGGTCAAATTATGCAGAAAACTTTGCTATGTCATCCATTTTTATGCTTAATAAGAATAAATAAATAATGTGATTGAACAGACCGATGTAACCTCCGTCCAAACTGAAGCGTTCGTTCATGGTCAGGGTGAATAAGTTCTGAGGAAACAAAGTGCTTTAGTCATTAAAATTCTTAAGTACTTTTTGGACTTTTTATATACAAAGTGTTCCAAAATGTATAACCCCATGAATTAGGCCAATATTTTAGACAATTTTCATTGGAGAATAACCTCAAATTTTCATAACCTATGTAAAAAAGTCAAGTTTTTATGTATAACATTTTCCATTTCTATCTTTTCGGGTTAAGAAATGCCATTGACTTCAATAGAAAAGTCATTTTTTTCACTAATTTCTCACTAAGTGTTCATTCTTCCCCAATTTTGCAAAGTAGTTACCAACTCCAAAACCTGATTCACTCAAGTCCTAGTATAGCCTTATGGCAAAGTACCCCAAAAATCTTGCAAGTCAATCAGGGTTGGCTTTGGTTAGTATTGGGATGGGAGACTGTGAATACCAGTTGCTGTCAACTCTTATGTTTTCTAGCAAAAGTATCTAAGTGTTCACCTAGACTCTTAGAAGAAGTTAGATCTATTAAATGCACTTTTTCTATTGGGGGCCCGTGGCCCAAGGAGTTGGTGCGCTACTCTCGCCTCCGCTCTACTCTTGCCGCGTGGGTTCGCGTCCCGGTGGCGGACTGTTTTAGGTTGAGTGTCGCCGGTTGGGTGTCGCCGGTTGGGTGTCGCCGGTTGGGTGTCGCCGGTTGGGTGTCGCCGGTTGGGTGTCGCCGGTTGGGTGTCACCGGTTGACCGACTGAGCAAGCGGTCGAGGGTCGGCCGAAGGCCGACCCGAGAACGCCTTTCGCACAGACAGGTCCCTCCAACATTCTTCCGAACTGCCGAAGGCAGTTCGGAATATAACCTTTTGCTGAAAAGTATGACTAAGTGTTTAATATAAATTAAAAAGATTTTTCTTTCTTTTTCTTCTTCTTATTCTTATTCTTATTCTTATTCCATTTTCTGAACTGCATGGTGTAGTGTTCAACCAAAGGACGACAGCGGGAAGCGAACCCGGGTCTCCCAGACGGGAGTCCGGTGCACTAACCTCTGCGCCAACCAAGTGGCTACACTTTCCTTTGTCATTATTGGAAAGTATTGAGTGCACATTTGTGGAAACAACTAAGTGAAAATGTTTCCTGACTGGACCGGGGTTTGAACCCACGCGGCCAGAGTTGTGAGGGAGGAAAGGTAGTGTGCTAACCCATTAGGCCACCAGTCCTTGATAGGAGTTGTGTATATAATAGATGTCAATGCTTCTAAGAGGTTAAGTGAGCACTTGAAAAGTTGAGTGAGGTAACATAAGTGTTGACAGCAGCTGGTATTCAGAGTCTCTCATCCAAGTACTAACCAAGGCCAACCCTGCTTACCTTGCAAGATTTTCAGGGTAGTATGCCATAAGGCTATACTAGGACATGGGTGAATTAGGTTTTGGAGTTGGTAACTACTTTGCAAAATTGGTGGAGATTGAACACTGAGTGAGAAATGAGTGCAAAATACCTTTTCTATTGAAGTCAATGGCATTTCTTAACCTGAAAAGATAGAAATGCCAAATGTTACACATACAAATTTGAAACGTTTCTACACAAGTTGTACAAATTGGAAGTCATGTTAATGAAAATAATTACAATTATTGGCCTAAGAAATCGGATCAAACATTTTGGAACACCCTGTATATATAAAAATATATATATTTACAGGCTTGATTCCAGTCAGCATGCCCACATAACCGGCAAAGTTGGTGGACTTGAAGACGGTTTGGTTATGCCTTTGAAAGTCCACGTTGACCACTAACGGCTTGAGCAGCTCGCTGATCACCCAAGATTTGTTCTTTACGTCCCACCTGACCCCCCAAAAAAAAAAAAAATAATAATAATAATAAATCACATTTTTACACATTCAGCTCATTTTAAATGTGAAACAAGAGCACTCTTACCCCATAAATAACCCAAAATCCAGGTTGCGACCATGCACTAAATTTCCTATCGACACAAAAAGTGTCATTCAAACGGCGTCCAATCCATCGGAAGCTTGGACGCCAATCGAGAGCTCGACTGACCTTTGGTGTCTTCCGCAACCACTGAGGTGCAAACGGTGAAAACCTCGTAGAAGATGTTGAATAAGACCACCTCACCTGGAAACGTCATACGGTTAAAAATTGGAAAAAAAGTAACAATACATATAAACACACCAAAAAAGTTGCTTACCAAGAGGAATTCCGGAAGCCGTGGCGATGCCTTTAATTTCATCCGCGAACGGGTACGGCAGCGTGTTGACCATCAAAGGCTGTCGTTCAACATCAAAACGTCAAATTTATCCAGTAAAATGCATAATATGTTAGAACTGACCAGGGTTATGTCCACCAGTTGGATGAGTTTCCCGCTGGGGACGAATGCGTTGGCCAGATCTCGGATGGCCTCCATCATCTTCACCAACTTGGATGGAAACGGCCCGACTTGAATAGTAACGTGGCACGACGTACGGACGAGGAGTCGGCTTACGAAAAGAGGCACACCTGCGTCTTTTTGTCGGCGATGATGGCATTCCATCGCTCCACGGGAGGCAGATCCAGGTTTACGGTGTACCAACTCACAGCAGCTTTAAAACTTAAATACGTGTGGAAGACGGATTAAAAACATTTTCCATTTTCAAGGTGGTTGGTTTTTTGAGCACTTCATGGACACATTCTTTGTAACTATGAACTTTTTTCAGATTTTTTAAAGATCATTTATCAACAGAAATTATAAGTTATGAGTTGATTACAGAATCCTGAAGCACCCCCCATTTTTAAAAAATAGAGTAAATTACGTTTCTGCCATTTTGAGAGGAAACTTCTTTTAAGCTTTACTATTTTAAAATTAGATTTTTTTTTTCATTAAAAAGAGAGCTCAAAATTCTGATTTCTCATGAACACATGCAGAATGCATGTTTATGTAACGTAAATCTGTTTCTTTAAAAAGTGATGCGTTCAGGTGTCCTAAAAAGAATACGCCAAACGTCGGGCCATTTTGTTTGACCCCCATCGCCCCCTTCTACTAATCAATATATTTAACTTTTAACTGACAAAATAAGATAACATTTAACGACATTCAACTGAACGAACATTAAACGTTGCACAGCCGATTTGACTTTGTTGCCTGTAAAATAACATGTATTGGACTTACGTGGGCCCACTTGGAGGATACATTCCCGTCCGGCATTCTTCTGTATACTGTAAACATTTTTGATTACAATTAACAGTTGCTTCATTTTTTATAACGAGGCATGAAATCAACAATAACGTAACTTACCGGGGGTATAAACTGTGACGATGCAGCTGCACAAAAAGCAGCGAACATCAGATAGAAATAGTGTGCCATTTTTTTTACACACCTGTACGTGATTGGCAAAATGTTTTTAACTTTAACCGGAGAGGGGGATGATTGTTTTTCCTCTCACGCCATGCCAAACTATGCTTTTCCAAGGGGGAAGCTGTAGTCGATATATATGAATAAACGGTTGAATCAGACGTACAATGACAGAAGATGAACAATATTATTTGATTATAATACCTGATATAACAATAAGCTATTGTTTTGGGAAAGAAAACAATGATATTTGCAACAAAAGATTCAACGGTTTTCCTTAAACACCCCTCATCATTGGTTGCTTCCATGCGGAAGTGAATCGTTTGTTATATGTTGTAACTCCAAGGCGGTTTTACACAGTAATACAAGTGATTGCCATGTGAGAACTACATTAGGAAATGTGACATTGACGCCTGTATAACGTTGAAAATGTTATAAACACGCGCTAAAATGATAAATTTGTCCTCATGAGCCGATACGTCTGAGTCAAATTTTAGCGAGGTGAGGCAAACACCCCCCTTCACGTGGTTGAGAAGACAGTGGTTGGTTCCACGCGGAAGTGGCTCACGAGTGTTGCTTTCGCGTGACACCGAAAGGGGCGGATTAAAGTGTTGTCGTTGTTGATACTTGCTTGTCTAGTTTGCATCTCGTGACTGAAGATAACTGAAAGTAACAATCAATTTTGGAAAAATGTGGACAAGCACATAAGTTTGACACTTAAAACGGTTAGTGTTTATTTAACAGCACCGTTAAGAAAAATAATTCACTGCTTTTATGAAATAATTCTGTCATATTTTTGTGTTTGAATTACAAACACACACAGTATACATACGTAAATGAGGTTTATTTAAAAAAATAATAAAATCTAAACAAACACTTCACTTGCAGTATCGATCTGCTTTCATTTGGCTCCTTCTGTCGAGCAAAGCTTCGTGAAACTTTCCATCGAGTCGGGCCTTTTTCAGCGTGGACGGCTCCTCCTCGTTTATTCGCAGGCGGCGGTCCTGGAAACTCTGAAACTTTTTCCTGGAAAGTCACATTTAAACAGTCAAATAATTGTGCTAATAGACACACTTTATCACATCAAAAGAACACCAGGTCACTTACACGTAATTGAGCTCGCAGTTCTTGACGTCGCCTCGGTCCTCGTCGGCGATGTTGTCTTTGGGCTTCACGTTTCGCTCGGTGCACGAGCGGATCTACGGACGGGGGAAGAAGCTCGCCGTCAGAACGCCGTGTAGGAAAAAGACGGAAATGGGCACCTCACCTTGAGCATCTCGGCCTCGCCCGCCGTCCTACTCTTGGCCTCGATGTCGCCACTCTCGCTGTAGGAGATGAAGCAGCTGTTGGCGGCCATGAGCGCCATCTTGCCCTGACGCACAGGTAGTTCACGTAAGCGGCGGTTGTGGAGCTACAAAACGATCAAGTGTTACCTCTTGAAAGACGGGCTCCCACTGCTCCCTGGCGCCGATGGCGTCGGAGCGGCCCACCACCAAGCTGTCGGCGTTGAGACCCAAATATTTGCCGTAGCCCGACTTCAAGGCGATCCTGCACAGTTTCCAGGATTTAGCAATATTACTTGGGTTAGTATTTGAGAAAAAGTACAGTAGAGTGGTGCCTTGAGATACAAGCACCCCCACTACTCAATCAAATCAACCATATTTATCAAATGGCCCTTCAATATAAACATGTTAGCACGGTCACCTGTTGTCAGAGAGCTTGACTGCCGTAAATTGTTCCGGTGGGTCTGGTCCTTCGTCCTCTGAAGAAAAAAACAAAAAAAGACATTAATGACTCAATTCACAAACAAGTGTTAACGAACACGTTAGCATAATGCTACAGTAAGCATATAAACAAATGTTCCTTCGCCCCCCCCCCCCCCACAAATAAAAATGGACGTCTGGTAACGTCAATGGTGCTAAAGCATGAGTTGACGGAGGCCTAAAATGACCACATTTCAAGTACACAAAGCTCAACATGGTTCACCAAGCTTTCAGTCCTGCAGTCTTTTTGTCATCCACGCGGGGGAGTTGTTTCCCGGTTTTCATCCACAACAGAGAGATGTCATTCTCGTTGTCTCATCTCCGGATGAGCAACTTCAATCCATCCATCAATCAACGTTCAGAACGTGAGAACGGAGACACTCGGGGGGCTCGGGCTTCATCTAAAAACCAACGGCGGTTGGTGATCCGATGCAGTGTTCAAACGTCCGCTTTGACCTGAACTCGACCCGTGGTCGGCCAATTGATGTCACGAAGCTCCGATTTATTCCCCTTCTTCTCCTTTTCTTTTTTTAATAGAAATTAGCACACGGAAATCCGCAGCGAGGGAAGCGTTTACATTTTAAATGAGGCGCGAACGTGTGTTGCATGATAAGTGGGACGTCGCCGCCCCTTTAAATGGTGGAAGTAAAACACTGACACCCTAAAGATTTTGCTAAACAGACGTTTAGTTGCATTTAACCACCTATTTCAGTTCTTTGGCTAAGAAAGGACAGGCTGCACAAGTTATAAAAAGATACAAAAATATTTTAAAAATACCTACTGACGACCAATCCAATTCAAATAGGAGGGCTTGGAAAGGACCCATTGAAAATAATTTGGATGTATTTCAAAAAATATTTTGCCATTATGATTCAAAAGCGGCCCACCAGGCTTATAAAGTACAGTGGACAACAATGAAATGACTATTTAAAAAAATGTTACAGTATTATTTTGATATGGATTTTGATCTCACCTGGATGTGGCGCCCCAATGGTGAAGAGTCCAGTGTCCAGCGCGTGGATGTACGAGTTGCTGTGCATCTCGATGGCGACCGTGCCCATGATGTCCCCAAAATGGCGGACGGCCCACCAACCGCCTACACAGTAAAAACACAAATGTCAAGCTTGTGAATAAAACATGAGCTGACAAAAAAACATACCGACGACATCCTGCTTGTATTCGTCATCTTCAGACTTTCTCTTCTTATTTTTGTCTTTCTTCTTTTTCCTATTGAAAAACAGAATCAAGTAAAAACGATTAGAAATGGTCCTTTTTTCAAAATATTTTTTATGTTTCTAAAATATGCAGAACAACACTCAAAAGATATTTAAAACTAAATGTCCACCGATAAATCGGACAAATAAAAAATGTAATTGCCTGCCATAGGTTATGCTGAAGTAAAATTGACTTTAAGATGGGACACTTAAACGCATCTTAAAATTTTCAACAGAAATTTAATCACGTTGAAAGCTAAAAATGAAAAACATAATTTCGACTTCTTTGATTACTCTTTCATCACTATCACCCACTAATACATATATTAATTATATTTTGAATTTAGGTAGGAACAAAGCGTACCCATTTGTTGTTTACATTTTTTCAGCGTTCATTTAAACGCACCGCTACTGCTAAGCTTGTTAGCATTTGGCAAAAACGAGCTCAAACGCCAACTAAAACAACGTTTTAGTTCATCGCCAGTCCACTTTTCACCCACAATATAGTTGTCTCATAACTCACCCTTTATTTTGTCCCTTTAGAACCAACTTGGTGGATTTAACGCGAGAATACTCTGCCATTTCGTCGAAGTCGACTCGGCTAGCAAGCTAGCACGGTTTACAGCAGCAGGAAAAACAACTACGGCGGCCGCGGAGGCACAAACTAGTGCGCTTTTGACTTTTTCTCAAACCAATGCAACATCTTAAATATAACTAAATTACATCGGCCTAAGCTTTACTAAATATTAATTTAATACGTTTCATTTTTTTAACCTGTTTTGTAATTAAAACAATATTTGTGTATCTTATTTACATAGAAAGTTAGGGCACAATACAAGTGTGGCACACTAAATTAACCCTTTGCCTGCCTTTGACAACAATAGACATTTAATTTAACATGCATTTTTTTTAGTTTGATTTATTTAATTTTGCAGCAATGGTGAAATTGACGGCTAGGCTGTCTTAAAACAATTTGGGTTCGACGCGGGTTCAACAATAGGCCGATGTATCCTTTTTTGTTTTTTCGCAAAGGTCAATTTTTCATTTTTTTCTGCATTATTTCTTGCGCCTCGACATAGCTTCCGCGGGAATTTGTCGCCGGCGTTTAGCGCTTTGATTTCCGTCACGCTCCCCGAGGGAAATCAAGCAAAACCGTAGCGTTAGACAGGTGGCGTTCCGTCCCCGCCGTTAACTCGCTCAATGTCAGGCGGGCGCTAAGACGACCCTACAAAGCCGCCTTCCTTTTTTCCTTTTCCTTCCTGATGTTACGTAAGGACGAGCGGGGAATGCAGAGAATTAGTCGAAGTCGTCTTAAATCCCGCGGCCCGCGGTGGGCTTTGGGAAGGCGCCGTCAAGAGGCTTACTTCACAAAATGTCAGACTTAACTTTGCCGCCGAGCGCTGACGAGCGGCGGGGAAGAGAAAAGCGTGAAAGTGGCCTTTCAAAAGCGGCAAATTCGCAATACACGCCCAATAAAACGCTCTTACGTGCTTCCCCATCAGACAAAACTGCACGTTTGCTTTCCATTTGGTGTCCAATCACACTCAATTGAAATGAGTTTATCGCTAGTAGGTGAAATTTCAAGTGGGAGGGACGGCATTTTAAATAGTATTTATTATATTTTAAACATGTAAAAAAAATTAAAAGTTTCTCGACAGGGTCTAAAAGCAAAAAGAAAAAAAAGTTGTTGTCGTTCTGGTAATAAAACATTTGATTGTTCCGAGTGCTTGTTGCTAGGCAGAAAATGAGTGCTTATCGGCAAGTTGTCAGCCAAGTGAATAAAAGGGGGCCTGGCTGGGCCTGGCTCGACTCCGTCGGGCTCCTCTGGGAAATCCCAAGCGGTCGCGCTCAAGAGTTACGATGGAGCACAAAATGAAAAACAATGAGCTCAAAGAAGCAGAAAATCTCTTCCAGAGAACGACGGCAACACCACAACAGCCTTTAAACCCAACGGGATCAAAATGGACTACGAACGCCACAGAAAAAGAGGAAAGGTTGGCCTAGTGGCCTCCAGTGTAACCTTCCTTCAGCCCTATCCGGTCACAACGGATTGGTCGCAACGGATTGGTCGCAACGGATTGGTCGCCGCACAACTAAGTGAACGTTTTGGGAAAAAATGGTAACAGTTAATAAGTTTTTGTGCCCCCCCCCCCCCCCCCAATTCCGCATCACGTCAATTCGCCTCAAAGAAATTCATGCCGATGATAAGTGGTTAGCGCCTTGGCCTCGCAGTTCTGGGGTCGAGGGTTCGATTCCCAAGTGGGTACCTACTCTGTAGATCTTTGCATATGTTCCCCAGGCTTGCGTGGGTTTTCTGCAAGTACTCTGCTTTCCTCCCACATACCTAAAATATGTATGCTAGGCTAACTGGGCGCTAAATTATCGCTAGCGATGAGTCATTGGTTATCTATGTGCCCTGTGATTGGCTAGCCACCGATTCAGGGTGCCTGTAGTCAGATGGGATAGACTCCGGCACCCCCCGGGAATCTTGCAAGGATAAGCGTTTGAGGAAATGAATGAATAAATAGCACGGATCAAAAAAAAAAATGGAGAAACTTAGTGTGTCTGAGTCATTTGAGCGCGCGCGATAAGCGGTAAACGTGTTTGTTTGTCCGCCGGGGGGGAATTTGGTTGCTCAACTTGTGGGATTTAAAAAAAAAAAAAGAAGAAGAAGAAATAAATAAATAAAAAAGAAGAAGGCTGAGGTGCAACGTCAGCATTAAGCTAGCTAGCACAGGCGCACGCAGCATTTAAGGAGACTTTTTTTCCTTTTTTTTTTGAAGCACGGGTGCGGCGGATTAATGGAGCTTGACACAAAGCTTTCCTCTGCCTTTATCTGCCTCTTGCCAAGCTTCACAGTCCAACTCACACTCTTTTTTTTTGGTTACATTTCACCAACTCGCATGGAAACCATTGACGGTGACTGACGTCCAATCGTCCAATAAAATTGCTCTGATGCAGCTTTAAATGTACTAAAAATAAATAAATATAAGCTAGTAGGCATCTTGGATCAAGGTTTTCATTACAAAAAAGTGTTGTCAAAGTAAATGAAGTGTTTTTAAAAAAATTGGACTTGACTAGATGCTTCCCAATACAAAAAATTTAGTTTACAAAAAAAATGTCAATAAGAGGGGTCAGAAAACTTTTTGACAGACTGACCCATAAATTATTCATATTTTCTAAAGTTATTTCTCATAAATTATAAAGACAAAATACATGAAAATACTCACTAGGGATGCGGGGGGTGCTGGAGCCTATCCCAGGAAGCCTTGAATTGATGGGCAGCCAATCACAGGGCACGAAAAGACAAAGGGACAACCAATCATTGGACATTTAGGGTAAAAATTAGCATAGCATGCAGAGAAAACCTTCAAAGAACACACATTGAGGAATCGAACCCATGACCCCAGAAGTGCGAGGCTGATGCACTCACCACTAACACACCGCGCTGCCCAGATAAAAATACTGCCTGAAAGGAGATGAAATCTCTCCTTAAACTAAGCCTAAGTAAGCCTAAGCGTTTCAGGTCGAGTGTTCAAATGTCAGCGAAATTGGTGGCGCCGTTTAATTTAATTCTTTTTTTTCTACGTTTTTTTCCGCAATTTCCTTTTTGGCCGCACCGTGGCCCCGATTGGATGGCGGCCGGCCGAGCCACGCCGACAAAACGCCGGGGCGCCGGAGGACATCAATCTCCGGCTAAATGATTTTGTGAGCGCGTGAAAGCGCTCCCATCCGTCTTGCGCCGTTTATCCCTGGGATTTTTTCCCCCGTCTTTGTCCGTTCTCGTATCTGCGCCGGCCGCCTCCAAAATAAATAAATAAATAAAAGCCACATAGAGAAGCCATATTTATAAAATAGATCAATAAATGGGGGGAGCCAAGATTATTATTTTTCCCGCCTGCAGGCGTCGAGGAAATCGTTCGCCAAGTGTCTTTGAAATGGAAAATAAGAACACGAGATGACTATTAATATCATGCTAGATTATTATGATATTAAGGAACTTTCTTATTTTTGATTTCAATTGTGATTTGTTTTGAATCTTGAATCTTTTGATATAGTTAGCATTTTAGTATGTAGGGTCGTAGCATGTTAGCATCGTAGCGTTTTAGCAAGTTAGCATTTTAGAATGTTAGCATGTTAGCATTTAATCAAACCATGGCCTCGTTATTAAATATTTTTATCTAACATCCAAACTAAAACGTAATAAAAAGTATACACTATGACATTATAATAGGTTCAAAAATGTTTACAATTCAAGAAAACATTTCCGAGTCTAAAAAAAAAAAGGATTTTGAGGGCAAAAAAGTCAATGTCCACACATTTGAATGTTGAGGTTTGTTTGGACTCATAACAAGACTGTTGTCTCCGCCCCCTTCCCTTGCCAACATTTCCACGGCCCAGCGCTTGTATATTAACCTTGAAATATGTTTTCTATTTCCTACCCTCAATTAAAGTGTCAACCTGAGCATTTTACGACTTTTTCTGCGACTTGGACGGCGCACGCACGCGCGAGCAAAATGAACGACGCTCCTAAAAAAACAGCTTTTTTTTTTAAAAAACGCGTTCCGCCAGGCCGTAAAAAAGTGGTGGTCTGGTTACGTCCGTCTGCCGATAACGCGGACGAGGACGGATGCGGTGGGGCGTCCAGCGTGGCCACCGCCGAGGAAAAACAGCGAGGAGCCTCAATTATGTGCTCGTTTTAAGTCGTGGCGTCCAAAAAATCTATCCAAAAGCTTTTTTTTCCATACACTGACTTTTGAACGTTGGCTTGCGATTAGCGCGCTAGCTAGCTAGTTTGTTCACTTAACTCTTTAAGCGCCCTTCTAAATAGCTTACGAATTAACCAAATTAAATGAAACCTACTCTCAAATCTATTGAATATTCATAAAAAAATGATATGCTATTTTTTTTAGCTGAGCTATCACTGTGTGGAGTTTGGGCACGCCCGGGTGGCTTTTTTTCGGGTACTCCAGTTTCCCAAAAACATGTATGCTAGGCTAATTGTATGCTAACTTGTTCTTAGCTAAGAGCGACTGGTTGTTTGTCTCCTTATGCCCTGCGATTGGTCGGCCACCCATTCAGGGTACCAGTAGTTAGCTGGGATAGGCTCCGGCACCCCCTCCAACTGTTAAGCAGTTTAGAAATGGTTTATCATTGTAGCATTTGGATAGAATTACTTTTTAAAAATAATTTCAATTTCAATGCCTTTGACTCATTACAATTGGATTTATTACAAAATTAGATTAATCGGATTAGTCAACTGAATAATAATAATACTAATACTAATAATTTGACTTTTTTGGGTAGCAACATCTCAAAACCGAAATGTGTTTAATGGCGGCCTTCGTTCATTTGTCCCTCCCAGTTAAAAAAGAACTAGCATTGATTAGCTTCCAAAACATCGGGGTTGCATCTCGCAATCTCTTTGTTTTTCCATACTACAGTCCACGCTAAAACCCGAGTTGTACGAGGTCAAGCGAGAGAAAAAAAAAATGCAACCCGAGGCAAACGCTGACGACGCAACCGCACGCCGGTGGAAACGGAGCGCCGAGCCCAGTCGAGCCGAGGCCGTCCCGCTATTTCGGGAGCAGACGGGCCGACTCCCGAGGAAATGATAGACTAACGCTGGGGAGACGGACGCTGCCTTTGCGGGTGTCTAAGCGCCGACGGACATTTTTTTCAGAGAGGGGGCGTGGCTAAAGAGTTGACCTGGAGTTCAAAACAAACAACTTAGGCCAATTTCCTTCCCGCAATCACATTGATTGATTTTGCCGTCAAAACGGTGCCTTCAATGAGTTCATTGGGAATAGGAAATCGTAAAATGGGCCAAAGCAAACCCAAAAAGCAAAAGGAAGTTACCTGGAAATGGTCGAAAATCAGCAGGAAGGAAGTCCATCCAAAGCAACAGAAAATGATCCAGAGTGAAGAGAAAGTGACCTAAAATGATAGGGAAAAAACAAAGAAGTCAATTTTAGATGTCCAATTCAATTAAACTGCTCATTAATGGAGGGCCAACCCATTTTAAAGTGGTTTAAAAAATGGATTAAACAAGCGATAAACTGGTTTAATCAATCAACCGATGACAACGATGCGTTCATGAAACTCAAGAAAAAATGAGTTCCGCCAGGGCTTATTTCTTGCCTTACATTTTTCCGAACGTTATTGAAATTGTGTTTGATTTCCAAGTTTTGTCTCCAGCGTCATTCTGTCACTTCCAGATTGTCGCCGTTGGAAAACACGGCTTGACATTTCTGTGTCGAGTCTCGTCGTTGTGCTCGGCGCTTGTCGTTATCGCCCCCCCGAAAAGCTATTTTGTTGATTTCTCTTAGCGCCGTCACACTGTCTGTGATTTTATTTTTATTGAGCAGCTGTCATCTTTAAAAGGACTTTTTTTTACCCCTCCAGAAGGATTCGGGAATACAAGTTTTGTAGTTGTTTCCTTGTAATATTGCTTACAAATCTTATACATATCCTTTATTAATATATGGAGAATTAAAACTGCAAGTGTTTAAAGTTTTCTATAAAAAAAATAGGAGATAAAACAGTGAACATGATCCTTATACTTTGTATTTTTTAATGATATTTTTTAAACATAAATAGCTCTTGACTACTAGCTAGCTTGTGAATGCTAGTTAACTAGCCCTCGAATGCTAGCTCGCGAATGTTAGCTAGCACAGCAATAGAAAAGCCTCAAATGATCACCAATTGTGGTTGTAGTTGCCGTAAAAAAAGTGTGTGTGCTTGCCAATAGATCGTATGGGTGAAGTAAAAAGAAAATATGTACGTGAAAATAAACAAATAAATGAAGAAAGAGTCTTTTAAAAGGTAAAACGACATTGGTGGACTGCAGTTATTCAATCGTTTTGTTGTTGAGGGGCACAAACGAGCCTTCCGGGGTTTTCCCCGCCGGGCTTTTTTCGAAGGCCGCGAGCGAACAAACGAGCGAGTGCGCGTCCGTGAAATTTCGAGAGTCCTTGGCGCGTCCGCGGGGCCGGAAAGCCTCCTGACAATAATATCTATCTGCTGCAGAAACGTGTCGGGGAAAAGCCAAGTGAGACCTACAAATCGACGGTGAGAACATAAAAAGACCCACGTAACGAACTACACATATTTATAAATCAGACGTCATATATAACAGGTTGCTAGCAACATTTTTTTGGAAAAATATCTATAGGCTTACAGTTCTGGGGTCGAGGGTTCGATTACAAGTCCAGATTTTCCTGTGTGGAGCTTCCGTGTCCTTCTCGGGCTTGCGTGGATTTTCCTCGGGTACTCCGGTTTACTCCCACATCCTAAAAAGATTCTAGGCATGAAAAGAGCTTCTGGGCGGCCGTATTGGTAGGGGCAATTTTCCATATTTGGGTGCTAAATTCTCTGTTTGTCTCCTGCTGCCCTGCCATTGGCTGGCCATTGACACGGGTTGTCCCCTCGCCATAGTTGGCTGGGACAGGCTCCAGCACCCCCAGCGAGGCCTGTGAGGATAAGCAATTCAGAAAATGAATGAATAAATTATTTTTTCATTTCCCCCCCATGAATTTTGTGATTTTTTGCAGTATTTTGAAACTTTAGTATTTTTTAAATACATTTCTTCGATTTTCCCTTTTTTTTTTTTATTAAAGATTATTATTATCACTTTTTCATGTCCTCTCCAAATTCCATTTGACGGACATTTTTTAATGTCATGCAAATTTTGAACACTGTAATTGGTCCTGAAAATTCCTTAATGCATTAAAGATGAAAGCCGACCCGTTTAGAGCGCTTAAAAAATGGAAAGTAATCACGGCAAAGTACTTTAATGGGAGTGCGTGAATAAAAGTAATGTGAGCTAAATTAGCATAAAAGCCACAATTGAAATGTTTGGAGGAATTTGACAGCTGGCAAAGAAAGAAATGGAGGCTTAACGCAGATGGACGCATCTCGCTGGCTCGCACGTTGGCCTAATGTTTCCCACCCACAGCTGCTGTCCCATCACCAAATAAAGACAAAGTGTGGTCAAGTTCAGGAAGGAAACAACCAAAAACTCATTTAAAAAGGTTTGTGTTTAGCCCTTGTAGCCCTCCAATCCAATTTCATCTAATCGGTGGACCTCGACTTGGACAATAAGGTGGTACTTACAAATTATGTTTGGTAAGTTGGATATTTTGTGAGTAGAGAAGTCATTTGTATGGAAATTCTCTAAAAATTCTGTTACTTAGCTATTTTTTCATCTTCTATGGGACTGGTGTCAAAGTGGCGGCCCGGGGGCCAAATCTGGTCCGTCGGATCATTATGTGCGGCCCGGGAAAGTCAATGATGAGTGCCGACTTTCTGTTTTAGGATGAAATTAAAATGAAGTGTATAGATGTATTTTACATTTCCTGAATTTCCCTCTTTTAAATTAATAATTGTCATTTTTAATCCATTTTTTAGTTTTTAGTTCAAAAATCATTTTGTAAAATCTAAACATACATTTGAAAAAAGTTAAAATATTTTTTTTATATCTATAAAAAAACTGAATATTCAGGGCTTTTAATCCAGTTCTTTTAATCCATTTATAAAAAAAAAATGTAAAAATCATATCTAAAATGGTCGAATTGACGTAAAAGCAACCCGAGTCTGACACCCCGTCCAAAATTCCACCCTGCCTCCCGTCGAAAACCCCCCTGAAATACCACTACCCCCCACCCACGGGGTCACCTGAGTCGCAAGATGGCAATCGAGCGAGCTACCGGCTCAAGAGGCGCTTATATTTATCTATTTTTTTCTTCCCCTAAATCTGTGGAAGGTGTCTCACCCGAGAGAAGAAGAAGAAGCTTAAGATGAAGATGTAATATCCTCACAGTGGGACACCCCAATCTTCTTTGGTGAGCCCACGACCCACCCACACACACACACACACATATATTGCCTTTATTTTTAGCATTTTTTAAGGGGAGGGGGGGTTGTTCGAGTGGAGTTTTCTTCTTAAAAAAAATGTCAAGTATAAGGATAATAAGTGGGTATTCGCCGGAAATTTGGGAACCCGTGAAGGAGAGAATGACAGATTTGGGAGGAAAGCGGCTTTTCCCCGGGTTTGCAGCTTCGGTCGGGGGTGTCGCGAGTTAAACCTGCTCGAGTCGGATTCACACTTATTTCAAATCAGAGAGCCAGCTAAAGTTAACAACGACCTTTGTGAGGATCATCACGTTGCTAAATGAAGGAATGAATAGTGTACATTTTGAAAAATGCCAAATAATGTCAGAATATAATATGAAGATGCTCTAAAATAAGGGTGTCAGACTCGGGTTGGTTGGCGGGTCACTTTAACGTCCACGTGGGCCGGCCATTTTAGAAAGGCAAGGCAAATCTAGCGCTGACATCTGCTCATTCCAAACACCCGTCGGCACAAGCATGATAGAAAGAAAAAAATAAATATAAAAAAGCTCTCATTTTTTTTCTCCATAGCACGGCAGCCAGGTTAGCTGGCTAATTACAAGTAACACCCTGCCTGCGGTGGCGCCCACTTTTTTTTTTTGCCCTTTGACGGTCCAGGACGACCAATCGAGAGACGTACGAGGGAATTCCAGAACGCATTAAACTCATATCTCAAGGTATTACTGTACTCTCAAAGCATGTTTGTAGCAAAAACCTGTTATTTTAAGTTATTTTCATAGGGGAAAAATTGATTTGACATACGAGTAAATTCCAGAACGCATTAAACTCATATCTCAAGGTATTACTGTATTCTCAAAGCATGTATGTAGCCTAAACTTGTTATTTTTAATTATTTTCATATGGGAAAATTTGATTAGACATACGAGTGAATTCCAGAACACATTAATCTCATATCTCAAAGCATGTTTGTAGCACAAACCTGGTTATCTTTTCTTCTTCTCTGTTTTTCGCCCAAAACGGACATTCCTGTGGCCATCTGGACGCGCTGTTTGCCGCATTTCTGGCCAAAGAAAGATGAACGGCAGCCCATTTGCTTTTTCCGGAAAGCCAGCCTGTAATCACAAATCTAAAATCAGGGACACCATTTTTTACATCTTATTTTCATTATTTCTATTACATTTTCAAAAAAAATCTATCACTAACTGGTCAATCGCAGACGTTGGGGAAATAAATGAATGTGTCACCACTTCCTAGAAGTACTTTTTTTGATGTGGGCAATGATGATGATGATACCATTCTTTTCCGAGTCAGCGCCAAAAAACGGCGAGGTTTTGACTTTTGAGCCCCGCGCAAGAGCCCTTTTGTGTCCTTTAAGTGGATTTAATGTGGCGGAAGAACTCCTCTCTCCACCTTGTGCCGATAAGGAATGGCGCTCGGGGAATAAAAGAGAATGTCGCCACCAAAAGGGGAAGCCGTTGGCCGTCATTTACATCAAAAAGTCGAGTCGTGGTCCGCACGGAATGGAAATTTCATTTAAAACCCCACACTTAACTCTTTGCTGGCCACCAATGGCAGTTACACACAAATAATCAGACATTTAAAGACCCGCTTGTGCGCTAAATTTGCTCATTTTTGTTTGCCCGGGGGGCCACATTGACTTTCAAAATGTGAGAGATGGGCGGGGTCAGCACAAGATATGATACATATAAAAAAGTGCATCCGTTAACAGTACATATGAAACATAAACAGAAAAAAGTATTAACATATTCATCATTCATCATATAAGTAAAAAGTACAAAGTCAAGTAGAAAGGAATGTATTAAGAAATATTTAAAAAGTCAAAGTGGGCCGGTATTGAAGGGGTTAAGCTAACGCTAACAATTTGGAAGGGTTGCCACGGAAAGAGGATGGACGAAAAATCTCCTCTTCTTCCCGGCGGTCGGAAAGACGGGATTTTGGATCGGTCAAAGTGCAAAATATTTCATTTGGAGACGGGGGGAGGGAGGAGGAGCCTTTCCAGGCACGTTGAACGCGCGCCACCCACGTCGCCGCTCGTAATTCGGGTCGCCGACATCCCGCGCGGAGGTCTGGATGCCGTTTGGCTAATAAACTTCATCTTCTCCCCACGTTTGGCCCTTTTT
The DNA here is from genome assembly GCF_051989575.1 of Stigmatopora nigra. Taxonomy (NCBI): domain Eukaryota; kingdom Metazoa; phylum Chordata; class Actinopteri; order Syngnathiformes; family Syngnathidae; genus Stigmatopora; species Stigmatopora nigra. The sequence continues at coordinate 15,380,103 of NC_135513.1, forward strand.
TTTTTGTTTGGTCTTCCTTTAGCCACCGCGGAGACCAAACCAAATGTGCTTTAAGCCAAAAAACACGACCGGGGATCACATTTTTGCACAAAAAGGCATAAAAATCATCACATCCAATCCAATTTCTAGGTATCAAAGTAGAGAAATTTGCTTTTGATTGAAAAATAGAAAGAAGATTGTAAGACGATGATGGCGTGCGCTTGAAAAAGAAGGAACAGATGAGCGGACGCAGGGATAGACGGATGTGCGGAGGTGGACAGATTAAGTCAAACGCAAATTTAGAAAAAAGAAGGAAAGAAGGGCTCAGAATATGATATGTGCTTGTTGCGTAAGCTTCTCAAGATAAGAAGAAGAAGAAGGGATCATCCCACAAACCCAGCAGCTTGATTACTGCCGGCCGGATTGGACGCCTATGCTTGTCCATGTCAAGCAGCCCAGGAGCCTCGCAGGTAAACATTCATTTGAAAATAGCAAGATGGCCGCAAATAAAAGATTTGTGGCATTGGCGGCTACTAATTTAGCATTAAAGCTTCGCCTCCGACCCGTCTTTCCTGCTTCGTTTGCTTTTTTCTTCCTTTGGCGTTGACGAATCAATGGGTCGCATCGATTGGACGCCGTTAGCGCAAAGCAAATAGCTTGAAATGGATTCACGCACGGGGGGCCCACACGGAATATTAATGCTCCCGCTTAAAGTACATACTAAATGGGTAGAATATGTTTATGATAAGAAACGGGAGCGCTGATCTCATTTTGGGAGGTCAAAGGTCAGAGGAGTGGCGAAAAGGCATGGGAAAAATGGAGAAAGATCAAAGAGACGATAGAAAAGTTTGGAATACCACATCACAACAAAGAATTCCATTTTGGGAGGAATGAGGTCAAAGGTCGTCGGGCTCAGAAATATGTTGGCGTTCAAGTGAAATGGACGACGATTTTGACTGGTCGACCACAGCAGGGAACGAATGTGATGATTGTCCATCACGTCGGCGGCGGCGGCGACGTTTAATACCGACAAAGTAAAACAATGTGGGTCACGCGGCAGATTTGAGGGGATGAGCGCAAATCGCAATCATTATGTTTCAAAGCGGGTCAATCCTAATCTGGGAAATGACACGTATCCTTTCTTCATCCCATAATAATCCCCCCCATCACGACAAAGCAAAAGTGACCACGTCGCTCACCCGTGCCAGGCCGTGTTGCATGTTGAAATACATATTTGGCAATTTTAAAATCAACGGCGTTTCCATTAAAAACAAGTTTTTGTCCAAGTAATGCAAATTTAAATGCAAAAAAAATCCCCCTCCCTCCCTGTCAGTCTGTCACCTTTTCCTAGACCAATCAATTCTCATTACACTTGGCTAGAGGAAAAGATTAGGACCCCAACCTTGTTGTTCCACTGCCAGTCTAAAAATAGCATCCACAAAAAAAAATCATATTGCGCAACCCCATGACCAACTAGATTAAAAAAAGCAATATACATCCCAAATGCAACATATGGCTTCTCATATTTGTACATTTGTGCTTTCTTTATAAAAATAAATGTTTTTCCCCCTCCAAAAACACACCATTGAATAATTAAAGACATTCTTTTCTTTAAAAAATCATTAAAATGGCACATTTTATGAACTAATATACGTTCACAAAACTAAATCTCAACTGCAATGTTATAAAATGCTCAATTTCTAATCATTTAAAGAAACTTTTTTCAATTGTGTTTAATTATTGAATTTTACATCATTATATTTTGCTAAACTGACAGTAGAGACAAATTGCTATTAAAATGTCTTGTTATTCCTTAAAAAAACATCCATTTATTGCAACTTTAAAAGTCATCTTTGTTTTTTTTCCAACACAGAGGAGAAATAAAAATAAATAAATAATAATGCTAATGGAGGTCGGACGTGGAAATGGACAGGATTAGCAATTAGCCGCAAATGTCCGCCTTCGGAAGGCGACTTGAATGGCGTGCGGCGGCAATTATGCAAAGGGAGAAAATTGCGCGTAACCTGGTCGGCCGATGAAATGTCAAAAGGCTAAGCAAACTTATTAGCATCAATCCTGAGGGGAATCCAAATGGATTTTGCTCGTAAACCTTTGGCGTTTACGTCAAAGGATCAAACGACTTTGCAAATGCGTCCTGTGTCCTTTTCCGTTAAAATACACAAAATGGTCTCCCAAAGACAAACGGGAACATTTTGCCCCTCGCCTAATTGAATATGCAAACGACGGCGGTCCCAAATAACGAGAAAGGTCCTTTTTCCTTTGTCGACGTTACGGCAATTATGAGGGAATTGGTTTAACTGGCCAATCCCAGCTGACGGGGAGCCAATCATGAGAAAATGCAAATGGACGTCGCTTAGAAATGCTCGAATAACTTTAGTCATCCAACGCCATTGACGGCCATTGTTGTCTCGTCCATTTGGACGCAAAAAATATGCATTAATGGATATGGAAATTCATTTTTGTATTAGCAATATTGTAATTTTGAATGAAGTTCAATTTTAAAAACATAAAAAAATGAAATGAATAGAAAGAATTTATATTTAGCATTTTTTTTAAATTAAAGATCACATCCCAATCTGAAGTCAAAGATTGTCAAACTGAAAAATAACTAAATAAGTAAAGTATGCCTAAAAAATATTTATCTATTTTATATCCTTAAAGTAATTAATTTTGAAGGTTGTAAGACAAGAGTAGTCAGACAAAAAATAGTATCCTCTAAAACAAACAAAAAATAACAAGAAATCCCTAAAAAATATGTATTTAAGTATTATTTAGAGTTAAAATAAATTGCTATGAATAGTGACTATCTCCCATTTAATGTTGAAAATTGCCAAAAGAGTGTAAATAAACAAAAACAATCAAAGTCGACCTGAAATTGATTTAAAAATGATCTAGCTGCCATCTTTTCCACTCCAAATAGATTGGACATCAACACTGAGTTGAGTAGAAAGGATTTTTAAAAAAGAAGCCCAACACTCACTAAGTTGAGTAGAAAGGATTTTTAAAAAAGAAGCCTTCCTCCCTTTTTTTCCTTCTTTTTTTTTTTTCCTCCTCCGGAGTCTGCCTGTCTGCTCTTTAAATAGAATTTGACCCGAGTTGAAAGCGGGCCTCTGCCGGATCTCCCTGACCGCCGAAGACGACTTAAGTACGTGTACACGTTAGCGGCTCGTTTGCAAAGCGGAGCCACGCCGTCCCTCCGTCCGTCCAAGCGTGCCAGGTGGAAAAATAGTACCATAGCAAAGCGTGGCGGCATACATTATCCACATCCCTAACTCTGCTTAGTAAGAAGAAGAAAAAAATGGCTGCCGTGGACTAAATGGACGTGACTTGCTCATTCTACGATTCTTTTTCGTGCCACTAAGAGCCAAAAATACACAAAGCGCCAAATAACTTTGCTTACGAAGGGAAAAAAAGGGAAGCTTTGGGATTTGGCTTGTATTTTCAGACGACGCACCCCCCCCCTCAGTGGGTAGGGGGAGCATTACCCACATTGGAGATCCGCTCCGTGTTTGTTCGCCGCCGCTGTGAGAAATGATTGGGGAATTTTCCCATCCCGAGACCACTGACTGTGGGCGGAACCGCAGGCCAGATAAAGCCTGTCAATCAACTGGCCGGCCCACCGGGGAAGGGGGAGGGAGGGGTTAGCCCGTGCCCCCAAAACGGAGCAATCTTGACTACGTGGGGGATGCTGGAGTCTGGCTAGGAGACAACCAACTATAGTAAAGGAAAATTTAGAGTGTGGGTGTCAAAGTGGCGGCTCGGGGGCCAAATCTGGACCGTCGGATCATTATGTGCGGCCCGGGAAAGTCAATCATGTCGTTCTGTTTTAGGATCAAATTAAAATGAAGAGTATAGATCAAATTTCCTGATTTTCCCCCTTTTAAATCGATAATTGCTATTTTTTAACCATTTTTTTCTTTTGTTTTTAATTCAAAAAGCAGTTTATGAAATCTATGAATAAATAGATAGCTTAAGTTTTCCCCTTTAATATTAAACTGAATTTAAGTAGCCGGAGTAAACCCACGTGAGGACCCACCTGGGATTGAACCCTGGACTACTAAACTGCGAGACATTACACAAAACCACTTTTCCTGTCATCAAATAAGACGTATAAACAAAAAGTAATAATTGACTATGACCTCATTGGCTGCCATTGCTAGCGAGCTACACTATTTATAAAGGGGAGGGTCCACTCCAATCACTGCCGTCCTTTCCTAACCAAGCGTGTCGGACATCTATTGCGGCCTGTGACAGCAAAAAGATCCAATCCGAGAAAAAAAGAGATACGCCATTGATATTTCTGTGACTTTTTTGACAGTAAGCAAAGCACGCCAATCCTCGCGGGGCTCAAAACCTGGCGGAGCGCAAAGACCACGCCGCCGCTTCCCGCCTTCTGGCGGCGTGGATGAGGTTCGCTCACGGCGGGCCGGCCCAGGCGCAGATGCTCCGGACGGAGGGGCGGCGCCTAAAAATAGCCCTGCCACGCTGTCCCCCGTCATGCCTTAGCATCTGCTTTTACTTGGAAAGCTACCATCATTTTAGCTAGCCTCACTTGCATTTTAGTTCATTGCCATAATTACTGGAACCCCATGCTTATTTTTTTCTGGTGGAAATAAATTCTTGGACAGTTAGATGTCCAATCTGGAATGTCAAAGTGTCTGATTTACGGGGCCAAGATGCTAGCTTGTTTGGGTATCGTCCACAAAGCGATTTAGCGGCTAATCCCATAGGTTTAGCCTAAGATTATGCCGCTAATCTATTACATTGCTGCTTTTTTTTCTTGCCTCGGTCCACTCTCGCGAAATCTACCCGCTCGCTAGCTATTAGCTAAACACTGCTGTTATTATTGATATTTGATACATGATATAGTGCCCTATTATTATTATTGTAGGCTGGAAATGTAGAAATATGCATGCAAAGTCTGGTAACTATGTTATTTTAGCAAAAAAACAATAGGCAACACATGGGAGTATTGTAGTTTGGTCATGAGCAGCCATTTTGTGTCTGATTTCCTTCAGCCTGCAGAGTTTCTCCATCTTGGAGATTAAACCTCCTGGAAATGTAACTATCGTATTGGGTAACTAATTTCTTAGGCAAAAAAAAAAACAATAGGCAACAAATATGGGAGTATTGTAGTTTGGTCATGAGCGGCCATTTTGTGCCTAACTTCCTTCAGCCTACAGATTTTCTCCAGCCTGGAGATGAAACCTCCTTTTCTATCTAACACGAGCTTGTAAAAGAAGCAGAGTTTATCTGGAGAGGCGGCCCCGACGATGAAAAGCGTCAGATTAGAGACGGGCGGGCCAACGAGCGAACGGGGGGAACGGAGCTCACTCTCCGGATAATTCCAGCGGTAATCGCTAGCGCGCAGGTGTGCTTTGCCAGAGATTTTCCTCTCCCGGGCTGGCTTATCTCCACTCAAACTGCCTTCTTTCTAATGTTTACTATATTCAGACATGAAGGGGTTAACTGTTCAACTTTTACTGTTGTTTGTCCACTCCAACTTTTTGGTTGATTTTCCTAGCGAGTCAGCAAATGTGCACCCATTATTCCTAATGATCGGTTTCCAGGGGGGGTTCAAAAGGGGGAAGAAAAAAAGAAAAAAAAACAAGTCCTGGGGCGCGTGTTCCCGCCCGGCAGGACGGACGATAAAAGAGCGGTCGCTGGCTGCCTTGTTTTTTGGTCTCCAAGTCTCTGCGGGTTGTGGTGGCGCTTAGCGTGCTGCCTTCCTTCTTTTAAACCCCAAAACGGTCAAATGTTTGCCTGCTATCACCATTAATACTCGCTCTTGTACTTCACAAAAAAACATGCAGTTTACATACATATACAGTATATATTTTTGTGACTGAACGGCGACCAATCCAATCAATTCTTCCTCTGATGGAGACAAACGGCATCCAAAAAGAAGATGGACGTCCCCGCCTAGCGTCTTTGATGCGGCGCACCTTCTCGCCGGCTTATCAGATTCCTGACAGAGCGTTGACCTTGGCGTTGAGATTATGGGATGCCCCTCCCTCTCTCCCTGCCTCCCTCCTACGACTCCCTTTCCTTTCCTTTCCTTTCCTCATCAAAGACGGACGAGATAAGAAGTGACGTGTGGCTGACCTTCTTCGCCATCCCAAAAGCCGTCCAACTCCCAAACGCCGCCATCTTAGCCCACTCCCAATCACTTTCCAATTAAAACATGCTCACCTGTCTCCTTCAGTAACACCCAAAAAATCACTCAAATCATTTTCTGTACCACTTATCCTTACAAGGGTCGCAGGGGGTGCCGGAGCCTATCCCGGCAAACTACGGACACCCTGAATCGGAAAAGAAACAAGACAGCCAACCATAGCTAGGGGCAATCGACCATACCGTTATCCTAGCAGCAAAAAAACATACAAACTTCCAGCCCGGGATCGAACCCACGACTCCAAGACTGCGAGGCCACAAAAACATGAACACATACCAAGTGCATTTCCCTATTTTTCCTTTCTATATGGACAAAGATCAAAGTTAAATCAGCCCTAACAGTAAAAATTTAGAAAAAAATAACAATAACAAACTTAATTTTATTGTTTGTTTTAATTTTTTTTTATCAGCAATGGCCACGCGCACGCGCCTCGATTGGTCAAAGGAAGAAGACGTTCAAAACGGCGCCGCCGAAAGATAACGAGCTGGACCAAAGAAAGGAGTTTTGGGCTAATTAGCCTGGATGACATTTTGAGTTAAAAAAAAACAAACTTATTTAGCAGTAAAAAACAGAGATGGGAAAAGTGAGGGTGGTGGTGCAAATTTGGTGAGAAAAGGAAGGAAATGCCAAATGAAGAGGAAGAGGAGGAAGAAGAGGAGAGAAAAAAATGGATAGCGCAGATAATTCTTATCTGCGGGTGGGCAAGCAAGGAAGGGCACACGTGGCTGCTCTCGCCCGCCCGCCCGCGCGGGCGGGTGTGACATTGCAAATAATCCCCCCTTTGTTTACTCTCTACTAGCAATATGAACTCCAATCTAAGACTATTATTTAACACCACCTTGCTGTCCACTACAGCTTTTTATCGGTGCACTTTATTGAACTTGAATAAAACAAAAGGCATTCTTGGGAGAGGAGCGTGCTCCAAATATAAAGACAATAGCAACATATCATTTACCACAAGGGAAGAATGTTTTTCCAACAAGTAGAAATTCACCAAAAAAGGACTGATATGGCAGAGATGAAGCATTCCGTCAACCCCCTTTAAGCCCCTCCCCCAACGCCAATTGACTTATCCGTCACTCAAGCAGGGTCGTCACTTTGAGTGCCGTTTATCACGTAATTGTCTTTTGTCTTATTTTGTCTCGTCTTTGAGCGACAGAGGATGATTTCCTCCAGTCAAAGTGGACAGCCCTCATCTGATTTTATCCGCTAGCTTTTCCTTTTCCGTGTCGTTTGTTTGACGGCGCAGTAGATTTCTTTTTAGCGTTTTCTTCCAATGACAACCAGAGCGTAAAACGCGGAACTTTTGTGGAAAAAAACAAACATTTATTCTGGCTTCTTAAGTTGGTAAAGTCAACGCGTCTCAGTCCGAGTAAGAGTGAACACACTCACTCACACACTCACATATGCAGAGACACACAAGCATTGGTGGTTCAGTGGTAGAATTCTCGCCTGCCACGCGGGAGGCCCGGGTTCGATTCCCGGCCAATGCAACATCCTTTTAATTTTTTTTTTATACACAGCTGTGTATGATAAAAATAAATAGGCTTTTTATTTAACATACACACACACACAGAAACTCACTCACAAACATACACATGCAAACACACACACTCACAAACTCTCACACACACACACAGACACACAAGCATTGGTGGTTCAGTGGTAGAATTCTCGCCTGCCACGCGGGAGGCCCGGGTTCGATTCCCGGCCAATGCAACACAATTTTTTAACCAATTTAGTTTGTTATTCTATTAATAAAGTGCAATGCATTTTTTTTACACTTTTACTGCAAATCAAAACGGGTTCGCGACCTCCTCTAACATCTATGCAAATGAAACCAGTCTTGAAAAAGCCATTTTGGGTTCACCTCTAACATATCTGTCCATATTTATGACATATATTCACATATATCTTTTCCCTATTTTCCTCCCACTCAGTCAGATGTGATGCACGCATGCACTCACCTGATTTGGAACGTTCTCCGCTCCCACTCGTGGCGATTGGCTCTTTTTTTTGGGATGGCGCTCCCACGAGGATCCCGGAGAGCCTCTTTCAATGTCATCATCGGAGGCCAACGCGCGTGCTAAATACAAAGTCCACATTATTCAAGGGCCATTTTACACAGGCTCCTAAAGTAGCCTGACTCACTCACTCACTCACTCGACGTACATCCCATAATTTCACGGCAGCCGGGCTCTGCCTTCTGTTGATTGATTTGGAGCGTGAAATATCAAGAGACGAACGGCCTTTTGGTGGCGGACATGGACTTCTCCTTTCATCTGCACAAAAACAAAATGAGCTTTTAGTTCATCTTTCAGACGACGACTTTTTTGCATCAAAAAAACACTCCAACACCCCGACTTCAAATGGTTTTGAACATACTACATTGATTGTGTGAAGCTCCAAAAAGAAAAATTTGAATCATCAGATTTTTTTGTGTGTGCTTTTCCATTCTTGAAACCACAGGTGTCAAAGTGGCGGCTCGCGGGCCAAATCTGGCCCGCCGCATCATTTTGTGCAGCCCGGGAATGTCAATGATGAGTGCCAACTTTCTGTTTTAGGATCAAATTCAAAAGAAGAGTATAGATGAATATTACATTGTTCGAATGGAGAATTTCTCAGCAGGTGCTGGAGTACAGTGAGTTCATTTATTGTTAGAAATGGACAAAGGCTGGCTTCTCCTCTGGAATAATCAACTTTCCATCTGCTGCAAAGGTGTGTACTTGTGTGTGTGTGTGTGTGTGTGTGTGTGTGTGTACGCCGCCCATCTGCCGTGGCGCTTACGTAAGACGTGGGTTTTGTGTAAACACATTTGGTCGGTCGGGAGAGTGTCAATCCCCCGTTTTCTGGCCTCACCTTCACAGCTCATTTGAGCCTCCGCCGCTAATCCGACAACGGCGCCAGCCGTCCGAAACAAAAGGCACCCGCCCGCCCGTCAACGCTTTGCCGTAACACCCACCCACCCGACTTTGGAGCTAGGACGTTGGGATTGCAGACTTAAGCCTGAAACAAGACCAGAAAACAATTGGTACAATGGGGGTCCACCAAATTGGATTGTTAAAAGCATCAAGCCTATCCAGACACTTGAATTGGCTACCTTTGTCCAAGCAGCTAAAAACAATTAGCAAGAGGACTAACTTCCAAAGAAAGAACAAGACAAGATGGTGACCGGAATGACAAGACAAAGCTGCAAAGAAGACAGAAATGAGACCACAAAACCACAATCTGACCAAAAACCAAGACAGAAACTTCAACGAGATCCAGACCAAGACTATTCGCTTTTCCTTTACACTTGTTCTATGATGTTAAGCTCCATATCCAGTGCCATTTTGTTCCCTTTGCTAGCTAGCTTTTCCGCACTAGCCGTCCACGTTACAGTCCAACGCTCCCAGGTAGCTAAGCATGAACCACAAACTAAACAGAGGACGGAACATGGGCGGTGTGGCAGGTCGGCATAATCCAAAGACTCCCAGCGGAGTCCAAACTTTAATATGTATTGGGGGCCCCGCTAGTTGTATTTCTAGTCCAAAGTAATGAGATGATTCCATTGCTCCAGACAAGGTGCGAGTCTGCTATTCCCGCCGCGCCGGCCAGTTAAAGTGCAAATGCGCGGCGGCGGACGTGCGCAGGAAGCTCATCCGCCAAACTCCGGCCGGCCGGGAGTGCGTGCGTGCCGTGTTATTGCCATGGCACTGGATTCTATTATCGCTGAGCATAAAAACAAATAGTTGCCAGATTAGAATGACAAAAGCCAAGATAGGATCTGAACTTGCCTTCAAGGAATGATGGAGAACGCCTCGGATCACTATTTGACAAAAAGTATATTGTTTTTGAAGGTTTGTTTTGGATTTTTGGGGGTTTGAAGTTGGTTTGGATGTAAGAAATGGTCGCAGGAGAGTGAGAGATAAAGACAAGATGGAGTAGCCAAAGCTTTAGCCACTAAGCTCAATTAGCCTTTGATGGATGATAGATAGACTGGAATGCGCCGATAAATAAAATACAGATGGATGATGAATAATGGAGGGAGGCTGACAGCTGATGTGATGAAAGGAGACGGACGGAGTGGCAGGAAAGAAGACGATTGGACGATGGGGAAAAAGATCGGAGGGGGATGACAAGCCCAAAAAAATGATATGCGATGGAAACGACGCTATCTAATGCCTACTTATTTAGTCGTGTGGTCAAAAGTGGGGTAGTAGGCCACGCAAGATTGGTCACATTTGGTAGATTTTAAATATTTAGATTTTTTTTTTAATACATGGATTAAAAACCCAGAATATTCCGTTTTTCATAGATCTAAAACAATGTTTATTTGAGCTTTTTTCTATAATTTTTTTTTTTGATTTTACCAAATTATTTTTGAATTAAAAACAGAAAAATTTGATTAAAAAGATTACAATTATTGATTTAAAATCAGGAAATGTAATATACATCTTTACTCTTCATTTGAATTTGATCCTAAAACAGAAAGTCGGTACTCGTGATTGACTTTCCCGGGCCGCACAAAATGACGCGGTGGGCCAGATTTGGCCCCCGGGCCACCACTTTGACACACACAAAATATAAAAACAGGGCGCACGTCAGTAAGGGCCTCCTCCTGGTGCAATGGCACAGGACGAGGGTGGCTCTTGACTACGAGTGCCACTTTTCTTCCCATCTCAAGTTTGTGGAGCGACCAAGCGAGCGAGTGGGCGAATGGGCCATTGCCATTGGTTGCTTTGGAATGACTCGCATTATTACTAAGCCATTCCTACAAGTCCTTTCAAATGGATTTAACAGTAGCTTTTACCTGACCTGCTAAAATGTGTGCCAATGTAGTCTTGGGGGTACTTCCTGGACCATTTCAACTGGAATAAAAAGCATTTTCCACAGGATTGGTTCCATTCAATTGGACATTCAATCCATTTGAACAAGTGGGAGGGGCTTAGCCACCACACCAAAGCACTATTTTAGTATTTTTATGGATGTTAGACAACTCCCACTGAGGAGAAACGGCGAGTACTGCCATGAATTTCTGCCTCATCGATACTCATGACCATGATTGACATTCAATCCATTTAAAGCGGGAGGGCTGGCAGCAAATCTTTCCAAATGGATTTCAGGGCATTTCCAGATCCGTTTTTGTCGACGTCACGTAACTTTCTGTCGATTTTGAAGCATTTTGGGTCACTTGCAGTTGACTTTGAGGCATTAGCGTATGCTAATTTTGGGGGAAAAACATTGCATTGGAAAGAAATGCATGTCAATGGCTTTCAATGGCCTTGAAACACAGTCATTAGCATTTAGCTAGCGCTCTGTTTCTGGTTCACTAAAAAAAGCGGGCATGAAATTAGCGGCACGTGCCGTACGTTGTAAAAATAATGGTAATCTCTGGAGGAGGCGCCCCCCCCCCCCTCGTCCCCCGAGGCGGCGGCGCAGGTCGAGCGTTGCGTTTAATGTCAACAGGAAAAGCGCGCAGGTGCAAAATGGCCGTCCGCGTTTCCGTCTGCTTTGATGTTCTTCCTTAAAGGCAATAGTGAAAGATGTTTATCTCAGCTTTTTTTTGCGGATGGCGCCTTAACTTTTGGCGGCGGGGGGCGGGGCTTCTGGAAATAGCCGTGCCCAGGTGCATATTCTAACAGTTAGGAATAATATATGGCTAAAAAGTTTGGGATTTTTTTTACCTTTAGCGTCATTTGACCTATAAAAAGTCGACTCATCCACATTTTTTATTATTGTTAAAACGTTTTAGCGTTTTGGCACGTAGCGATTTAACCCGAAAAGTCGTAATTGGCAGGATTTTAACGATGGCGTTGTAAGTGAAGCTTTATGACGTCGTCATTGCTGATCTGGCAAACGAGACGCTTTAAAAAAAAGACAAATGCGCCAGTTAATATTCAGATGACAAATAACTCTAATTACACTGTGAATTATATTAGGAGAGACTTAATTAGTGCTTAGACGAGGCGGGACTTCAACTCCAATTGGACGGCAGATGGATTTTGACAGATTTTTCTGGCCAGAGGAACATAAAAGATAGAAATAAAAATGCAAAATATGTAATATCGCGGATTATTATTATATTCGGGTTCGATCCATTTGAAGTGGGTGGATAAGCTGGTTTTGCTAATATAAACTACGGAAAAGAGTAGCTTTTGTGGGATTTTTGTTCAGGCCGATATGAAGGAAAATGGCTTAATATAATAAAGTCTTTGTTTACCTCTTGGAATGAATGAGGAGCATCTTGTGCTATTTCTGTCTCAATTTTGATTTGAAGTGTGGGAAGGGAGAAGTCTGTCATCGTGGTCCTTGGCACGCCCTGCCTGCGTTAAAGAAGAAGAAGAAAAAAATAGAGATGATGTAAGAAGATGAATGGCTGACGGAAAATGCTTTCAACACAAAAGCCACTTGAAGACCATTCCAAATGGACCAAGAAAGATCATCAAAATGACTTCAGAAAGTGACTTTTCAAAGGTAGAGACTGAAAAGGTCGTAGAGTGTGCTGGAGCATATCCTAGCTAACAACCTTTAATGGTTGTCCAGCCAATGGCAAAGCATAAGGAGTCAAATGACAACCAATCAGAGCAAGGGTTAGACCATAGGTGTCAGAGTTTTTGGTAAATGGATTAAAATAGGTGGATTAAAAGCCCTGAATATTCCGTTTTTTTATAGATCTGAAAAAATATATATTTTAGCTTTTTTAAATATATTTATAGATTTTACAAAATGATTTTTTGACCTAAAAACACAAAAAATGGATTAGAAATGACAATTATCGATTTAAAAGGGAGAAAATCAGGAAATTTAATATAAATCTATACTCATTTTAATTTGATCCTAAAACAGAAAGTCGGCACTCATCATTGACTTTCCCGGGCCACACAAAATGATGCAGCGGGCCAAATTTGGCCCCCGGACCACCACTTTGACACCGGTAGGTTAGGCAATTTAGAGTGTTCAAATAGCTAGCTTAGTCTAGCATGCATGCTGTGGAAGGAAAGCAGGGTACCTGGGAAAAACCCAACTCCACACAGCTCGGACATACTCGAGATCGAACCCAAGACCCTAGAACTGCGAGCCCGATGTGTAACCCACTCAAGACAAATAACCAAAAACTAAGCCCAACCTAATAGGCCGTGGTGATGTCTCATTGAATTGTCCTTTCTAGCGCAAAATAGCCTCTTTGGAGTATTTATGAGCCTCAGTGGATTGCGTTCATTTTATTGACAAAAAACGGTGGTTTTTACGGCCATTGATGTGCCCGCTCGCTTTCCCTTGGGCTCGCCGTCCATTTATCTAGCGGACGGACGGACGGGCGAGTGGGGGAGTTCATCTGCCGTGGTGGTAACGCTGGCCAATAAAAGAGCTGGCGGCGGCGATCTTGATTTAACGCCAACGTCGGATGCTGTGACGGGAAAATGAAAGCTCACTGGAGCTTTATCCTAATTAAAGAAAACTATCAAAGATGGCGCTCTCTTGACTGGAAGAAAAATACAGGTACAATCAAAATGGCATTCTTCATTTTCAATATTTGGAGGAAGAAGAAAAAAAAGACTTCTATTTATGTATTGATGTTTTCAAGTGGAAGGGAAATAAATTGAATTACTCTTTTCTTTTTATTATTATTTTATTTTTTTTATAAAAATGACAGTCTGGAATTGATTCTGGGAGGCAACTTTGCGCGGCTGTTTGTCATTGTCATAACTTTTGGGCCATTTTTTCCCCCTTGTTGTTGTAGAAGTTATTATCCATAAGATTGATTGTTGTTTGGGTTGCCAGATTGGCGCTATCTGCTGTTTTTCTTACATTTTTACCCTGAAAAAAGCATTTGGATTTATGAAAAAGTACAAGATGCTTTTAAAAAGATTTCTGTTCCCAATGTTAGGCAGAGATAGAGAATGTCAAAAATGTTATTTTCAATTTTTTGGGCAATTATCAAGAGATTTGCTGTTTTTGTCAAATCTGTAGCTAGCAAAAAACAACAAAAATACAGTTTTTAAAATCCATTTGACTGCCAGACAATGGCTTTACTTTTTTATATTTTTGTGGATCTTAAATGTATAAAAAAATGATTTTATATCTGGATTTCTGCACATTAGACGTAATACAGTATTCCCTCAATTATTGCGACTTCACTTATCACAAATTCACTTTTTCACAATTTTTAAAATTATTTTAAAAGCTCATATTAAACATTTAATATCGCCCAGCTCTGGTATATCAACAGGTTAAATATAATAAGCAATTTTCATTCCGACAAAATCCCATTATTGCAAAACACAAAAAGCTTCTATTCTCCATTCGCCCATAAATGAGCCACTTATTAACTGGAGCTGCTTTTCTGACTGTCTATTTACATTTAGCAAACCATGCGCCAAATGAAAATTCATGTTTTTTTCACCCGCAGTCAATTCACCAAGCTCCCCAGCACGTACGCATGCAAATAAACTCGGACGGCGCTACGCAGGTGTCGGGCAATTGGCGGCTATTTTACCCGGAGAGGCTGGAAAAAAGGTCAAACTGGCTTCCCGGGAAAGCCGAGGTGGGGCGGGGCTAGCGTGGCGGCGGCGCTATTCGCCTAGCGGCGGGGCTTTTTAGGACTGACAAATTGAGCTCGTTAGCACGACGCGTTCATTAATGCGGACTCACGCTTACGTTGTAGCGGCGCTTTGAGCTCATTTTCTTGGCGGGCCGGCGGAACCCGAGGAACAACAAAAGCCATTTTAGATGAACATTTCTCGCCAAGTAAAATGTGCTTATTTGACCTTTCTCGGGCACTCGTTTAAGTCATTAGCTAATGTTAATTTGCCCCGCCCACTCAAAATGAAGTCAGAATCCAACAAATTGGATGTCTCGTGGCAACTAAATACCTCAAAATCGACTTTACGGTGTTTATCGTTTGAAATTCAAAACCCGCCACTACCCTGACCGATACCCAAACAAGACCAGAAAATCCAGAGACCAAGACCAGTATTGTAAAGTTGTTTTGAGCTAAACAATGGGAATAAAAGCGTAAAAGCTTAAAATGGCAAAAGCTATAGCGACGTAACACATGACGAATTAGGTCTGGCATGGTGTGTGATTTCATTAGTGCTGGCTGCGCAATCTATTTCCATTCGCTAATTGCCTCTCCGAATAGCGGCTAATTGCCAGCACCCCCACACCTCTGTCGTAAGCCCGGAATTGGTTGGTCGAAGGCAGATGTGCTTTCCAGGCAGAAGCGCCTGAAGAAAATGCGCTCACGCTAGGCCTGCCTTGAAATGAGCGCGCCTAGCATATCGCCGCTTCCGGACGGACGCTTGTTTGCGTAGAGATTACGGGCTGTCGTTTGCAGATAGCGACGCGCCACGGCTGGATTTTATTCCCAAAAATAATTGACAACCGTCCTACATTTGGTTACGAAGGACTGATAAAGTGAATTGAAGTGGCTTGGGCATAATCATATAGGGGCAAACATTATCTTTACCTTGTGGATATTTATTCATTTTCTCAACCGTTGAGGGTGCTAGAGCCTATCCCAGCTAACTAAGGGGACCGGGTGAGGGACACCATGAATGGGTGGCATGCCAATTGCAAAGCACGAGGGGACAAACAACCAATAGCTAAATAGCAAGAGGAAAGTTAGCATAACATTAGCCTAGCATGGCTGTTTATGGGATATGGGAGGAAAGCAGAGTACTCAGAGATAACCCACATGAGCCCTAGGAAGGAAAAAACATAAATTTTGCACAGTAAGGACCATTTTGGGATTGAGCCCTCGACCTCAGAACTGCGAGGCGGAGGCACTGACCACTAGGACACCGCGTCACTTCTGGAAATGAATCTCGAGCAATTGTCTGTTATAAAATTTGGCTAAATACACTGTTACAGGATGGGAGGATTTTCTGTAATACTTGTAAATGTCCCAAACTTTAAATGGATCCAAGAGGTGTTTAATAAGGAAATTTGAAACATTGTCACGTGGTGAAAAACGGCGCCTATTATCCTAAAATCATTTTGCCGTGTTAGCTCACATATGGCGTCTAGCTTGTGGCCGGCCAGATGATGGATGGCTAACGCACTTTCTTCCAAGGAACTCTTAAATACGCAACCATGAATTATTCAAGTCCGAGAAAAATATGCACAGTGAATGAATACACCAAAAAAAATAAAAAAAGCGGTCAAATCTATACGCACGCCTTTCCGGGGAGCGACTCGGACTTCCTGGCCGACGGCCCCAATGTGATTAAAAATGTGTTTCACGCTTTTTGGGACGGGTTGCAGCTCAGCAAAGTCCAATCTAAGGAATTCACTAAAGTCACCCTCGAGGTGGCAATGGCGGCGAAGGCGGCGATGGCGGCGGGCAGACCAAATCAACGCTGACGTTAATATAACGGCGTGTCGAGTGCAGCCCCGCCTCCCTCCTAGGAATATTCCCACCTTATCTTGATATGTTTTTGAGCGGTCGCCACGAGCCGTGACGGACAAGTTTGGGCGGCGCGGATGGAGTTTTCCCTTGTTTTTTTTCCGCCGGGGCCGTGCAAATTTCATGACTTGTCGGTGTACTGAAATAAACATGGTAGCTCATGAATATTTTAGTGCTGATTATAAGTCACGCATCCTAACTTAGGGACGTGCGCGCTCGCCATGAGGATGATGGGGGAAAAAATAAAAAGGTGACACCGAGACAAAAAGCGGCTTTTAACGTTGAGACGCAGATACTAAGTGTTTTTGTGCCCTTGACATCTGAAAATTGGATATTTCATTCATTGTATATTGATTTATTGACTAAAATCTAATGAAAATATTACCCTTTTATACAAATTTGCTTTAAAAACATTTACGTTTTTTTTTCCTGAAGAATATTTATGGTTGCCAGCGCGTTGGTAAAGTGGTAAGCATTTTGGCCTCACAGTTTTGGGGTCGTGAGTTCAATCCCAGTTGGGGCTTTATTGTGTGGAGATTGCATGTTTAACCTACTTTATTATATATATTGATTTATTTACTTTTCTGCATAAAAAATCACCCTAAAAATATTTACCTTTAAAAAAAAAAGAATATTTACAGTTATTTAGTGTCATGTCTGGTCTACATAAACCGCAATATTTGAGGGATTACTGCACTTTTCTTCCTTTTAAAGTGAATGACTATTGCCTTGTTAGTGGGAAATGACTTTCCCGTGCAAAACGACTTCAACCTGACTTTGACACGCTGAACAAATCGCTGCTATTTGTTGTAGTCACGCTCGCACATTTTTCTCGACAGGCACGCCGCAAAGCGCCGAAACATTTGAAGTTTATAAGCCTCCGTCGCCATTCCGAGCTTTGCCTCCGACGGGCGCCACCTCCGGCGCGGCGGTTCTCCGCCCGTGACCTTCTCGTGATCGATACGGACGCGCTGCTTTTATACGCCGCGCTTTGACTCGGACGTCCCTTTTGAAAAGGTCAAGAGCGATAAAGGCGGGCGGGAAAGGCGCTCCGACCGGCCTGCGAAAAAACACCGTTTAAAACATCAAGCGGCTTCCGATGGCCTTTGAAAGACCGACCCGACGCTTGTTTTCCTTTTTTGTTCGCGCCGCGTTAGCGAGGTTTTTTGGCTGAGGGGGACGCGTCCGATGGCGGAGGCGCGTTTGAAGTACGGCGGAAAACCCGGGCGGGCGGGCGGGCGGGGATTAGGCTGTTCAAACAAGCGCCGCCTGCGCCAGCCTTGATAGCACAAGGAGTGGGAACGGGACCAGACGCGCAGGTGACAAACCTGCGGCGTCCACTCGCAATAATAAGCCGGTGCTCCAATCTAAAAAGTTTTTAAAGTGAGTTGGGCTGAAGAAAGGAAGTTAACAATCTATTAAGACGCATATTTTTTTCCACTCTTGCACGATTGAGAAGCCACGCCTTGTTTTGGAATGGGAGGGGCTGGTGGTCATAAAATTATACATTACATTGTATTATGTTCTCCATTAGTTGTTGACTGGGTGGAAGACATGAAATGTCAAATTTTATACCCCTGTGGAGTCTTTCTATTTTTATTTGTTGAATTAATGATTGGAATTAGGTTGTAAAAAATGTTGAAAAATGTATTTGAACTCATTTGAAGATAGAAAATAAAGCCAAAAGAAGAGAAAGTGAACTATAATTGTCCGAAACTAACAATTCCTAAAAAAGCTACCAGGAAATTACCCAAAATATACAAGAAGTGCCCAAGCAAAAGTAAAAATTAACAAGAAAATACCCAAAATCGAATAGGAATTGACCCTAAAAAGCCCTAAAAGTGACCCGTAACTCAACTCAAGTTATTTTTTGTCAATAATTAGATGTTTCTGGAAGGAATCGAACCGGCAACGACTTCGAATTGTGTTATTTTTGTTATAAAACCTCATCAACCATGGCCAGATGATTGACATTTGGCTTGGGAGGCGGCTAAATCCCCGGCCGTCAAAACATCCGAGAGCGAGCGCGGTGCCGTGGCTGGCCGGATAAATTAATCAGTCAGATCCGGAGCGAATATCTAATCTTACGCGCCGGCGGCGTCTTCCAGGCCAAGGCGCTCAAGGTTGACGTTTCGCCGCAGGGGGGCCCACGAGGGGGCGGGGCTTTTGGATCAATACGTGTGGGCCATGTTGTGGTTTTGACCCGACAACAAACAAAATAGCTTTAGCTTGGTAAACTGTCAAAAAGGAAAGGCTCCTCCCCTCTACCAGAAAATGTAACTCCTCCCCATCCCTATGAAAACCAGCACTTTATTCCGGCGGTCTATTTTAGTCCTTTCGTTTTTTTGGCGTGTTGACTTTTTCTCGTTTTTTGACGAACGCCGAGTTGACGGGAACTACAAAAATGGGAACGCGGCGGCGAGTTTGCGCCCGGTCTCCCGCTGAGACGTGATGACGCTGTCTGTCGGCGGCCATGTTGACATTTCTTCTCTACGGGCGTTTTCGGAGCTCAACGGCAGAAAGAAGCAAACGCCCGTGAAAAATTGATGAACGCCGCCGACGCGGGCCCGTTACTGGCCGGCGCCAACGCGGCCCGTTAAAATGGCTGTTCCGGAGATTTACTGGCTTATTACGATGACAAAATTGTTCCGGGATGAGATCCCTTGAGGGGGAAGAGACGCTTATTTTTGATTGACCTCTCGCTTTAGTACCTCTCGGCTGATATGTCAAATCAAGAATTGAATCGGATAGAAAAATCATTCATTCATTTTCTGAACTGCTTTATCCTCACTAGGCTCATGGGGGTGCTAAATTCTATCCCAGCTAAATAAGGGCAACAGGTAGGGGAATACCCTGAATGGGTGGCCAGCCAATCGCATAGCACAAAGAGACAAGCAACCAATAGCTAATAGCTAGAGGCAATTTAGCATACAATTAGCCTAGCATGGCTGTCTCTGGGATATGGGAGGAAAGCAGAGTACCCAGAGAAAACCTACACAAGGAGGGAGAACATGAAAACTTTACAAAAGTGGACTGACCTGATCTTGAACCCGGATCCCAGAGCTGTGAGGCCGCTTTGCTAACCACTGGCTCCACCGGACCATCCCGAATAGAAAATCAGGATGCTAAAAATAATAATAAAAAAAAGCTAAGCACACAAATATATTTTCATATGCAGAAATAAACGGTTCAAGAATGATTTATAATAATTATATGTATATATAATATAATCCATGATTAGTAATAACATTGCATATTATATTTTAAACAGTTTTGAAAAAATAGTATTTCTTTTTATTGACTGCCTGGTGTCCAAAGTTGGATGGGATAGGCTCCAGCACCCCCCCCCCCCACCACGACCCCTCCAATTCAGAAAATGAAAAATTTTAAGTATTTTTTCTATTTATTTTCATTTTTTTTAAATATTTAGTTTAAATGCATCTTTTAGACCTGAACAAAACAGAGCATCCTAATTGGATAAATGATCTGCCATTGACGACAATGGACGTCCAATGTACATTCGCATCCAGTTAAGAAAGCGGTGACGTTATAAGATTTTTTTTTTAAAAGCTGTAGTGAAGGACGCGGAGGCGTCATTCCCGTCACGCGCTGGCGCTCGCCTTGGCGCTCGTGCTGGCTGAAACGGCGCTCTCCTTGAAGGTTCTTTGACTCAATCCCGGCGGCGATTTGACTTGTGAGGCGCTGGAGGATTCCCCCGAGTGGAGGAAATCACAGCAAGTGGCTTTTAGATAAGCAAAGTCGCAAAGGCGCATCCATCCATAATACATGGACTTGGCTCGGAAGGACCAATGTTAAATTCAACGCTAAATTCTTTTCCACTAAACGCCGCCTGCTCTTCGCCATGTTGCCTTTTGGTCAACGGCCAGAAGAACAAAAAAAAAATGTGACGCCCAAACTCATTCAAACGCTTCCAAATCCCTTTTTAGCCGTGCTACAATGAGAGCGCTGACATGCTTTAAAAGCGTTTTTTTGCTCATTTTCCTCTTTTGGGATCATCGTACAACAACAAAACGACCTTGGAGGGGATCTATTTTTCATTTTTTTAAATGTCGGTAGTAAAAGGGTAAAAAAACTGATTTTTTTTTGGCTAGGAAAAGATTTTGGCTTATCCTCACAAGGGTCACGAGGGGTGCCGGAGCCTGAAAAATTAGCATGATAGCATACATATTTATTCCGCTTGCTGAATCTAATTGAATATGAGTAACGAGTACACAGGTTATTTTTTTAAATGATGATTTTTATTTTCTGAAATAAAAAAAATGGAGCTCTAAATAACTGCAAGTGCACTTTCATCCGTGTAAACGTAACAAAAGGATGCTTTCCCGGCTGGTTGTCTTCAAGACACGACCCCCAATGTTGTTTTTGGAGCGTGCAAAAGCGCCGACGCGTGTTTGCGTCTGATACGGTAAAGCCATCCCGCCTCGACGGGTGGCAGAGGAGGGACGGTGGCGGCGGCGGCGGCGACGTTAGCGTGACCGGCGTTTCTCCACAATGGCGGGCCTCTATTACCAGGCTTTGCTAATCCATCCATGAAAATCCATGTCCAAAATGTGCCTTTTGTGTATAATCCCGACACAATTTACGTGGGATTAGGGCTGAGCGCCACGGAGGGGAGGGGGGCGCACACACAAAAATAAATAATAAATGACTGGTGGGGGAAATAGACTACATCATAAATATCAATGTCAGGGCAGTGTGATATAAAATGAAAATCAGAAGACATTAGGGAGATTAGGAAAAAATGCTAATGGCTAACATTTCATTCTTGGTCAGAGTTTGGTTAGCGCGTTGGACTCACAGGTTTAGGGTCTTGGGTTCGATCCCAGTTGGGTCCTTACTGAGTAGTTTGATTGTTCTCCCGGGGTTATGTGGGTTTTCTCCGGGTACTCCGCTTTCATCCCAAAAACATGCATGCTAGGCTAACTACTTCAACACTGTAAATTGCCTGACCCTATCTATAATGGATTCTCCTGTTTTAACACCGATTTGGGGTGCTCCAGCACCCCCTATGACCCTTGTATGGATAAGCGGTTCAGAAAAATGAACAAATTGATGAAACAAATGGCGACTTAACTTTTACTACTTTTATACGGGCTAAAAGTGCGAAATGACGTCATTCCCGGCGGATTTTGTATGTTGAAGGGCCCTGAATGGATTGCACATGGCGGCCAGCGGTTACGTGTTTAACGCGGCGGCGGCAGCGGCGTCTGGAAAGATAGGAACTCCCCCCGGGCTGGCAGGCGGCCGGCCAGTCAATCAGCGCCGCTTCATCGGGACTCTCGAGACGGGAGGTGATTAGAGAGGGAAAGAAAAAAAAAACTCCCAAAATTAAGATGGCGGGATTACTTTGACAGCCTCCCCCCTGTTCTCCGGTCGCTAAAACGAACGGTCTCCCCCTCGCCGTCTTTCATTTAGCAATCTTTGATCTCCTCGTCGAACCACGCCGGTGACTTTTAAAGTGCCGCAAGCTGGAAACAATATTCTGTTAGATTCCTTATTAATATCCTAAATGAAGGCACGCGATTGGGCGCTTCCCTCGGCTGCGTTTTAACCAGCGGCTGATTCTTATGCGGCGGTCGACGCGTGTTTAATATTCACCGCGTAACCTCGACAACGCTTCCACGTCATAACATCCCATAGCGACTATTATCATTCTACCATTTACTTCTGCTAATATTGCCTCAATTTCTGAATGATAACTCAAAAGATGAGGGCAGCACAATGGTTTAGTGGTTAGCGTGTCCGCCTCGCATTGCGGGTCCTGGGTTCAAATCCAGGTTCTTCCCAGGGCCTGCGTGAGTTTTCTCGAGGTACATTCCACATTCCAAAAACATACATGCTAAGCTAATTGTATGCTAAAGTGCCCTAGGTATAAGTCATGTGTCAAAGTGGTGGCCCGAGGGCCAAATCTGGTCCGCCGCACCATTTTGTGCGGTCCGAGAAAGTAAATGATGAGTGCCGACTTTCTGTTATAAAATCAAAAATGAAGTGTATAGATGTATATTATATTTACTGATTTTTCACCTTTTAAATCAATAATAGTCGATTTTTTAATCCATTTTTTCTGAGTTTTTAGTTATTTTTTTTGTAAAATCTAAAAATATATATAAAAAAGCACAAATAAACATTGTTTTAGATCTATAAAAAAAACAGAATATTCAGGGCTTTTAATCCAGTTCAAAAAAATCTAAATATTATATCTAAAATGGAATAAAGTTGACGTTAAAGCGAGTCTGACACCCCTGTGCTAAGCTAATTGTTATGCTAAGTTGCTCTATGTATAAGTGACTAGTTGTCCTTGTGCCCATCCATTGGCTGGCCACCAATTCATGGTGTCCTCCCTAGATTGGACGTCTATCGCCGTCGGCAACAGCTCAAGCCAGTTACTGGCCGTCTCTGTGTATCGATTTCTTCTGCAATGGCGCCGCGTAGAATGAAAAAAGGCAATTACGTCTAAACAGGTTGGCGTGTATCTATTTGTCCTTTTTTGTTGTTGCTAATTAGCGCCGCTTCCTCTCTGCTTTTTGTAATCTCCTGCCTTTTTGCCGCAGACTTTTTTTCCGAGCGCAGCTGTTTCTCTTGGGCTGATGGCGGGAGAGCGTTCAATTCTTTATTATTTTCCATAAATCAGTAAATAAATCGAGTGTAAGGGTGCGTGAACACCCCGCACCCCCCCATCAGAAACGACAACTTCCCTACTAAAAGTCAAAGAAATATATAGTACATGAATAAAAACATGAAATGTGTCATTAAAAAAGTTATTTCAGTTCTGAGGTATTTATACTTTTTCGATTTTACACATGTCAACTTTTGACGATAGCTTTTATGTATGTAACCATTCTTATTGACATATTCAGTTCTATTTGCATATATATGTCCCTATGAAATTTTTGTTTAGTTATTCATTTAAAGCAAGGGTGTCAGACTTGGGTTTGCGTCAACTTGATTTTATGTGGCCATTTTAGATATAATTTTTAGATTTTTTTTAATAAATTGATTAAATGAACTGGATCAAAAGCCCCGAATATTCAGTTTTTATAGATCTAAAACAATGTTTTTTCAGCTTTTTTTATTATATATTTTTAGATTTTACAAAATCATTTTTGAACTAAAAACAGAAAAAATGGATTAAAAATGACAATGATTGATTTAAAAAGGAGAAAAGAGGAAATATAATATACATCTATACACTTCATTTTAATTTGATCCTAAAACAGAAAGTTGGCACTCATCAATGACTTTGACGGGCCGCACAAAATGATGCGGCGGACCAGATTTGGCCCCCGGGCCACCACTTGGACACCTGTGATTTAAAGTTTGTCCAGATACATATATATACATACAGCAGATACATATAATTTTTAAACAGTGAAATGTATTAAAAGACACTTTAATTCAATGCCAAATATCCCAGTTCAAATGGATTGGACGCCTAGGAGCCACAAACACATTTCAATTGACAACTTAAAGAGGATTGAATTGGAATCTGTGACATTTCAGCCCATTTTGGACCTCCATTAACGTTATCTAAAAGTATTTCCACCAATCCGTCTGTACGTTAAAGTTCAAATGCAATTGGAAAGCGAGCCACAAGTTGTTCCTTTTTTTTCTCCTGATTCTAGGTTCAAGTTTCAAATTACAGGGAGGCGGGCGAGGAACGGCTAAAGACATTAGTCTCTCTGTGAAAAGCTGAGCCTAACTAACTCAGCATGCCAGACAAAAGAAAACTAGCGGAATCCCTTTGGATTGACTTGTTATGCGAGCCCTCCTTTTTAAAAAATACTATCAAAAACTCTGAAGTGGACTCTTATTACGACACCGTGTCAAAAAAACGCTCGGGGTGGATTTCGGTGAAGAGTTGAGTGACACATTTCATCAATCAAAAGTTCTTTGTACACTGCCAAAAACAACTTTAAGCAATAAAGCTTCAGTTTGACTTCTACTACGGACGATATCTTACTGTCATAACATGTCTGCCAAGTTGCACAATAGCAGCAGTTGTTTTTATCTTTTTGGGGGGCTTTGTTGATTTAATTTAATTATGTTTTAACGTGCCCTGACGAGGATAAGCGGTGTTGAAAATGAATGTTGTCACAATTTTTTTCTTTTGTTAGATCGCCTAGCCTTTGAAATTAAAAAAATACACTGTCTCACTGAAGAAATTAGTCATGGCGTAAATTACTCATTTCACGATGATACCGTATCACTCTTTTGAGCAACAATACAATTTGTCTTATTTAAATTTAAAATAATACATGGTAAGCATTTATCATGGCTTTTTTGCAACCCGACTATTCAAAAAAATACTTTTTCAAGACATAATATCCTCCTCCAAATCATTTTTTTCTAGTTTTCAACCAAATCCATCAGAGAGCAATATGACTTTACGCTAATCGTGGTCATTAAGCTATTCCAAACAAAAAAAAGCCACCCGGGACTCAAGTGTTTCTGCTCACTGTCACAAGTTAATACAGCATTTCCTGTGCTTTGGCCAGAAAGCAAAAGAAGGGGGAGGTGGCGGCGTCGTCTACTGAGACGGCGTGCGGGAGGGACGTGGCCACGGCGCTCCAAAGGATCAAAGCCCGGGAAGCGGCCGGCGGCGTCACCTGACCTGAATTCAATTAAATCTTTACAGGCGGCTCCAGATCGAGAAAAGACGAAAATTTGTGCAAACTAAAAGGCCGCAAGGTCTGGTCGCAATGGCGCAGCCTGCGGGCAAATGTCCTTTTAACGAGCGCCCGGCCGCATTCACGCGCCAGACCGCCGGCCGGCCGGCTGGCCCGGCTCCATTTTGTGCCGTCGAGCGGGGCGACGTCGCATTTAACTTGTACCAATAAATTTGTCGGTTAAAGACGCCGGCAGATGGAGAAGCGTGTATTTATCTCCTTGTGGGAGGGTCGGCGTTGAATGATCGTGCGCCAATCAGACATTCGAATTCATGAATCAATCGCAATATTAAATGAATCAAGAAAAGACGGCATAGCAATAAGCGCTAAATAATTAAAGAGATTACCCAGTAGCTCAGTATTGCCAATAATCGAGTTTCAGTGGTTTTGACGGCAATGGACGTCCAATTTGTTTAAAATGGGATGTAAGCAAAGTTCTATTTATTCCTAAATTAGCTGAATATAAACAAAAATCTATCAAAACACATGTGGTTGGACCTACCTTGTTCTTCTGTAGTGGTGCCAAACATCAATCATCTCATTGCTAGCATACAGCAGCTTTAGTATAGCTAATACAGTATATATACATTTTTTTTTCTACAAAAAAATACAACTGTCAAGCACCCTCATTTAGTTTTAGCTTGTTTATTCAAAGTGCTACTATACCTGAAATCTCTAAATTGCCTATTACTAACAAGCAGTGTGCTAGCATGACATCATCGATGTAGCTAACAGCATAGTACATTTTTTTTTCTAGAAAAACATCTGTTAAAGTACTTATGGCTGTTTTTCTGAACTTGTGCCAGACATAAAATCTCTTCAGTGCTTATTACTAGCTAACATATCAGCCTCTAGTAGCAGATGAATATCAATATTTGTAAAATGTGACTTACCACCAATGGTTAGGCTTCAATTCTTTAATTTTTTTGTGGCAGGAATTGTCTTCCGTCGACAACAAGTCAACAGCACCTGTAAAAAAAGCATCTAGTTAGTAACATAGCAGAAAAAAATGCAATATAACAGTGGCGCACTGAGCCGCTAAGCTAAATAAATGAAGGAAACATTTGCAATTTAACCATGCTCGTTCACCTGTAAAAATGCATAATTTAGTGGCTCCATTGTTAAATTCGCAATAAAGCAACTCACAGTGTGAAAAATATTCTACATTTTTTTGGGAGAAAACTCCATGACAGCGCAACTAAATAGTGTTGACATTTGCAGGTAAAGCTTGACGTTTTCATGGTCGCAAAAATCAGAGCTGTCTACTAAAAAGTTAGATTTTATGGAAAAACGACTTTAAAACAGGCTTGTATACAAATTGTTGTATCTCCAGAGCTTTCCTACCATCAAGTGTGAAATTACTTAAGCAAGTAAATCTCCTGTGAGCCGCCTACTTCTCAAAATGTCTGCTTGAAGCGCCTTCACAACAGATTTAAACTAAAAAAAAAGAAGGTTTACAATGTTCTGTAATTCTTTATTCTTGGGGGATCTCGGCAGATGTGTTTTACAGATGTCATAAAATATTGTGAGCTGTTTTAAATTTTGAAGCAAACACGTCTCATTTTACATGTAGTGTAAATGTTTTAGACAGTGTAAATAAAGCTGCTGCGGTAGTGTATACACGAGTTGTGCACTTATGGCAATAAGAGGGAGGAATGTGTGAGGTCACAGCCATTACTCAGGCAGCAGGTGTGGGCTTTTTAATGCCCTCAAGGGCAACCTGATAAATGTCTGCTTTCAAAAAAAAAGGCTACTTTTAACAACCTTAATTGGGGAAAACAAATATTCGTCTATAACGGCATAGTAAAGCGTTTCGTCGAAAGGTTAACCAGTAAAGTTACGGTCAACGTGTTCATTAATGCAAGACAGTTTGGAAATTGTTTTTACATTTCGCCATTTTGGCTCAACAAACGAGTTAGAAAATGGAGGCTATTATAAATAACGGAATGTGCTTTTAACAACGTTAATTGGGGAAAACGAATATTCGTCTATTACGACATAGCAGCGCGTTTCGTCGAAAGGTATAACCTAATACATAGTTTGGAAATCGTTTTTACATTTCGCCATTTTGGCTCCGCAAAGCAGGTAGAAAATGGAGGCTGTCAAAAATAACGGAATGTGCTTTTAACAACCTTAATTGGGGAAAACAAATATTCGTCTATTACGACATAGTAGCGCGTTTTGTCTAAAGGTTAAGCAGTAAAGTTACGGTCAACGTGTTCATAATGCAAGACAGTTTGGAAATATCTGTTACAATTCGCCATTTTGGCTCAGTTATAAAATTGGCGGCTATCAAAAATAACGGTATGTGCTAGAAAGCTTAGCTGAGTGAACTTACGTTTCATTAGCAACTTGACGTAGTTCAACGGTCTTCACATGACATTTAAGCGTCTCTTTATTATGAAACACTTGCTTTACAGTCACATTTCAAGTTAATTGGCCGTCTATCTTGAACAATTACGTCGACGTTCAATGCCAAACTCAACATTAGCTTGTAACAACCGTGTTTCTATGTTAAACTTGCGTCTTAGTCTGTTTGTTAAGATCAACTACCTGACAGGAGTCCATTGGGAACGTTGCTTGGTGATGTAAATGAATCTAAGTATATAAAAAATATTTTTAAGACGTCAAAAAATATAGAAAGTTGGCAAAAGAATACGTGCGGTGAAATCTCTTCATTTCTTGGAGGCACACAAGTAGTTCCGGGCCTTGCGCAGCGCGGATTGATCTCCCACAGGCTGCGGAGGATTCTAGTCCGCGGCGGAGGCGGCGAGCGAGCGAGCGAGGAAAGTGGTGAGAGGGAGACTCGGAATCTCCACCAGATGGAGAATCGGCGAGCTAGTGGGAGCTCCGTGCACCACCATGCCGACATTTGGATTAACTAAAGTACACAGCAAACCTCCAAAACTTCGGAATTAAGCCTCATTTAGAAGAGGCAAACAAAGGTACGTGTTGTATTTAATGTCTCAAACTAGTCCCGTTGCCTGCATTTTTTTGCCCCGAATAAAGTGGGGGAAAAGTTGTGCGTCAGTTCGCCTTTTATGGATCCGCGGACGAAATCACGTCGTTGTTTAGATAAGGCTTAGTCTTAACTATAACATACTTTATTTGTAGAGAAATCGCGACGAGGATCTTCGTCCTAGCTGTTTGAATAAAAGCCCGTTTTTCCATGCGTTTGGAAGGAATTCCTCGCTCGGCTTGTTGCATGAGGTGTTCAGGGTTGGGGGATGGGAATTGGAAATTGGAAAGACTTTTTCCCTAAACGCTTTACTTTAGTTTAAAATAATAAAGATCTAAACCGTTTCAAAAGCGAGAGAAACGGGATTCTTATTGGTTTAGTTTCTATGCGAGGCTCCGCAATCCCTTTGGTTTCAACTACTATTCCCGAACTTTGCCTTTTTTCTCTATCGCTTTCTTCACAATGGTCGCCCACGAGCAATAGCAGATGGTTCTTTTGTACCTGCTGGCTATGCGATTTCACATTTAAGGTGAACTGCGATTAATCGCAATATTCACGGGGAAATGCTGCACCTTTTTTATTATTATCGTGATTTCTTGACTCATTTCCTGCCATTGAAAGCGATAGCCATAAAAATATGGAAGAAAGATAGCCCAAGTAGTCCTATAAAACCGTTGTTAACCCTTTATAGGGCGAGTGATTATTTTGGGTCAAATAAAACAACTTTAAAATCACGATTATAACATGATTATGCTATTGTATGTATCGTTCTCATTATATTTTGATGCTATAGCAGATTAATAAGTACGTTTATAAGTGAATTCAAACTATGTTTACTAGAATAATACAATTTTGGAGGAAATGCTTTTGCTTTTTTGGTTGGTAAATTAAAAATTAAAACATTGGATCACATACTACTGATTTTGGGCCATTTGAAAGTCACGTTTTGTTGATTTTAGGCCATTTGGAAGTCACGTTTTGTTGATTTTAGGACCATTATGGGGTCACTTATTCTTGAGTTTAGGTCACTTCCTGGCAATTGAAGTTCAAGTGTAGTTTTATTGATTTGTAGTTCACTTCCTGCTTTTAATTAGTTTTTTTTATTTCTTACTTTCTGATGGATTTTCTGGTCCGTTCCTTATTTTTTAGGGGGGCGGGGCTTTTTGAGTCATTACTGTTAATTTAGGGTCATATCTGCAGTTTTTTGTTTTGTTATTGTTGTTTATTTTCGTCACTTCTTGTTGTTTTTAAGATCACATTCCATTGTTTTTGGAGAAATAAACCCCCAAAACACTACAAAGTTAATTAACGTGAAATCAAACAAAAATGTGGATCAAGCGCTACTTTTTGGAGTCGCAAGAAATACTTATTTGGGGCAAAAAGGCACACATTTGCTAGATTTTCCTCGACTCTGCGCGGTGCTAAATTCCAATTTCCGGAGCGACGAGTACTTTGTAAAAGGCGGCGAAGCGTATCACGATTAAGCGATCGCATCACATCCGGTCCTGATGTGTGTGTGTGTGTAAGTGTGTGTGCGTGAGAGAATGGCGCTCGATTGGTTTGTGCGCACCGCGGCTTGATGAGCGCGCGGCATAAATTGCTCATAAAGCAGCGTTGCGTACACACGCCATTATGCAAATGCATTCCATTTCCCATGCATCAATTATGCCACCATGATAGCGCCGTTTTCTTTATCTCCCCGCGCAGCTGTAAAAGTGCTATGCCAGCTTGTGAAAAAAAAATGAAACCGTTGGCACGGTGACAGAATTAAGTCTTTGGATGCCATTGACGTCGATGCACGTCCAAAATATTTTGACCGGTCTGTCAAAATGGATTGGAAGTTGATCAATATCGATATCAATGGCAGTTTATTCAGGAATAAATCACAGTTTTTTTTTGTTTTTCCCATTTTTTTTGTGGGCAAAACTTACATAAAACTTTATATTTGCAGTTTTATATATTTTTGGGGGCAAAAATATATAAAACTTAATATTTGCAGTTTTCTCCCTTTTTGTTGTTTGAAATTTTAAAAGAATTAGAGTTGAAAATTATGGAAAGAATAAGTGATTTTTGCAGTTCTTAAAGAGAATAGAAAGAAATATTCTTTAGAAATTAAATTTAGCTTGTTAATAAATAGGCAATATTTATTTTTCTTTCCTTTGTTTTTTTATTGTATAATAACAGGATTAATATTTTCTCCTGTTTTTATGGAAAAAAATATGGCAAAAAAATCAGGCAGAGAATTGATTTTCAGATTTTTTTCTTTGACACTGAAGGCAACATTTACTATACATTTTACATGCTATTTTTCTCATTAAAACATACTGACAAAAACAAAACCTTATTCAAAACATGTTCAATAAAACACTAAAATGATTGCATTTAAAAAAAAGTCTATTTTGACTATTTTGCACCTGTTGAAAATCTGAAAACAACAAAAATTACAAAAAAACATGAATTTAAAGACGTATTTACCCATGGATGACCCGTTTGTCATGGATTATCTTCTTACTGAGCTTTACCTGACGACGCCATGTTCCTTTTCTCACAGGCGATACCGCGAGGGGCAACCCAACGACACGATGACGAGGCAACGGGCGCATCCGTTGACCTCGCTGACCCCTCTGACCTCACTGCTATTGTGGGCATGGGGCGCGGCCGCCTCCATGCGCTTCACGCGCCCGGCCTACGACGCCACCATCTACGAGAACTCTGCGGCCAAGACTTACCTGGAGAGCCCGCTCAAGATGGGCGTCCACCTGGACGACCCCGCCTGGGAGGTCCGCTACAAAATCGTCTCCGGGGACGACGACAACCTCTTCAAGGCCGAGGACCACCTGTTGGGGGACTTTAGCTTCTTGCGCATCCGCACCAAAGGGGGCAGCACTGCCATCCTCAACCGGGAAGTGCGCGACCGCTACTCGCTAACGGTCAAAGCCTGGGAACGCGGCGGGCAGGCCGAGTGCCGCGCCCGGGTGGACGTCCGCGTCCTGGACACCAACGACCTGCGACCGCTCTTTTCGCCGACCTCGTATAGCGTCACGTTGGCGGAGAATGCACCCCCGCGCGCTAGCGTGGCTAAAGTGACGGCTACCGACGCCGACGTGGGCACCAACGGGGAGTACTACTACAGCTTCCGCCAACGCACCGACGCCTTCGCCGTGCACCCCACCAGCGGCGTGGTCACGCTGACGGGGAGGCTGGACTACGGCGAGACGCCGCTGTACGAGCTGGAGATCGTAGCCGAGGACCGCGGCATGAAGCTCTACGGCAGCGGCGGATTCAGCAGCACCGCCAAGTTGACCGTGCGCGTGGCAAGGGCCAATCGGTACGCTCCGGTGGTGACCGCGTTGGCCCTAGCGCCATCCAGCGCCGACCCGGACCCCGTCTACGCCCTGGTGACGGTAGAGGACGCCGATCCGGGGCCGGGCGGCGAGGTGGCGTCGCTGGTTATCGTGGCGGGCGATCCGTTAAGACACTTTAAAACGGCGAGGAGCAAACCTGGAAGTAAGGAGTTTCAAATCAAAGCGGCAGAGGACGTGGACTGGGAAAGCCGACCTTTTGGGTACAACTTGACCCTGCAGGCTAGAGACGACGGTGACCCGCCACGCTTTTCCTCCGTGGTGTCGGTGCATGTTGCCCCGCCCCGCTCAGAGCCGCCGCCCGCCATCTTCGAGAAGACCGTCTACCGAGGCAACCTCAGCGAGTTTGCGCCACCCGGCACGCCCGTGGCGAAGGTCAGCGCCCTCCCCGGGCGGCCCGGTCTAGGCTACGCCCTGGACCGCAAGTCGGAAACCTTCGCCATCGACCCGGACACCGGCATGATCAGCACCGTGGGGCCCGTCCGCTCCAACGGCGAAGGCCGCTTCCGGCTGGGCGTGACGGCCGACAACGGGAGGGCGTCGACCACGGTCCTGGTGGACGTTTTGGACGTCAATGACAACGCGCCAGAGTTCTCGCGGACGTCGTACCGGGCCGGCGTGGACGAGAACGCCCCCGTGGGGACGCTGGTGGCTACGGTCAAAGCCACGGACGGCGACCGCGGCGAGAACGGCTACGTGACCTACAGCCTGGCCGACCCCGAGCCGGCGCCCTTCGCCATCGACTACTTCACGGGCGCCGTCAGCACGTCGGAGCGGCTGGATTACGAGTTGATGCCGCGAGTGTACGCCCTGAAGATCCGGGCCTCGGATTGGGGCTCGCCGTTCCGCCGCGAGTCGGAGGCCGTCCTCACCGTCACGCTGAACAACCTCAACGACAACGACCCGGCCTTCGAGAACGTGGACTGCCAGGTGACCGTACCCCGGGACCACGGCGTGGGCGAGCAAATTACCGCCGTGTCGGCCATCGACGCCGACGAGCTCCAGCTGGTGCGCTACTACATCCGATCAGGTGACCAACTCGACCTCTTTGACCTCAACGCCAACTCCGGCGTGCTCTCCCTCAAGAAGACGCTGAGCGAGGGCGCGGCGGCCGCCACCTCCTTCCACGCTCTCCGCATCGTGGCTAGCGACGGCGAACGCCAGACCCCGCCCATGTCCATGAACGTCACGGTCATCACCGCCCGCACGCCCGTGCAAGTCAAGTGCGCCGAAACCGGCGTAGCCGCCGCGCTAGCCGAGAAGCTACTACGCGGCGGGAAGATCCGCCCGGCGTCCGAACCGGACGACGCCTTCGCCGACGTCCACTCGGTCAACCGCCACGCGCCACGTTTCGCCGACTCCTTCCCGGGCGCCGTAGAAGTCCGGGAGGACGTGCCGGTCGGCGCCCGCGTGGCGCGTTTGTCCGCCCTAGACGCGGATGGCGGCTTCAACGGGATGCTGGTCTACGTAATCTCGGGCGGGGACCCCGAAAACCGCTTCGTGGTGGAGACGGAGACGGGCTGGCTCTCGGTTTACTCGCCGTTGGACCGCGAGAGCAAAGACCGCTATACGCTCAACGTGACGGCGTACGACTTGGGCATCCCGCAAAAGTCTGCCTCGCGTTTGCTAGATGTGAAAATTCTGGACGCCAACGACAACAGCCCGCGGTTCTTACAGGATTCTTACCAAGGGGAAATCGGCGAGGACGCACCACCCGGCACGGAGATCCTACAAATGGCCGCCACGGACAAAGACGCGGGCCAGAACGGCGTGGTTCGCTACTCCATCTTGGGCGGGAGCCAACACTTTGCCGTCCACCCCGAGTCGGGGGTGTTGACGGTGATGGCGGCGCTGGACCGCGAACGCCGCCCCGTCTACGACCTCAAGATCGCCGCACGCGACCTCGCCGAGCGCGAACCCCAACGCGTATCGGTGGCGCCGCTCCGTATCGTCCTGGACGACGTCAACGACAACCCGCCCAAATTCGTGCCGCCCAACTACCGCGTCAAAGTGCGGGAAGACCTCCCCGTGGGCGCGGTGGTGACGTGGCTGGAAGCCCACGACCCCGACGCCGGCCCCTCGGGTCAAGTCCGCTACGGCCTGACGGACGACGGCGACGGGACCTTCGAGTGCGACCGCGCCAGCGGCGCCGTGCGCCTGGCGCGAGCCCTGGACTACGAGAGCCGGCAGGTGTACAACCTGACGGCCAAAGCCAAGGACAAGGGCAAGCCGGCGTCCCTGTCGTCCACTTGCTTCGTGGAAGTGGAGGTGGCGGACGTGGACGAGAACCTCCACCGGCCTTTCTTCCGCTCCTTCGCCGAGAAGGCTTTGGTCAAGGAGGATGCCGGCGTGGGGACGCTGGTGGCCACCATGGCCGCCCAGGACGACGACAAGGGACGCGACGGGGAGATACGCTACTCCATCCGGGGAGGATCCGGTCTGGGGGTCTTTTCCATCGAGGAGGAAACCGGTGAGTCACAATGCTTGCTTCACTATATTGTTGTCGTTGTGGAGGGGGCGAGGCTAACTCTTGCTCCGCCTTCCACAGAGTGTTTGGATGTTAATTTGATGACAATGTTTATTTGAGCTTTTTTAAATATATTTTTAGATTTTACAAAATGATTTTTGAAATAAAAACAGAAAAAATGGATTTAAAAATTACAATAATATTTAGATTTAAAAAAATAATTTGATTAAAAGCCCTGAATATTCCGTTTTTTATAGATCTAAAACAATGTTTATTTGACCTTTTTGATATATTTTTATACTTTACAAAATGATTTTTGAACCAAAAACAGGAAAAAAAATGATTAAAAATGGCAATTTTTCCGGGCCACACAAAATGATGCGGCGGACCACATTTGGCCCCCGGGCCGCCGCTTTGACACCTGTGGTTTCCAGATTATGCAACCCGAGTCGGTGCCCTTTCTGGCATTTCGGGGCAGATTGCTAAAATCAATCCATCAACGTTTTTTGGCCTTTCGGAAGGCGGCATCCGGCATCCGACGGGTTAACGTCCGTTGAGCTCCAAAATAAGCGGTGTTGGAATTCCAGGAGTTCCTCGGGCGCCCAACCCCCAACCAACCCCAACCACCCCCAAGCCCAAGCCGACCACTTTGTGCGCTTGTTTTGGAAGCTCCCGAAACAAACACTCCCCGTGTGGCCGACTCGACTCCGCCAAAGTTTCTGACCGCCGCTAGCTTTTTATTTTAAAACGGACCCATACATTCTACCAAGTTTTTACGGATATTTTACAAATATTTTTGCGATGCTAGCCAGTTAAGAAAATTCATTCCACGATCGCCCTGGTGGGCGGTTAGCATGTCGGCCTCGCAGCTCTGGGGTCATGGGTTTGATCCCAGGTGGGTCCTCACTGTGTAGAGTTTGTAATTTCTCCCCTGGCTTGTGTGGGTTTTAGCTGGAAGAGTGGGATGGGCTCCGGCACCCCCTGTGATAAGCGGTTGAGAAAATGAATGAATGGGTAAACTGTTTCTTTCCTGATTTGCTCCAGTCAGCAGGATGAGGTCATGGTTTTGGTTTTGGTGGCGGGCCAAGAAAAATCACTCTGGGGTCTTCTTGTCTCCACTATTTTGTCCCAAACCACAATTTGGGGAGACACAAGCACATAAAAAATGGATTGTGTGGGCCTGGAAGTTTTTTTTTGAGAAAATAATGATATACTAGATACGTTTTGACATGTTTTTTTTGCTCATTGTTTTGAGCTTTTTGCTTTTAAATCGGGAATCAAATCTTAGTCATAATTTTTTATTCTGATTTTAACTATCAGTTTTCACAAATTATTTTTGTTCTTCCAAAAACATCATTTTGCACAAACATTTTTTTCTTTTTATTCTTCCAAAAACACAAACCAAATTCATGCAGACACACGTTAAAGAATTAAATGAGCATTTTATTGTCTTTTCAAAATTCAACCAAAACCTGCCATCTTGTCCAACGCGATTGGACGCCTTCCACGTATTTCAGTGGATGGGCCGCCATGGTTTGTCTCCATGTGACCAAGCGTGACCCGCGTTAAGAATCCAACTCAACACATTTGCAGTATTTATGAGCGTGGAGATTCCTCACCAGATACTCGTGCGAAATTTCTTTTCGGGGGGGGGCTAAAGGGGCGCTTCCTCTCGGGTGGGTGGCTATGTTTACCAAGGCGGGGGGTCCCGGCCAAGGCCTTCCCCCGCCCGCCGTGGCCAACAACGCGCTTGTTTTACGAGCGGGCGGATTAGCGAGACGCGCTCGTTTGTCACGTCTGTCTTTCCTTTTTTTTTCCGTTTTTCCGGCGTCAATTATTTCCAGTGGGATTGTTACAAATCAACTTTTTTTGACGTGACTTACTTGTTATGACGTGACCTACTTTTGACTTTCCTTCAAATACATGCAAATTCCAAAGTACTTTTCCCCCCATTTATGTCTAAAAATATGTATATATTTTATTAAATCAACCTAAAAAATAATGTGTAAAATGAAAAGTGAATATTTAGCTTTTTTTTCATAATAAAATACAAAATCTTTTGAATATAATCATAGTTTTTCTAAATTATATGTATTTTATGTCTTATTTATTTTATTATTTAAGCTATACTTTTAGTATATTCCATCCAATTGATATCTATTTTAATTTTTGTTATGTTTTATTTTATATTTTATTGTATCTCCACTTTTATGGCTAATAAGAATCTTAAAAAAAGAACATTACCGTATTTGGTGGACTATAAAACGCCAAAAATTGCACAATTAAGAAGGAAAAAAAAACGTATATGGGTCGCATTGGAGTATAAATCACATTTTTTTTAGGGAAATGTATTTGATCATGTCATCTTGAAAGACAATTTCAAATTAAAATAAAATAGACAACAACAGGCCGAATAAGTGTACAAAATAATAACCTTACATAACTGACATGCCTGGCAACCACGTAACATATTATTCCGCCCCAAACTATGAAAAAAAACGGATTTATAATCCTTAAAATACGCTATTTATATCATTTTAAGCAACAAAAGTAAGGTGACATTGCCCGTTAAAGAGGTTTTTAAAAAGGAAAAGAGGATTTCGAGCCTTTTAAATTCAAGCAAAAAGTACTGAAGAACTCCCAATCCCAATTGTTTTAACGCTAGTTTGTTTGCCTCTTAGCGGACAAACGGACGGACAGTCGGATGAACGGTCGGGATGATCGGTCGGCCTATTGTCGGCTAATCCCAGATCTGTGCGGCCCGCTTAGGGCTCTTTGCTTAATCCCCATGCTTACGCTAAGTGCTTATCAGAGGTACATTGATAGGAGAGGATTGTCTCTCCCGGCCGACAAACACGATCGGTCGCGTCTTGGGAAGGTCGGCGTCCAATCGCAACATTGGCTGTCCAATCACTTGGCCCAAATTTAACACAGCCAGTCCAAACGGACGAGACGTTATCGCTAACCTTGACGTTGTCGCCTGACTATTATCACTAGCGCTAGCTCAAGGATAGCTTAATCTGCCGACTCATTCTTCCTTGTTGGATTACAATTTTTGGCAACCATTTTATTTTAGGAACATTTGCTGCCAAACTATTTTAGTTGACTGTTCATTGGACCATTACACTGCACTCATCTACAATAGCTAGCATGACATGCAAGATTAGCTTTCCAACTCATTTGGTTCCAAGATAATGTTGCTAGCAGGCCTTGCTATGTTAGCATGCCAACTTGAATTGGTTTCCTGATCATGTTTGTGATTTGTCTCTCATTTTGAGATAAAATATCTCTTTAAAATGGATGTCTGGTGCCAAAAAAGTTATTTTTCAGTCTGACTTTCTGTTTTTGGGCCGCTAACGAGGCCAAACCAATGTAGCTTTAGCTCGGTGCTAGTGCTAACTTCCAAGTAACCCCAGTCCAATGTAGCTTTAGCTCGGTGCTAGCCCTAACGTCAAAACTAGCCTGAGGGCCATTGTCTTGGCCTTCCGACCTTCACGTGACCTTCTCGTGACCTCTAAAGACCGTAGTAGATAGCAAATGGATTGGTCATTCCGCAAGTTAACCGACAGGTGAGCGAATAAAGCTAGCGGGGAATTTCTTAAGCGGCTTTGACCAGCGCCAGCGAGCATCCGTGCTTTTTTGCTTTAGCCTCAGCCGGCCGGCCGGCGCCGATCAACTTTGTCCCGTGGCGCGCATTCCTAGCGCCCGCCGTCTCCACGGCGACGGCGCTGGAGCGGGAGAACTCTTTGGATTGGATTCAGGTCCCGCTTTCCGCTGGCCACTGAAACTTGGGCCGACCCTCCCCTGATCACATTTCACGGCCCAACAAAGAAAAAGTTGGATTCGTCATATTTTTTTTTCTGTTCTGGCGCAGCGTTCTAAGGTCGAGGGTTTGAGTCCAGGTGGACTTGGGTTACGGGTTAAGGGTTCCTCCCACATCCCCCAAAACATGGCTAGGCTAATTGTATGCTAACTTGTTCCTAGCTATAAGTGATTGGCTGGCCACAGAATCGGGGTTGGCTGGGATTGGCTCCAGCACCCCCACGAACCTTGTTCCTATAACATCCCCCAAAACATGGAGCGTAGGCTAATTGTATGCTAACTTGCTCCCAGCTATGAGTGATTGCTGGCCACGGAGTCAGGGTCGGCTGGGATTGGCTCCAGCACCCCCGCGAACCTTGTTCCTCCCATATCCCCCCCAAAAGTGTGGGTAATTGTATGCTATATGTATGCTAACTTGTTCCGAGCTATAAGTGATTGGTTGTTTGTCAGAGTTGGCTGGGATTGGCTCCAGCACCCCCTGCGAACCTTGAATTTTATTTTTTTGATTACATATATTTTCTGTGGGCATTTTTAAAAAGTATTAAAAACTATGATAAGGATAGATATCTGGAATTTATTTTGTCACCCCTAATATCCACCAAAAATGGACTCATCCATTTTTTCCCAGAAAAGCTTGGCTATGTTTTTTTTAATTTATTTTTTTATCGTCAATTGTCAAACCAGAAGCTTCCGTTTCATCTTTTTTCGCTCTACTTTAACCGACTGGCTTGTTTGAATAAGGCCCTTTTGTGTGTGTGTGTGTGTGTGTGTGTGTTTGTGTGTGTGTAGTGTGGTGTAGTGTACACAAAACAAAATGGCTGCAGGTCAGCGCAGTTCACATCTTGCTAAGCTCAGGTAACTTGGAATAACAAAGCCGCCAGGGATAAAAGCGCAAAGCAAAGCCGGTTTTGTGGCTTTTTTTGTCTTTTTTTCGTGGCCCCAGGGACTGTTTTTTGTGGGGCTAATGGGATAAGGTAGAATGACGGATAGCGGCGCTGGCGAATGGACGCGTCATCGCTTCACGCTTTTTGCTCCGTTTCAGGTGTCGCTTTAACATCGTGATTTGCCAACTATGTGCTACAATGGAAGATTTTCAAAATAAAAGTCGGATTGTCATTAAAGCTGCATATATATATTTTTTAGATCTTTTTTTCTGATTAAAAGTCAAGTCCATTTATAATTTATAATAATAATATAAATAACATATACAAATATTAGATTTCAATGCCATTGATGGCACAAGAATTATTTTTATTTTTTCAGAAAATTGATAACTGTTTTAAAATGTAAAAATTTGCTAAAACTGAATATTAACCTTTTTGAATTTACTAAAGCACATTTTTAATTGAAGTAAAATGCCCAAAAAAACTAAATATTTACTCTTTTTTCCCCTTTCACGTCCTATAAATTATAAAAATATTAGATTATGATTATATTTACACAAACTGGCCAGCCAATTGACATCTAATGAGTT
Source organism: Stigmatopora nigra (assembly GCF_051989575.1). Classification (NCBI taxonomy): domain Eukaryota; kingdom Metazoa; phylum Chordata; class Actinopteri; order Syngnathiformes; family Syngnathidae; genus Stigmatopora; species Stigmatopora nigra. The sequence goes on from NC_135513.1 coordinate 15,419,436, forward strand.
AAAAACATGCAAGTCAATGAATCCCCTGCAAAAAGACGCAGGATTTCTTTTGTTAAAACACTTGGATTTTTGTCAATGTAATGTGTTTCCGGTTGGTCCGTCTTGACTGCTTCTTTTACGCCCCCCCCTTCCATTAGACCCCCCCATCACACACACACACACTTACACCCACCATATACACACACACACCCATTTCCATCGGTTCCGATTGAGGTGGTGACTTGAAAGCTCTTTTGTTTGCTCAGCTGAAGAGCAGTAAAACAAACTTCCCCGCCGGTCAAATGGAAAGAGCCCACTGACCCGTTGGCCTCTGCACGACATACCCACACCATACCCGACCATTTACACCCGTACCTGGCCACTTTGCGGCTTTAATCGGCCAAAAATACTGACATTTTTTACAGTGTGGGAACATTAAAGGTCCAAATATGAAGTATCACCAATGGGATTGACATATTGGGGCAGGCCATTGAACCTATAAACCGCAAAAAATGAGGGATTACTGTATAGTCATACCTTTTGAGATACGACCTGAATGCATTCCAGGACCGACTCGTATCTCAAATCAACCTTTCCCATAGAAATGAATATTATGAGTATTTTCTCACACTTACAAATATTATATGCAGTGGTGTAAAGTGGTTTTTACATAAATATTTTTTCACTTTTTGCTGGATTTTTTTGTAAGAGAACACTGCAAAAAATGTGGTAATACTGCAAAAAATATTTTTCACTGTATTCCCACATTTTTTGCAGTGTTCTGTAAAAGAAATTCAACAAATAACCCAAATAGTGTAAAAACGCGGAAAACTGGGGAATACTGCAAAAAATATTTTTCACTGAATTCCCACATTTTTGCAGTGTTCTGTTAAAACCTGCAAAAAACTTGGAGAGCGGCGGAATATTGCAAAAAATATTTTTCACAGAGTTCCCCCATTTTTTTGCAGTGTTCCACTAAAAAAAATGCAACAAAAAAAATGCAAATAGTGAAAAATCACGCAAAACAAAAGAATACCATGAATGAAAAATGTCCCTCTGATAAACCAAAACCAATGACATCCCATTTCTGCCCCGCCCAGGTATGATCCGCACGCAAGAAGCTCTTGACCACGAAAGCACGCCCCACTACTGGCTGAGCGTCTACGCGACGGACCGAGGCGTGGTCCCCCTCTCCGCCATGGTGGAGGTCTTCATCCAAGTCCAGGACGTCAACGACAACGCGCCGCAGGCCTCGGAGGCCGTCTACTACCCGTCGGTCATGGAGAACTCGCCCAAGGACGTGTCGGTGGTCCGCATCGACGCCGTGGACCCGGACGCCAAATCCGGCGACAAGCTGGCCTATCGGATCACCAGCGGGAACCCGCAAGGATTCTTCGCCATTAATCCCAGAACAGGTAAGAAGCGCTCCATTTTGGCTCCTCCCCCCCCCTTCTCACACGGCGTTCCGCAAATGGCGTCGACATTAATATTTTATCGGCTTCTTATGCGTGCGTGCGGTCCTTTTTCGCCGTTCCCAAAAGGTCGCCGCCGACTTATTTTAGTTACCGCCGCCCATTTGAACTTACTGCCCAAATAAGGACGTGCAACGCTAGCAAGTAGCGCCGCTAGTTTTTCCAAGTAGACGGGGGAAATCATTAATGTAAGAGCTGGCTAACTTTAATTTGCCCTTTCTACATTGCTGATTAAATGGAAATGTGGCAGGAAAGGGGGCGGGGTCAATATAGTGATGCAGTTTGCTCGATTTTCATTGGTGAATTTGCCCAAAAATGTATCTTTGAAAATACAAAAAAAAATGACAAAATTTAAGGACTACCTCTACTTACAAATGCTAAATTAAAGGCCACCTCTACTTACAAACATTTCCTATGAAATATAGGTAGCTTTTGATCCAAGATACAAAAATAGTACAAATTATGAAACGTCAAAAGAAATCCAACATTTCCAGAAACGTAAATACACTTCTTGTATACTTTTAAAGACATTTAAAAAATATATATATAATCTAATAATTACAAAAATGAGTTTTTTTAATGGCGGACGAAAGCTGGTTTCTCATTGGCTCCATTCGCCTTGAAATTCATTCATTATCCCAGCTGCTTATCCTCACGATAATTACTGGGGTGCCGGAGCCTATCCTGGGCTCCGGCCAGTGAAAGTGACAAACTTTCACTTTGGTGGCCATCTTGGGTGAGGCACCAACAATTGTCTACCCCAATATTTCTCCATACTCAGCGACATTGTCATTTTATAAAATGTTGGGCGGTAGCATAGCGTCAAATGTAGCCATTTCCTTTTCAAAGATTCTCTCTGAAAAAAATGGGACGCGTCAACGTATATTGCCGTTCTGCCAAAATGTCCACCGCACGCACGCGAGGCCTTTTTTCCCCTGCTAATGACACGTTCTAAATGCGCACCGGCCGGCCGGACCTCCGTTTGGGTCTTGGCGTCGCTACAAAGTCGCGGAAAGGAACCAAAAGCTATCTTTTGCACGCCACGTGTTCCTAGCTAACAAGCTAGCATCCACGTCAGGGGTTTCAAAGCATCCAGGGTTTTGTTTCAAGTGTCCTTTTTGGTTTAAAACAAGCCCCGCCTACATTAATGGACTCATTGAATGCAAATAAGTCTATTTTGACACTTCAATTAATTTGTTTTCTTCTAAAAATGGAGAAAAACCTGATTTTTTGACTAGTTTTATAGTCAATATTTGGATTTTTTTGGTTTGAACGTTGGTGCTTGAATTTGTATTCAACAAAAAAATATGCAAGTAGATAAAAATAAAAAGTTATAAATAAAAACCTTTAAAAACCTTCAACCTTTAAATTTAAAACTGATAAAAACCTTTTTCATTCTACCTTGAACTGAAGCCCCATTTTTGTTTGAAGTCGAAACGCCTTTTTCAACAAACAAAAAAACGTCCTGTTGACAAACCTTGAGCAAAGGTCAAAGGTCGACGTTTTTATTTCACCTTGGTAAAAGATAGCCGCTTTCTGGTTAAACAGTTGACTGACAAGCACCCTTAGCGACCATTTGTTTTGCCCGTGTGGCCTTGGTAACCGGGCGTGATGACGTCGGCGTGTTTGCCTGGGATAGGCTGCGGCACCCTCCGTGACCCTTGCCCGAATGAGTTGTCCAAAAATATATATTTTATTTTGAAAAAAAAATCATAAGAAAGGCGCCGTTTTTATTGTTTGTTGTCCGCTAGAATGGAGCGTAAAAGTTGTTGGTGGAATAAATCGTGGTGGTTTGAGTCCCCGAGTTCCAATTGCTTTTAAATGGCTCCAATAAAGCGTTTAGATTGGCTGGCGGCCGTTACCTTTGTGCTGCGTTCCATCCGTGTCGGGAAGCGCGATAAGGAAAGGATGCCTCTGACAACTTCCTTCCTTCCTTCCTCCTCGCTCATTGCTTTTGTGCCAAGGTCAAACTATCTAGTCTGCTCTATCCAATTCGCTGCTACTGGCAAAAAAAGAGACACTTTCCCTCAATTTATGGCTCTCCATTTTTTGACCAAATCGCCCTTTACATATTGCCATATTTACTGATTCAAATGGTCAGGAGAGCTGTCAAATACTGTAAAATCATCCGTACTTTACTATGGTAGTTTCGATCAAACAGCCAAAAAAAAACACATTTTTTAATCAAAACTACAAGAAACAAAAAGCAAGCAATGTGTTTTTTTACTGCAATTTACATGGGAAAAAAATGTCAAAAGCTCTGGTTTTTTTGGCTGGCCATTTTAACTTACCCTCACAAATGTTACATTATTTTATTTTGAAAGTACCGTGCCTACCTCCTTTTCATGAAAACGTAATTCGCCATAGATTTGCTCGTTTTATTTATTTATTTTTGCATTATTTTATATATACCTATTTTTTGCTGTTTTTTTAAATATATTTTTTATGTTTTTGCTGTTTTTCTTTTAATTTTTTTGCAGTTTTTATTATTGTAGTGAGTTGTAAAAGGAAAACCATTGAAAAGGCATGCGATAATATTCAATCTTTGTTTTTGTACACGTTGCTCCTCCACGCCATTTTCTGCCAACCTCCCACTTCTAGTGGATTGGACACCTGCAAACTCAATGACAGTTTTTAAAAAAATGACCAGCTTGTTTTTTTTATGAACGTAGGAGCGTATTGTTGTTCCGTGGCGTGTACTACTCCAAAGATATTTTCTTTCTCAGTCGGCCACCATAAAAAAGAAAAACTTGTGTTTTTTTTTCTTTCCCTTGAATGAAAATCAGTAGTTTTGTGTTTAAGATTAAAAAGAGGCCCAAAAAGGAGGTCCCAAAATGGAAAAGGAAGGTTTTCCTAATTGCAGTGCTCAACCCGACGCTATTTGTGGCCCGCATTCGTCGGCTGGCCTTGGCTGGCGGAAATCCTGCCTTCTTCTTCTTGGCGGGCGGGGAAGGGATTGGTCGCTGGCTGGCCCACTTGCCCCGAGCTACAATTAGCCTTTTTTTCTACCCCTGAAATGCACAGCAAAAAAAAGCAACAACAACAAACGTGAAATGGACTCAAATATGAAGTTTAACCCTTCGATGTCGGATCGTGTTTGTGGTCTATTTATGAATGGACACAAATAATGAAATTATGGATAATAATCTCACCAATTTTAATTCAATATCAAACGTGTTTTCATTTTTTTTAATTCAAATATTTTTTATATTCAAATATTCAGATTGGACGTCCGTCCTGGCCAATATTCAGTCAAAAATTAGCATAAACCTTAGAAAAAAACGTTGTTTGATTAGCGAATTTGGATTTTAAACATGCTAACCATTGTTTCTCTCGCTAAAAAAACAAAATCAAGACAAGTACAAAAGCTTATTTTGACGTTGTGGCGCTGCCGTCTTTCTTTGCCTTTGTTTGGACAGCTTGCGTTGGAATCTTTGCGAGCTTTTGCCACATTTCTCAAGTGTCCGAGCACGACCGGCAGCTGCCTTCCTTCCGCCGACTTCTTTACGGCGAGAAACGTTTTAACGGCCACACCTGTGTATCATTTGTCAAAAGTATTGGATTCTGCTGGATTTTCAAAATAAAACGTGCTTACCAGAATGTTTTCCCTCTCTGCCAGGCCTCCTGACGACAACATCGAGAAAGTTGGACAGGGAACAACAAGACGAGCACATTCTGGAGGTAAGGCTATTACATTTCACGCCATTTTGTCAAATTGTTTTCCCAACAAAGTGGGGCTGTGAACCAAAATGGCGGGCGGCATTCCTATTGGGTTTCCACTATGGCCCCTTGAGGCTTTTTTTTTTGGTGCTCCACTTTTACTTTACAAAGCTGGGTTTTAAATTTCTAGTCTTTATGTAAAAGTGTCTTCAGGGGCTCAATTGGAAAAATCCCAAGCACATTTCTGACCCAAAATGGCGGATTTGTTGTTTGTTTTGCAGCATAGTCTGTGGAGACTTTTTAAAAGGTCTCTTTAGTGAGCTCGTCTTTATTTAAAATTGTCTTCAGGGGCTGAATTTAAAAAAAAAAAAAAAAACCTTCACGGGTTACCTTCACGAATATTTAGAAAAAAAAATATTCAGGGACATTTCTGACCCAAAATGGCAGACTTGTTATTTGTTTTGCAGCATAGTCTGTGGAGACTTTTTAAAAGCTATTCTTATAAGTAAGTTCGTCTTTGTATTATTTGTATTTATATTAAATTGTCTTCAGGGGCTGAATTAAAAAAAAAAAAAACCTTGAAGGATTTAAAAAAGTAATCTTTGTGGACATTTCTGACCCAAAATGGCGGACCTGTTATATAGTTTCCAACATTGTCTGTGGATACTTTTTACAATCTCCTTATAAATACTCTCGTCTACTTATAAAATTGTCTTAAGGGATTTAATTAAAAAATAATAATATTCTGGGACATTTCTGACCCAAAATGGCGGACTTGTTGTATAGTTTCCAGCCATTTGAAAAGCTCTCCTTATAAGAAAGCTCATCTTTACATAAAACTGCCTTCAGACTCTGAATTTTTCATCTTTTAAAGATATAATTTCCATCTTATTTTAGTTTTTTCCAGCCTTTTTATAAATGTCCAGAAAATAACTTTATAAAATGTCCCGTTCCCACGTCCAAATGTCTTGGAAGCTCCATTTTTTCCTCTCTTCTTTTCATATTTGAGGTCTTTCTCGGTCGGTCCACTTTATCATGTGTAAATGTCTATAATTCTGTGGTTAACGCTGAAAGATGTTCTTGAAAGGACACTCATTTTAAAAGTTAGTGCTCTCCAATTTAAAACGCCACCCGCATAAATCACTAAAAAAGCCTCCCGAATTCGATTGGTCGCGTTTTTTTTTTTTTGGTTTTCCTCCGACACGAAGCGGCCGCGGATGTTTTACACTCGGGGCTTTTAATTGACCTCGGCTGTGCAAAGTTGATAATGGCGCCTTTTTAATTAGCCTTCTCCTCCCCCTCTTCCCCCTCCTCCCCCTCTTCTTCTTCTTCATGGCCTTTAATTACAGCGGGGAGGGGCGGCACGGGCCCGCTCGTACATCTGTCGCCCGAGCTGCCATTTTTTTTTTTTCTCAGATAGTGTTCTGTGTTTCAATTATAGCGTGAGAATGGATTTTAATGGCTCATTTCAATGACCGTGTACTCAAAAGGAATTTCATTTTTGGTTTATATTTGATGCCATTGACGGAAACAGACGTCCAATCACGTGGCGGCATTAACGCCAACTCGATAGGCTAGATGCAATATTTAGATTTTTTTTCATAAATTAATTAAAAGTACTGGATTAACTGCCCTGAATATTCTGTTTTTTTTTTTTATAGTTTTTACAAGGATTTTTGAACCGAAAACAGGAAAAATGGATTAAAAATGACAATTATTGATTTAAAAGGGGGGATTTTAGGAAATGTAATATAAACCTATTAATATCATTTTAATTTGATCCTAAAACAGAAAGTTGGCACTCTTGATTGACTTTCCCGGGCCGCACAAAATGATTCGAAGGGCCAGATTTGGCCCCCGGGCCGCCACTTTGACACCTGTGGCTTAGTACTTTAAATGGTCGGACGTCTAGTCCCGTCAATGGCGACCTTTTAAATAAAAAGCAAAAGCATTGACATGGATAAAATCCTCTCAGGTGGACAATCCTTTAGTCATAACTGGATTTTAATGCCAATATGTCGTCTTTAATGGGAACGCCGCCTCTACCAAGATGGCTGCCCTGGGGCCGTCTTCCTCCTTTTACTGTTAATTGAAATCTTGGCCAGTGTAAAAACGTTTTATTTGTACTCTTTGGAAAAAAAAGATTAGAAATTTGGGTCAAAAACCATATGTTACGATTCAAACCGATAAAAGGAAGTCTTTTACCATATTAAGCCCTCCCCCCCTAAATTGGGTGGCGGAATCCGGAAGCCATTTTCAGCAGCTGCACTTTGACGACCCCGCTAAAGCACCCGCACGTGGGGCGCCTTCAACTTTTACGAGCGGAAGGGGTGCGCGGGGGAGTCGGAGCAGAGGGGGTTGGAAAGGACAGAGAGCTCAAAGAGCCCCGTTCCCGCGTGGGGGGGACGGGATGGGAGGGAGGGACAGGAGCGCGACCTGCCCGGGCATGCCCACCAATGGCCTCTACAACCCGAGCCAGAAACAATTGAGAAAGAAAATCAGTTGTCGGGAAGCGTTTGCGTCACAAAAGTTTCAATATATGTTTTGCTACTGATCGGAAAAAACAACTACAATTGAACAGTTTAAAAGAGTGCCATAAAAGAATGGAGGCGAAAAAAGGTACTGCGGCCAGAGTAAAACTTTAGTGCAGGTTGCCAGATAAGCTCATACCAGGGTGGTTTATTTTTTTAAAAAAGCCAAAAGGCAGACAGATTAGCATGAGCAATTCATTGATTTTTTTTATTTATTATTATTTATTGATTACTTGTGTTTGTTGTTAGTTGTGCAATTTGGTGAAACTTTAAATCTCTTTATACTAGTATTATGACAATAATAGTGTCAACAAACGGGTTGTGTCGTCTACCATCAAAATCTGTGTTTTCTATTTACAGTAATCCCTCGATTATCAGGGTTTATGTAGACCAGATAAATAAAAAACTACAAGGTAGGGTCATCCGTATTTAAAAAAAATTTTTTTTCCTGTTTTTTTAAAGTGCTGAGTCATAGTAGCAAGTGTAGGAAAGGGGAGTGGCTTATCCTTGCTAGTTTTAGCATGGATTTTCACATTTTTATGAATTTACCCAAAAAAATGGTCAAAAAATTGTCGAAAAATGGTCAAAAAATAGTCAAAAAATAGTCAAAAAAAATTCTCCCAGAAAAAACAATTATGTAGTGAAACCGCGCTATACGAGGGATTACTGTAAATTGCTATACTCTATAGAAATTCCCATTGGACGTCGTCCACCACGGTTTCAGATTATTCTTCATGTGGGACACCATTAGCCAAATGAATCTGTTTTTGTGGAATCCCGACTAATAGTCGTCGACGGTAAAATAAATGTGAAAAGGACGGCCGCTTCCATTGAGCGCCTTCAATCGTCCAAATCGCCGACCGCAAAGAACAGATGCGCTTTAATGTGTCATTAACGAGATTTTATCGCGGACCGAAGAACGAAAAAAATAAGGGGGGGACTTTCTTAGGACATTGAACACACCGTGAAAGGAGGCCACAACAAACTCGGGCGTCGTTAAGAAGCATCTGTCCGCCTCGCGCCATTTGCTAGCGTCATTTCAATTAGCCGGCTAATGGAGTTGTTGTCCGCCAAAACGCCACGCTCCGACGAGGCTCTCGGGCAAAATAGGGGCGGCGGCTTAGAGTAGATGTTGTCCAAAAAAGTCAGTTATGGTGTTTGTTCTCATCCGTCCTCTACGTACGCAATTAAATGCTTTTATTTTGAAGGCACGTATCCGAAAACAACATAAGTCGACTAGAAAGTCATCCAAAATTGACAATAAGTACCTTGAAATGACACAAAATGGAGGTCCAATTCATATTCCCATAAGTCCATTGGAAATATCTGTCAAGGGAAACCTTACCCTTGCTCCCCATTGACAGTAACAGTAAGCCAAAAAAATATTTCATAAGGATTCAACAACCCGTCGTCCATTTTCTGGGACATTCACATGTCACTTCCTGTTTATTTTAGCACTTTTTTCTGGGTCACTTCTCATACATACAAATATCCGTCAAGGGAGACCTTACCCTTGCTCGCCATTGACAGTAACAGTAAGCCAAAAAAAAAGTATTTCATAACCAATTTTTTTGCAGCCAATGAGCAAAAACAAACCTTTTTCCAAACACGACCTTTGCCCTCCCCCCCACAGGTCACCATCACAGACCAGGGCGTCCCGGCCAAATCGGCCACGGTGCGCGTGATCGTGAGGGTGCTGGACGAGAACGACAACCGTCCGCTCTTCCTGGAGAAGATCTACAAGATCAAACTCCCCGAGCGGGAACGCGGCCCCGACAAAGAGCGTCCGGCCGCCCGCCGCGACCCCGTCTACCGGGTGGTGGCCTCGGACCGCGACGGCGGCGCCAACGCCGAGATCTCCTACAGCATCGAAGAGGGCGACGAGGAGGGCAAGTTCTTCATCGAACCCAAGACGGGGGCCGTGTCCTCCAAGAAGTTCTCGGCGGCGGGGGAGTACGACATCCTCACGGTGGGTGAAGCTCCTCCCACTTTCTTCCCATCCGATAAAATCGATTGCCTTAGGGGAAGTACTGCCATATTTATAACTCAAAATGCAAAGTGTTTTATTATGATTTTGTAATGGCATCAGATCAAAGCGGTGGACAACGGACGTCCGCAAAAGTCGTCGACGTGCCGCCTCCACATCGAATGGATCCCCAAACCGGTGGTGCCGGAGGACGCCGCCCCGCTGCTCTTCGAAGAGTCGCCCTTCTCCTTCTCGGTGATGGAGAGCGACCCGGTGGCGCACATGGTGGGCGTGGTGGCCACCGAGTCCTCCGACGTCCCCGTCTGGTTCCACGTTTCCGGTGAGTGCCCGATTCTCCCGTCTTGTGGAAATCTGAACATGTCGCTATGACCCCTTTTTTTCTTCTTCTTCTTCTTCTCTTATCGTCGCGCTACTTTTGCCTTTTTCTTCCCGTGCCTCGTTATGCTTTCAAGGAGGCATTGAGGACACGGAGATGTTTTACGTCCTTCAGATGGCTTGCGACCACAATTGTACAGCAGAAGGTATCTGCTGGCAGACCAATCGGCGTCCAATCCTCATCCTCATTCGCTCTCTTTATTTTCACCTGCCCGTTTTCCACTGTGACGTGTCAATGTAAGGTTTTTTTACATGACTACGATGATGGAAAAGTGTCATGTGCATGCCAGGCCGATAGGTGGCAGTGTCACTTGGTTAGGGAAGAAAAATAATGTTTTTTTTATACTATGGAAATTGGTCATTTAAAACAATTAAATTACAATTGATGACCTTACTTAACTAAAAATAACTATTACATTAGACAAAACATGAAGGAAATATAGATAACTACTTTAAATTGCTAAAAAAACATTTTTGTTTTGGATTGTAAATCAAAACCCAAAAATGTTGACCGTCAACAAAGTACTTGCTATTCAAAATCTTCATCTAATTGGAAGAATATGAAAAAATCAGCTTTGCTTGTAGAATAGCTACCATAAATGCCAATTTTTCCAGCTAGCAAACATCGTTGTCATGTAAACATACATCCGAAGCCACACCCCTTTTTTCCCCATTTGTGCTCCCCAAAGTTTTGTTTCGAGGTGCCCCGAAATGTTGAGCATGTGACAAACTAAAAATGCCTCCACTAATGTAATCCTACACAGTAAACAAATCGGCCTGCTAGTATGCTAGCTAGCAGACCGCTAACAAGTCATTCTGGGTAGGACGACATGTCCTTTTTTAGTGGGCGGGTCCAAACAAACTCATTTAAAGTCACACGCTAAACTATTTCTCCTTTTGTGATCGTGTGGGCGTTCATCCAAACGACGTTTTTGTCAGTCTTCCTCGCCGTGACGCCATTTTTGTTGTTTTTAGGCGGAAACTACGACAGCCGCTTCGACGTGGGCAAGGCTAGCGGGACGCTCATCGTGGCCCGCCCACTGGACGCCGAACAAAAGTCCAACTACAACCTGACGGTGGAGGCCACCGACGGCACCCGGACGGTCAGCACTCAGGTAGGAGGGGCCTAAACTGGGGGGGCGGGGCTCTCAAAAGTATGCAAATGTTTATGATATTGTTACTTCAATTTCTTGTTCATTTACTACAGCCAGTTTAATTCAAATACATTAGTAAAGTGGATAGCGCATCTGCCTCGCATGTTTGAGGTCGAGGGTTCGATCCCCCACTTTGTGAAGATTGTGTGCGTTCTCCCTGGGCTTTTGTAGGTTTTCTCTGAGTATTCCGCTCTTTTACCAATGAGAAAAATTGACAAAACTAACATTTACTATTTTTTTGTCTATTCATGAAAATGGGGTATTAAATATTAATCTTCTGGAAGCATTTTTTAATATTTTACTTCAAATTTCCCACGAAAAACAAGCAAAGAATGATTCTAATATGAGGGAAATATGCAAATGTGGACGGCGACGCGTCCCCTCCTTTACACGAGTGGCGGTTCTCACGGTCACGCCTGATTCCGCCAGAATCGCTAGCGTAACCGCGCGCTAGCCTTCTGGGCGCTCGCGCATGCCGTCCTTTGTCCTCGGCCGCCAAAGAATCCGTTTGGTGTCGCCGGCTATCAATGCGGCCTTTCATGGCCGCCCGCCCTTTCATTTAGCGCCACGCTAGCAAACAATGCTACATTCTTAAAAGTACCAGTTGAGCTACAATCAAACCTGAACTGGAATTGAACAACATTAGTCCTTTTTTTGGCCATTTTAAGCTTAAATTTTATTCCATTTTCTGCAGTTAGAAAAATCAAATAATTAGCAAAAACAGGTTAAAATATTTTCTAGTTGTATTGACCTTTTTTTCTGGATTTTTTTGGGATGAACTTGTCTTCAAAATATATTAAAAAATTAGCTTGTTGTAGCATTTTACGGGACATTTTTACATCACGATGAGCGCAAAAACGAGCAAACGGCGAGCGGCGAAAGCCCCAGATTCGCCGAGTGTGCGTGTAAGTGTGTGCAAGAGTGTGTTACTTCCTCTAGGGAGCGCTGCGCAAAAGCGTGACTGAGACGGCGGGTGTACACATGACAGATGGAGCGATAGCGAAGGGCCGGGGTGACGTGACAGCGTTGCAAAAAAGCATCACGTTTAGCAAAGGCGCCATTGCACTTTCATTTTTTTTCTGAATTCAATTATCGGAGGATTAATTCCCGACGGCCGGAAGCACGTGTTCCCAAAACAGGATTAACAGCACGCTACAATTGTGCGTCCGCTCTTCCCGGAAGCAAAAGAAAAGAAATCAAAACATATTCAAACATTAAAAAGAGGGAAAATTGGCAAGCGCGCCTAGTTTTGAGCCTTTGAAAGCTTCCATATGACTTTGATTGAGGGAGCGATAACACTGCCCCGCCTCTTTTCATAGCCGCCCCGCCTCCTGGCGACCTGCCCCGCCCCCCTCCCGCTGGCTAAACGAACGGAAAGAATTTGAAAAATGAACTGGCGTGCTGAGTTTGTTATTACTTTGAAACAGTACATCAAATAGAAGAAAATGGAGATGATAATCATATATAAAAAAAGAGTAAATATGAATATTCATTCATTTTTTATTATAGAAGAAATTGCAATACAACTAGGAAATATTTTAAAAAAAATTGCTAATTATTTGATTTTTTTATACTGCAGAAAATGGAATAAAATGGAAGTATTTATGAATAGGAATATTCATTAATTATAGAAAAAATGGCAATACAACTAGAAAATATTTTAACATATTTTTGCTAATTATTTGATTTTTTATAATGCAGAAAATAGAATAAAATGGAAGTATTTATGAATATTCATTCATTTTTAATTATAGAAAAAATGGTAACCAACTAGAAAATATTTTAACATATTTTTGCTAATTATTAGATGTTTTTAACTGCACAAAATAGAATAAAATTGAAGTTGAAAATCCATCCAATTTGTATCCAACTATATCTATCATTTGAATTTAAAGTTGCCACCCATCATTGACTTTCCCGGGCCGTACAAAATGATCCGACGGGCCACATTTGGCCCCCGGGCCGCCACTTTGACACCTATTTTATGGCATCATTTGGATGGCAGCCTGTTAGCCATCAAGCTAACCAAACACCATCCATCCAAAATCACCGTTTTGTCAAAACTAAGCCACATTTGAGCCCAATGCCCTTTTCTACACATAGAATATCCTTTTTTTTTGACCATTTGCCTTCATAGCACTTTTTGACATATTTTTTTTTAGAAAATGCTAATTGGGTCACCGGAAGCGTATGTCCGAGTTGCGAGACACCGTCCGGGGGGGGGGGGGGGGGGGGGGGGGGGATGCGCCTGGCCTGACATGAGAACAAGTCACGCACGCCTGGAATAGCCGCTTCCAAAACACAGGCCCAAGTTCCCAAGTGCTCTCTTTTTGGCATGCCAAAAAAAGCAAAAAAAAAGCCCCCCCTCAAAGGAAGGGTCTCGCTGTCCACGGCTTTTGAAAAATGCGCCCTCCCGGGGGCGGCTTTCACTCGGCGGCGTGACATTTGGAAGGCATGTCTAACGTGGAAAAGGTCTCCAAAAAGAAAGACACGTGTGAAAAGGCTTACAGTAAAGGAGGCCAGATTTTTTCTTTTAGGAGGCGCCATCTTAGCACCAAAAGATGGAGAATTTTTCATCATCTATTTTTAGGGGACGGTGGGAAATGTCCGTGATGAAAAGAATTGCTAAAAAAAGGCGGAAAATGACAGAATGGCTCCTTTTATGCTTGGAAAGGGTTGCCCGGATGGCGCCATTTTGGCTCTTGGTTAGGAATTGGAGGACCTCCATTCAGATTGATTGACTTGAATTTGTGGGGAAAACCACATGAAATATGACATTTTTGTTTTTAAATGACAATAAGATCCTGCATCCAAGTCTCAAATTAAAATATTTTTGGGTTTTATGAGATTTATTGATTTATTTATGATTTTTCTTTTTAAAAAAATACAAAAAATACATCCCATAAAGAACATGTTTGACTTTGTGAAAGGATGTATTTTTTCAATTCCATTCTTCATTTTTTAACAATTTTTTTGGCATATTTTTAGGGTTTTGTATTACCACTGTTTTTATGTTTTCCATATTTTTTGGTGGCTTTTTATTCTTTTTTTCCGCCTAGTGTTTAGTTAGGATTGTTTAGATTTAATTTGGGGTTTACCCTATTTACATTTTTTATTGTTTTCATTTTTTTTTTCAGATTTTAGGCGTTTTTCATTTGATGGCAGTTCTTTTTTTGCATTTACTATGTCGTTTTTCACATTTAGTTTTCTTTTTAATGTTTCTTTTGACTTTGATTTAGATTTTTTTAATGGTTTACGTGGTTTTCTTCTTTTGGGGATATTTGGAGGATGATGGGAAAACTTTTTTTAGACTTTGGTCCAAACATTTTTACAAGCGGTTCACTACATTTAAAGCTATAGCACTATTAGCTAACGTTAGCATATCTCCCTCTTTGTCAGGTTCTGATCCGCGTTATTGACACCAATAACCACCGTCCGGAATTCTCCCGGGCCAAGTACGAAGCCAGCGTGCCCGAAGACCTCCCGGCCGGTAGCGAGGTGTTGCGCGTGGAGGCCCGAGACCAGGACGAAAAGAACAAGTTGACCTTCACGTTGCTGAGTAGCACCGACCCCGTCAGCCTGAAAAAGTTCAAACTGGACCCCGGGACGGGGACGCTCTACACCGCCGAGGCGCTGGATCACGAGACCGCCAGAAGCCACGTCCTTACCGTCATGGTGAGCAATATTACTATTCTACTTAATAGATATGTTTATTATATTTCCTAATTTCCCCCTTTTAAATCATTTTTTTAATCATTTTTTAATGTATTTTAGTTCAAAAATCATTTTGTCAAATCTAAAAATGTATTTAAAAAAAGCTAAAATAATCCTTGTTTCAGATCCATATAAAACGGAATATTCAGAGCTTTCAATCCAGTTCTTTTAATCAATTTATTACAAAAAAATCGAAATATTATATCACAAAGTACCAACTGACCCCTTTAAAATGGGTCAAAGTCTCCCAATTTTGTATGAAATATGTCAGTAAATACATAAAAATGAGAGGAATTTAAAGGAAATGATTTATTAATGTCTTAAAATAAATAAAGCATAAGAAAATTGAAATATTTCCTTCCTCGGCCGTTATTGATGTAATACCCATATTTGTCCGCCAGAGGGTATCAAGAGTCGTTTCTACCATGGCCAAAATTCGTCCACTTTGTCGACTTAGTAAACAAAGTATTGGATAACAATGTCTTGACCAATTTGTCCACCTCAGGTCCGCGACCAGGACATCCCAGTGAAACGTAACCTAGTGCGGGTGGTGGTCAACGTGGAGGACGCCAACGACAACGCGCCGTCCTTCGTGGGCACGCCCTACTCGGCCCGCGTCTACGAGACGGCCGCCGTGGGCTCGGCCGTCCTGCAAGTGCTGGCCTTGGACAAAGACACGGGACGCAACGCCCAGATCGTCTACAGCATCGAGTCAGGTGCCTTTGCCCTCCGTCGCCGTGGAAACGGGAATGAGGGGGAAATCCTATGACGGGCGACCTTTCGTCCGCCCAAAATGAAAGCTTTTATTGTAATGGTCACCAAGTTATGAGTCAGCCCGCCCACTGGACGACCTCCATCTTTCCATCCCTTCTGTGACCGATACTGGCATTTGATTGGCTGGAATATGCAACCCATTTAAAGGCCTGGTGTTTATTTGGAATGTACAAGAAGGGTCCATTTTTGGTGATGAGAACCTAACATGAGAATGTCTAGAAACGTGAGATGAGAAAAAGCATTCCAATTCCATGCCGTGGTTCTCTGACCTTTGACCCCAAAATGTCCAGAAGGACACATTTGACCTCATTTTTCTTTATTTTTGACCCAAAATTAGCTCAATGTTTTAAAAACAAGAAGCTTGGAGACCAAAAAAAAACCTTTTTTTTTCATTTTCTGGTTCACGGGGGTGCTGGAGCCTATCCTAGCTGACTTTTGGCACAATGAGACAAATAACCAATCACTCATAGCTAGAGGCAATTTATAGTGTGGGAGGAAACCAGATTTCCTGGAGAAAACCCACGAGAACATGCAAACTCCACACGGGTGGACCAACCTGGATTTGAACCCAGAACCCCCAGCGCTAAGCCGATGCACTAACCACTAATCCATTTTTTTTATTCCTATTATTTTACACTTTATATGTAAAAATCCTGCCGCCTTTTGTTTACTAGTTTGGACACCCTGTGTTAAATCCCGCCCCCTTTTCTTTGTCTATGGCAGGAAACGTGGCCAATTCCTTCGCCGTGGATCCCGTCCTGGGGACCGTCACAGTGGCCAAAGAACTGAGCCGCGGCGGCGTCTTCGAACTCACCGTCAAGGCCACGGACGGCGGCGCCCGCCCGCTCTCCGCCTCGACCGCCGTCCGCGTGGAGGTGACCGTCTCGGACAATGCCGCCCCCAAGTTCCCGGAGAGGGACTTCTCCGCCGAAGTGGGCGAATCGGCACCCCCGGGGACGTTTGTGTCCTCTATGGCGGCCGTGGGGCGCTCCTCCGTCTTCTACCAAATCAAGAGCGGGAACGAGGACGGCGCCTTCGACGTCAACCCCAACTCGGGCGTGGTGGTGACCCGGAAAGAGCTGGATTACGAGGCCAGGCCCCGCTATCGTTTAGTAGTGGAAGGAACCAACATGGCGGGGCTCTCCGGCAACGCCAGTTTGACCGTCCACGTCCGGGACGAGAACGACAACGCCCCCGTTTTCCGCCGACGGGAATTCCGTGGACTGGTGGACGAATCGGCGCCGACTGGCAGCGTGGTCCTCACCCCAGAAAAGACGCCCCTGGTGGTCCGCGCCTTTGACGCCGACAGCGAGCGCAACGCCATGCTAACCTACGAGATCGTCCAACCCTCCGCTTTGGACTACTTCGCCGTGGACCCGGCCACCGGCGCCGTACGAGTCGCCGGCGCCTTGGATCACGAACGCCAGAGCGTCTACCGCTTCGCCGTGCGGGTCCACGACCTGGGTCGGCCCCGCCTCTTCGCCGAGACCGAAGCTAACGTGACGGTGGAGGTGGCGGACGTCAACGACTGCCCGCCGGTTTTCGCCCGAGACGTCTACGAGGCCGCCGTGGCGCTGCCCACGTACGTCGGCGTCCGAGTGGCGGAGTTGGACGCCTCGGATCGAGACTCGGGGGCCCGCCTACTTTATTCCATCGCCGAGGGCAACATCGGCGACAAGTTCCAAATCGGCGCCGAAACGGGCGTGGTTTCCATCCGTAATGTGACTCAGTTGAGGAGCCGCTACGAACTGAAAGTGCGGGTTTCCGACGGGAGGTTCGCCGCCGTGGCCGCCGTCAACGTCCAGCTGAGGGAGAACAAAGAAAATGGGCGGGCTCAGTTCACCCGGGAATCCTACCGGGCGTCCGTCCCCGAGAACTTGACGGAAAAAACCACGGTGGAAGTCATCGCGGTGGCGGCCAATCGCCTCAACGAGCCTCTTTTCTACCGAATCCTCAACCCGGACCAGCATTTCCAAATTGGACGTACGTCGGGGGCGGTCTCCACTACCGGGGTGACCTTTGACCGTGAGATCCAAGACTCCTTCCACCTGGTGGTGGAGGTCACCAAGGAGGACCCGTCCGTTGACCCCGCCCACGTCGTCCTGACAATAACGGTGGAGGACGTCAACGACAACGCACCCGTCTTTTTGAACCTCCCTTACCACGCCTTAGTTCGGATGGACGCCGAGGTGGGTCAGGTGGTCCGACGGGTGGTGGCGGCGGACCAGGATCACGGTTCAAACGCCGAAATTACTTACCGCCTGAAGGAACCTCAGGAACACTTTGACATCAACCCATCCGGAGAAATCACCGTCAAAAAGCCGTTTGAGGCGGATTCCCCCGACGCCATTTTCCTACTCATGGTAGTGGCGACGGACGGCGGGCGTCCGGCGCTCTCCGCCGAAGCAGAAGTCCGCATCACCGCCACCGACCGTGCCGTCCCCGTTTTCCAGAAAGCCTTCTACGAGGCGGAGATCCCGGAAGACGTCCCAGTGGACACGCCGGTCCTCCACGTCCAGGCCGGCGACTCGGAGGGTCCCCGCGTGGTGTACACCCTCGCCGAAGGGGACCCCCTACGCCGCTTCTCCGTGGACTTTGACACGGGCGTCCTTCACGTGGCCCAACCTTTGGACTTTGAGACCCACCCGGCGTACCGTTTGGTCATCCGGGCCACCGACGCCCTGACGGGGGCGCAATCGGACGTTTTTGCCGATGTCATACTAGGTGACGTCAACGATAACCCGCCACAGTTTCCCGCCGAGGCGTACCGCGCCGAGGTTTCCGAGGCGTCTACCGTGGGGACTTCCGTCCTCAAGGTGGAAGCCAAGGACTTGGACGCCGGGCGCAACGGGGAAGTTTTCTACCAATTGGTGGAAGAGGAAGGGGCGGGTCAAGCCGGCTTCGCCGTCGACCGCGATACCGGTCTCGTCTCAACGGCCCGCCCACTGGATCGCGAGGAAACCCGGAGCCACCGACTGACGATCCGCGCCGTGGACGGCGGCGTCCCCGCCCTGACCGGCGAAGTGACGTTGACGGTGGACGTGACGGATTTGAACGACAACGCCCCCGTTTTCGTCCAGCCGGTTTACGAAGCCAGCGTCAGCGAGTTGGCGCCGCGAGGACACTTTGTCACCCGCGTCCAGGCGTGGGACGCCGACGATTCCGACTCGGACAAGCTGGAGTTCGCCATCGTCTCCGGGAACGAAGACCAGAGCTTCGCCGTGGACAAACACACGGGGGCGCTAGTGCTGTCCAACCATCGCCGCCTCCAAATGCGACCCACCTACCGCCTCAACGTTTCGGTTTCGGACGGGGTCTACCAGAGCTCGGCGGCGGTGGAGGTGGCCGTGACGGGCGCCAACTTCCACGCCCCCGCCTTTTCTCAGACGGAATACGTGGTGGAACTTGTGGAAAACTCCCCCGTGGGAACGTCAGTGGCCGAAGCCCGCGCCACGGACGACGACGAAGGCCTTTACGGGAAACTGGACTACCGCATCGTCAACGACGCCGCCAAGGACAAGTTCTCCGTGGACCAGACTGGCCGTGTCACCACCTCGGAGATCCTGGACCGCGACGGCGGCGCCGACAAGGTCATCCCCGTCTTCCTGGAGGCCCGTGACGGCGGCGGCAAGGTGGGCTTCTGCACGGTCAACGTGGTCCTCACCGACGTCAACGACAACGCGCCGCAGTTCCGGGCGGCCGAGTACAAGGCCGCCGTGGCGTCCGACGCCCCTCGCGGCACCTGGGTGCTCGAAGTCGCCGCCACGGACGCCGACGAGGGCAGCAACGCCGACGTGGTCTACTCCCTGGAAGCCGAGACGGAGAACGTGGCGGAGAACTTTGAAATCCACCCCACAACCGGCGTGCTCTCCACCAAAGAGAGCCTAGTCGGACTTGAAGGTCAAGTCTACGTCTTCGCCGTGCGGGGTCAGGACACCGGAACCCCGCCCAGACACTCCCTAGTCCGGGCCTACGTTTCTGTAGTGGCGCCCGACACCCCCGTCCCCAAGTTTGGCGAGCCCCACTACCGCTACGCCCTGGCGGAAGACCTCCCCGTGGGGGCGGAGATCGCCGCCATCCGTGCCGAAAGCCGACTCCCCCTGACCTACGCCCTGGTGAATGGCAACACCCCGGAAAGCAATCGGGACCAGGTTTTCGCCGTAGATCCAGACACGGGCGTCTTAAGACTCCAAAAAACCTTAGACCACGAAACCACCAAGTGGTATCAGCTAACCCTACGAGCACAAGGCCTTCACGAAGGCCACCAGGTGGCAACGTCCGTAGACATCAACGTCCAAGTCAAAGACCTGAACGACAACGACCCGGTTTTCGAGTCGGACCCTTACCAAGCCACAGCGGCGGAGAACCTCCCTGCCGGGACGCGGGTAATCCGCGTCCGGGCTTCCGACCCGGATTCTGGCGCTGACGGCCACGTGCGCTACAGCCTGGATGGCGAAAAGAACCCGCCAGAGGTGGGCGAACTCTTCGCCGTGGACGGCGAGAGCGGCTGGTTGAGCACGTTGAAGGAATTGGACCGCGAAAAGCGCGCCCACTACAGCGTGGCGGTCTTGGCCGTCGACCGGGGCGAGAAGATGCGGCGGACGGGCGCCACGCGGGTGGAGGTGACGGTGGCCGACGTCAACGATAACCCGCCGCGCTTCACGGCCGAGGTGTACAAGGGAACGGTCAGCGAGGACGACCCCCCGCCCAGCGGCGTCATCGCCATCTTGGCCACCAGCGATGGAGACTCGGAGGAGATTAACCGACAAGTCAGCTACTTCATTACGGGTGAGTTTGGCTAATATTTTCTAACTTTTCATATTTAAAAATGTTAAAATGGGCAATAGAAATGTTTTCAATTGAAGGGGATTTTTTTCTCTATTCCTTTCTATTTAAAGAAACAGTACATATTATCTTCATAACAAAAGAGCAAAAAGAGTAAATACAGTAATCCCTCGATTAGCGTGTCTTTACTTATCCAGAATTCACATTTTTCCCGTTAATTATGGATTTTTTGTTTTTTTTTAGTTCATAAAAATGTGAAACTTGTAAGCAGAAGCAATGAAGAAAAATTAATATATTTTTTAAAAAGTTATAACTTTTTGGTCTACATCAACCGTGATATTTGAGGGATTACTGTACTTGCTGTTTTTTTTTTTAATATCCAAACTTGATACTTTTTATTCTAACTAATATGCATGTATTACTTTATATTGTATATTGTATACATGATCTAACCAAAGAAAATTAACTGTTTTTTTATTTAAACATCGGAAAATTAAAAGTAGCAGCAACTATGACTTAAAATTAGCCCCTTTTTGGCATTTTACACTTTCATTTTTATACTTTAGCATCATTATGTTTTGATTAATTTTCTTTATTTTGCTGATTGCACTTTGAATTCCGTCCACTGTTAAATTATCTGCGAGTACTTAGCTATTTTTTTGGCGTGCTTTTTTAGGTGGCGACCCGCTAGGCCAGTTCGCCGTGGAGCAAGTCCAGAACGAATGGAAAGTGTTGGTCCGGAAGCCCCTGGACCGCGAGACCACCGACTATTACCTGCTCAACGTGACGGCCAGCGACGGCACGTTCACCGCCAAAGCCGTGGTGGAGGTCAAAGTCCTGGACGCAAACGACAACAGCCCCGTTTGCCAAAAGGTAACCAAGTCCTCGTTAGCTTGATTTAAAAAAACGGCTACTTGAAAACATGTTTTTTTTTGTTTCCAGTCTTTGTACAGCGAAAGCGTTCCCGAGAACTCGGCGTCCAATCGTCTGGTCTTGCAAGTGTCGGCCAGCGACGCCGACATCCGCTCCAACGCGCAAATCTCCTACGAGCTCCACGGAGCCGGATCGGAACTTTTCCTCATTGACCCCGAGACCGGTAAGCCAAATGTTAGCTAATGGACGCCATCTTGGGACAGACTTTACTGTTAAAGTTCTTGTTGATTTTGCAGGCGAGCTTAAGACTTTAAAACCTCTGGACCGTGAAGAGCGCGAGGAGCACCGCTTTAAAGTGCGCGCGGTGGACGGCGGCGGTCGCTTCTGCGAGGCCGACGTTCACGTGACAGTGCGCGACGTCAACGACAACGCCCCCGTGTTCGCCGCCGACCCGTACGCCTTCACCGTCTTCGAAAACACTCAGACGGGGACCTTCGTGGCCAAGCTGCAAGCCGACGACACCGACAGCGGTAAAACCTTCATTTCTTCTTGATGGGTCATGGGGGGTGCTGGAGCCTATCCCAGCTGACATTGGGCATACGCTGGGGCCAGCCAATCACAGGGCACGTGGAGACAAGGGACATTTAATCACAGATTTTAACTAACTAGCCTATGTTGCATGTTTTTGGGATGTGGGAGGAAATTGGAGTACCCAGAGAAAACCCGCAAAAAGCTAGAAAATAAAATACATTAATCCCTCAATTATCGTGGTTAATGTAGACCAGATAGGGTCACCTATCTATTAAAAAAAAAAATCTATATTATTTTTAAAAAAACAAAGTGCGCCTTATAGTCCGGAAAATACTGTGGGTGTGGCCACCTCCTTTAAAAAAAATGAATAAAATAAAATTTATGAAAAAAACAAATGGAGTACGACTTATAGTCTGGAAAATACATAGGCCAGCTATCTCCTTTGTGGGATTTGACATATAAATGATCACCCCTGACTTCTTAACTGTCATTTCAGGCCCGAACGGCGAAGTTTCCTACTCGCTGTCGGACTCGGCCGACGGCTGGTTCGCCATCGACGAGAACAGCGGCGTGCTCAGCTTGGCTAAGCCGTTGGACCGCGAGGCCAAAGCCCTTTACGAACTGGAGGCTCGCGCCGTCGACCGCGGGGAGCCCCGCCTCCGGGCCACCTGCCGGGTGCTGATCTCCGTGCTGGACATCAACGACAACCCGCCCGTCTTCGAGCGGCGCGAGTACGCCGCCGCCGTGGCCGAGGACGCCTTCGCCGGCGGGCACGTGCTGCGCGTACGGGCGGCCAGCCGGGACCCGGACGCCGACGGCGAGATCCGATACGCCATCGTCGGCGGGAACGAGCACGGGGCCTTCGCCGTGGACGCCGCTACGGGTGAGTGAGAGCGGCTAACTTGGCTAGCATTAGCTTAGGGAAGACTTATGTCAATATATTCTAAAATCCATATATATTTTTCCATCAGGCGACATCTTTGTGATTGCGCCGCTGGACTACGAGACGTCCCCCGAGTACTACTTGACGGTAGAGGCCACGGACGGGGGCTCGCCGCCCCTCGCCGACACGGCCACCGTCAGCATCAACGTCACCGACGTCAACGATAACCAGCCCGTCTTTGGACAGCGCGTCTACTCCGCCGTGGTGGGCGAGGACGCCGAGCCGGGGAGGACCGTCTTGACGGTGAGTAGGCGGGGCCGGGGGGCGGAGCTTCGGTGCCAAACATGCCGGGAAAATGGAAAATTATTGGCGTGTTATTTATGTTAGGCGCTACAAAATGGAAGAAAAGCTAATGTTAGCAAAAAAAAATGATTTTGGTACTATAGATTTTATTATATTTAGATAGTAAATGATATTTGGGGATATAAAGAAAATATATCCAACTGAAAACATTTTTTTTAACTCGTAAAGGAATAATAATGCCATTCTTTTTCTCACCACTGGGGGCATTATCGTTTTTTTTTTTTTTTTTGTGGACATCAATGTTTCCATTCCAACAAGACCAATCTTGAGTCTCCCCCTTTGAAAAACCAGGTAACAGCGGAGGATGCGGACAGCCCATCGTACAGCCGCGTACGCTACGCCATCGCCGACGGCAACAGCGGGACCCCCTTCGTGGTGGACCCCCTGCACGGTCATCTCAAAGTAGCTCGCCACCTGGACCGCGAGCAGGTGGGTTCCCTATCCCTTGAATACGACGCCATACGCCCAGAAAAAGACCCCCAAACCAAAACAACATCTTTCTTCCCAGACCTCCGGCTACACGCTAACGCTTCTAGCCGTGGATAACGGCACGCCGCCGCTATCCGCCAGCGTTGTGGTCAACGTGGACATCTCCGACGTCAACGACAACCCGCCGCTCTTCTCGCAGGCCAACTACAGCATCATCGTGCAGGTAAGAGATCTGAACTGGACTCCGGCACCCCCGCGTGAGTCCAATTTTGAGGTTATTTTTTGTGACCCGCAGGAGAACCAAGCCCCGGGAACCAGCGTCCTCCAACTTCAAGTGTCCGACCGGGACGCCTCCCACAACGGGCCTCCCTTCGCCTTTGCCATCGCCGACGGCAACGCTGGCTCCGCCTTCCGCATCGACGCCAGCGGCGCGTTGCTGTTGGCGGCGCCGCTGAGCAAGAAAGAGCGAGAACATTACCTGCTCCGAGTTCAGGTTTGTGTCTTTCAAACTCCGCCTTTGGGAATTTTGGTCTTACAGGATGTCTTTATTGGGGAGAATCTTACTTTTAAAACATCATATTTATTGGGGGGGGCACAATGGCGTGCATTAAGGGACTAGATGATAAAAATGAAGGGTTGATGTGGTTGACTCAGCCATTTTTTTGCATCCAACGGGGCTGTTTGACCATCTGCGGATGGAAATTTTATGGGGAGGCGCTTTTTAGATAGGATAGCAACAGTGCCCTCTGGTGGATAAACAGTAGATAATATAGAATGCTCTAAAGGGCAAAAGCTCATTTTTTCCCAAGACAATTAACATTGGATTAAGAAAATAAAACATTATATTATGTTTTTTCTGCCATTATTCTATTATTCGACAGCTATTTAATAATTTATGAACCATTTAAAGGCTCATTGTTGCTTTTATTGGCCACTTAATTGTTAATATTAATTTCTTTTAAGTATTGTTTTATTTTACATTCTTTTAAAAACACTAGTAACATTTTTAAATTTTTATAATTTTATTATTTTGTGATGGGCGAAGTACGAAAAAAGTAGAAATAAAATGATTTGAGGATTAATTTGAGTAAAAAACTGTTATTTGATAGTAAACAACAACTTAAATAATGTTTTTTTTAAAGCCTTAATTAATATAATTAATTCGAGATGAAGAAAATAGGATTACTAATTTAGAGTTAACAAATTGGTAAATTCAATTAATCGTGTGTTATTTGAAATTTTTTTGGGTGATTCATCTGACCTGAATCCGCTAAACTTAGCTTAATGCTAACTTCATTTGCTAGCATCCATTTACGACAATTCTAATCTCCCCGACAGGTTTCGGACAGTGGCGAGCCGCCACTTGACTCGGGCGCCTTCATCGGCGTGCGCGTGATCGAAGAGAGCGTGTACCCGCCGGCCGTCCTCCCGCTGGACATCTTGGTGTCCACGGCGGGCGAGGAATACGGCGGCGGCGTTCTGGGCAAGATCCACGCCACCGACCAGGACGTGTACGACACGCTACGTTACGGGCTGGCCCCGCCCTCGCCGCCGGCCTTCGCCGTGTCTCCCTCGGACGGGAAAGTGATCGCCCTTCGTCCGCTGGACGCCGGCCACTACGCGCTCAACGTGACGGTGACGGACGGGCGCTTCTGGGCCACGGCGCCCGTCAACGTGCACGTGCGGCGGGCCGCCCGACGGGCGCTGGACAATTCGCTGGCCGTTCGGCTGGCCAACGTGGCGCCCGAGGAGTTTGTGGGCGACCATTGGCGAGATTTCCAGAGGGCGTTGAGGAACGTGGCCGGACTGCGAAGGAACGACGTGCAGCTGCTTAGCTTGCAGCCGTCGTCAGAACGCGCCGCCGACTTGGACGTCCTGCTGGCCATCGAGAGAGCCGGCAGTCCTCACGAGGTCAGTCCAAATTTTAAAAAAAATGTCAAAAATTTAATTTTTGATGCCGTTTTCCGTTTTTTTATTATTCTTATTACCGTATTTTTTCGCATATAAGCCGCACTTGTGTAAATTTGCCTAAAAAAGGTTGAATTTGACAATTTCTTGTTGTATTTACACATCCATATTTAACAAAAAATATATTTTGAGGGAAAATATATTTTTTGCATTATTTTATTAACAAAAATATTTAAAGAATGTTTTATTAATATTCACAATATTAATTATTTGAAAATAACAACAACAAAAGTATTCTCAGCATGACTTTCATTGAACTTTGGAATTTTCATGCAATATTTTTTATTGATTAATATTTATTATTACTTTTTTATTATTCAACTTCATGCAATATAATTCCATTCATTTTTTCCCAATACATTTGTTAATTCACTTCCTAAAATTTCAATTGCTATTCATAATTCATTTTGCCAGTTTTTTCCCCATGAATAAAACAAACTGTTTTTTTTAGGTGGTGTTCCGCAAGCTGAACTCTTCGGCGAGCGCCATGGAAGAAATGACGGGCGTTCGAATCCTGCGCGTCTTCCAGAAACTTTGCGCCGGCGCCGACTGCCCGCTGCGCTTTTGCGACGAAGAAGTCTGGCTGGACGGCGCCGCCGTGTCCACCTACAGCACGGCGCGCCTCAGCTTCGTGGCTCCCCGCCACCTTCGCCGCGCCACATGCCAGTGCCGAGGTACTAAGTGGGAGGGACATGCTAACCTTTCTACAAAATATTAGCGCGCGGCTCCATTTTTTCTGTAAACACTCGTTGGCCATCTGTCGCAGGCGCCGAATGTCCCGCGCTGAACAACGTGTGCGATGCTAGCCCCTGCCCGGAAGGCACACACTGCCAGGCCGACGAGCGATCGGACGCCAAGTACACCTGCGTCTGTCCTCAAGGACACAAAAACAAATGTTCAGGTGAGACACCCCAACTCTCTAATTCATTTAAATCGGGGTTGGTTATTGGGCCGCTTTAACGTCAACTTGATTTCATGTGGACCATTTTAGATATAATATTTAGATTTTTTTTTTGTAAATGGATTAAAAGAACCGGATTAAAATCCCTGAATATTCAGTTTTTTATAGAGCTAAAACAATGTTTATTTGAGCTTTTTTAATATATTTTTACATTTTACAAAATTATTTTTGAACTAAAAACTGAATAAATGAATATAAAATGACAATGATTGATTTAAAAGGGGTAAAAAATCAGAATTTGATCCTAAAACAGAAAGTGGCCTCTCATTATTGACTTTCCTGGGCCACACAAAATGATGCGGCAAGCCAGATTTGGCCCTCGGGTCACCACTTTGACTCGTGATTTAAATTGACCAAAAATCCACACTTAGCGGGGGGAGGGTGGACACATTAACGAGCCAATTACAAACAGCTGGGTCACCCACGCTAGGGAAACACATCCGTTCACCCTAAACGTGACAGCCTTGAAACACAATGTTATAATTTATGAACTTTTTGGTACAAAAGTGGACTTTATCCTTATTATTTTTTCTCAGACGGACACTCGTTGACGTTTAGCGGCAACAGCTACGTCAAGTACCACCTCCTGGAAAACGACAACAAGGAGCAGATGAAGCTATCCCTCCGCCTGCGCACCTTCTCGCCGCACGCCACCGTTATGTTCGCAAAAGGGACCGACTACAGCATTCTGGAGGTACGCTCCAAAAAAAAAACGCTTTGGCCACGGGAGGGTCGGCTGGGAAAAGTTGTTTCTGCGCCGGGGGTGGGGCAAAGAGCTCTTGTCCACGCCCTGTAGGAAAAAAAAACCCAATTTAAAGTCTCGTTCTAGTCTTAGCAGCCAAATACACAGTGGTGCATTTAAGGACAGCTCGCAAAACACAGAACTCAACACAACAACACTCCTCAAAGCTGCCAATTAGGACAATTCTTCCGTATTTTATGATGCCAGTCTTTACTAAACTACTAAATAAGGATATTTTACTAAAACTAAGAACATTTCCTACCCAAAAAATAAATAATGCATGATTTTTTATTCATCAATTTACAATGAAAATGATTAAATGCTGAAAATTTGGGTTTTCAGCTCGACATTTGAACTCACCACAACTTTTGATTCAGAAACTCAATGCTATGTTCTAAATGATTTAAAAACGTTCAGTTTTATTTATTTATTAAAGGGACAGTACATATTAATGAATCATTTGAATGAACATACATATGTCAATTTGTAAAGATTATGAAATCAATAGCCACTCCCACTATTTAGCCTGGGGAATTACATTACGTTTTGGTCATCGTCGACAAAATATTTGACAGCGTCCTCTCTTTTTCTTCAGATCGTGAACGGTCGCCTTCAGTACCTTTTCGACTGCGGCAGCGGTCCCGGCCTGGTGTCGGTCCACAGCGCGGCGGTCAACGACGGCGAGTGGCACTCCGTCTCCCTGGAAGTGGACGGCAACTACGCCAAGTTGGTGCTGGACGGCGTCCACGCCGCCTCGGGCAAGGCGCCGGGCAACCTGCGCACCCTCAACCTGGACGACAGCCTCTACTTTGGTGGCCATGCGCGGCGTCACGCCGCCCGGCCGGGTCGCGAGCCGCCCGGCGCCGAGGGCTTCCGCGGCTGCCTGGAGGCCATGGCGCTCAATGGGCTGGAGCTGCCGCTCAACACGCAGGCGAGGCCGGCACACGCCGTGGTGGAGGCGATGGAGGACGTAACGCCCGGCTGCGCTCTCTCGCCGCCGGGGACCTGCGCCGCCAACCCCTGCGCCAATGGCGGTGTTTGCAATGCCAGGCCTGGTGGAGGTATGTGGACCCCTTTTTATGTATTTATTTATATTTCCCCTCGTTTGGTTCTTAACTCATCAATTTTTAGTCAATTTTTAGTCATTTTTTAGGCAATTTTTAGTCAATTTGTAGTCAATTTTTAGTCGATTTTTAGTCGATTTTTAGTCGATTTTAGTAAATTTTTAGTCTATTTTTAGTCAGTGTAATCCAAATCCAAAGTTCTTGAAATAATGACTCATCTCTTTTTTTCTTTTCTCCAGGCTACGTTTGCAAATGTCCCGCCCCTTTTGCGGGCGTCCACTGCGAGCTGAGCCCCTGCGCCTCCAACCCGTGCCTGTACGGGGGCACCTGCGTCCCCCGGGGGGACGAATTCTACTGCCAATGCAGAGGACAATACTCGGGACTGAGGTGAGGACATTGGGACGGCCGCCCGCTTTCAAGGGCCTTTTTCTCTTGCCAAAGACGACCAGAGGACACTTTAACATTTTTTGCGTTTGGTCGACAGGTGCCAGCTGGGTCCATTTTGCACGGACAATCCGTGTAAAAACAACGGCAAGTGCATCGATAGTCTGGACGGGCCGGTGTGCGAGTGCCAAGACGGTTTCCAAGGAGACAGGTGAGCTACCGTTGTTAAATGACCAAATATGTAACTTTTTAAAGTCATATGACTTCATTTTAATGCCAATTCATTGAATTTGACCATGCCAAAATGGCCGCCCTGGCTCTATTGTAGTTATGAAAAAAAAATTAACTTTCCCTTGTCAAATTATTATTATTATTTTAATTTAAGGTAGATAGGACTTAATTTTAATTGTAGTTGGGGAAAAATGAAACTTTTTCTGATCAAAATTGTCTTTTTTTTATTAATTTAAGTTATAGTTATGACCCCATTTCGATGCCAATGCATTGAATTTGACCCTGCCAATATGGCCGCCCTTGCCGTGAAAGCCCTTTTCACTACTGTACATAGTTGTTGTTGTTATGGAAAAAATGTAACTTTTCCTTGTCAAATTGTTATTTTTTTTAATTTAAGGTATATGTGTCTTCATTTTAATTGTATTAATGAAAAATGTTAACTTCTAGTCAAAATTGTCTTTTTATTAATTTAAAGTATAGCTATATGACTTAATTTTGATGATAATGCATTAAATTTGACCCTTCCAATATGGCCGCCGCTCATTTTATTTTCCCCACCTCAGGTGCCTGGGCGACATAGACGAATGCACCAAGAACCCGTGCGGCGCCGGCGGCCGCTGCCGCAACACGTACGGCTCGTACGAGTGTGACTGCTCGGCGGGCTTCGCCGGCCCCGCCTGCGAGCCGGCGGCGGAAATCCGCGACGGCCTGATCTCCACCGCCTGGAACATCGGACCCGAGGAGGCGGTGGGCATCGTAGTCTTCGTCTCCAGCATCTTCATCCTGGCGCTCTTCTTCGTGGTCCTGCGCAAGAAGGCGTGCCGCGGGAAGGGGCGGTCCGAGGGGGGCGGCGTCCAGGGGCGGAGCCCGCCGCCCCACTCCTTCCTACAGAGGCCGTACTTGGACGCCAAGTTCAACAAGAACGTCTACTCGGACGTGCCGCCGCAGGTGCCCGTCAGGCCCATTTCGTACACGCCCAGCGTGCCCAGCGACTCTCGCAACAACCTGGACCGCAACTCGTTCGAGGGGTCGGCCATTCCGGAGCACCCCGAGTTCAGCACGTTCAACCCGGACGCGGCGCACGGACATCGCAAGACGGTGGCCGTTTGCAGCGTGGCGCCCAATCTGCCGCCACCGCCGCCCTCCAACTCGGCCTCGGATAGCGATTCCATCCGGAAGCCTAGCTGGGATTACGACTATGATGGTGAGTGAAAAAAAATGGCCTCCTTTTGAATTATTCTCAGTTTCTTTATTGTATTTCCAAGGAAAGTGAATGGAGAAAATGGGCTTTATTATTTAAATATTCTACCCTTTTTTCTACTTTATTTAGGTTTCCTTCATTTTTTTATCATTATACTATTTTATCATTATACTATTTTATTATTATCTCACCGATATATTAATTAAATATTCTTAAATAAAAATAAAATAACAATATACATAGGAAAGTGAAGCCCTTTTAAATCTAAATGGACCATATTTTTATTCTCTGCTTTTATTTTTCTATTCATTTAAATTTATTATTTTAAATGTCTGAATCTACATAAAATGCAAAAAAGTTTTAAAAATATAAGTCAAGTAAGTCAAATGATCCTCTTCAACTCCATAGTAATGACATCTTTTAATAAATTTTTTTGTTTCTTTTTTTATAACCAAAAAATAAGCATATTTTTTGACAATTTGGAAAAAAAATCTGAATATTTTTTTACTTTGCATATGATAAATGTAGTTGGACTCATTTTTAATATCTAACTCTGCCTCCTCCCACTCTAGCCAAAGTTGTGGACTTGGATTGCGTAACCAAGAAACCAGTGGAGGAGAGTGCAAGTCACCCCTTCAACACCAGGGGGAGCATGTCAGAAGTCCAGTCGCTCAGCTCCTTCCAGTCGGAATCGTGCGACGACAATGGTACGTCTCTTCTTAACCGTCTTTTTTGTCCGCCGCGTCCTTTGGCTAACTTTCTGGCTTCTCTTTTCCGGATCTTTTGTTTTCTTTTATTTTCTTTTTATTATTTTCCAACTCTTTTTCTTGCTGCGGGCTTCAGCTCCCATTTGGATCAAATCTGCCCACAGGTCCAGAACGCGCTTTTAAATGCAAAAAAAAAAAGAAAGTCCCGTAAGTCGCTTAAGTTTTGGAAATCATTTCCAGGCCAGAACGCAACCAGAACATCCGTTGCATGACGTCTTGCTTTTCTCCCTTCCCCATCTTTATTATTATTATTATTTTTTAATTATCGTAGACTTATTATTTAATTAAAAGCATGTTTTTTGTGTGTTAAAGCCAACGTCAAGGAACGAACAATGGTATTCAGCCAAAACTCCCCATTTTTTTCACCCAATACAAGAAAAAAATCAGCTTTTTATAATAATATTTATATATATTTATATGCGACTGGTCAGTCATAATTTTTGGATATTTTTCTTGACTGATATTCACCACCAAAAATTATTTTTACCATTAAAAAAAATAATTAAAAAGCTGATTTTTTTAAGTCATCATTGACGTCAATTAGCGTCCAATCATCCACTCCAGCATATATATTTATATATATATATTTTATGATTACATCATATTTAAAGAAACAGCAGTAATGTTTATTAAAATAATTTGTTAAATTTAATATATTTTTTAAAGCAAAACATTTACAGTTATTTCTTAAGCCCACAGTGTAAACAACATTCTTTGTTAGCATTAGCGCTACATGTTTTTTCTGCTAGTTTTGCTCATATTTTTCATCAATAATTCATCCCAGCCGTCTTGCCATTGTTAGCATTAGCGCCTCGTGGTTTTCATCCCAGTTTTGCCAATATTTACCCTCATAAATTCATCCCGAGCCTTCGTGCCATTGTTAGCAACCCCAGCATTCTGTGTTAGCATTAGCACCAGGTGGTTTTTCTGCTAGCTTTTTTGCTAACACTCGCTCATGTCTCCTCTTGACAAGCCTCCATCGTGACTGTCCTCCACTTTGTCAACTCGGTGCTTGACACGGTGGAAAGAGAAGGTACCATTTTTATTCTAGTTGTTATGGTTGTTGTTGTTTTTGTTGTTGTTGTCATGTGCTTGGCCGAGTTGCCATTTTCTTTCTCGCACGCTAACGAGCTCGTTTGGAAAAAATGCCCTTGTTATGTCTAGGGAGAGATTTCTGGCTGCTAGCTTGGTTAGCTAGCAAAGCTTTGACCTTTGCCGTTTTTAACGTGTTGTGTTTCTTTCTCTTCTTTCTTCTTCTTTTTCTTCACGGATTCTTTTTCAAAGAGTCTTTTTTGGCTCGCGAGCGCAGGAACACAAGAGGTGACTTTCTTTGCTGTTTGTGTGTTTTTGTGTTTTTTTTGGTGGACGTGAGTGACGCCGCTAACGACTAACACGATGCTAATGTTTTGGCCTTTTTATGTGGATGTGCTTACAAAACCCGCGTGTGACCTTGACCCTTTTTTTTTTTTTAAAGCTAGCGATCCCACGCATGGTTTGGTGACGTTAGCTTGATTGTGTCTGGTAACTAATCATTCACGTTGACACTAAACGCTACAGTTCAGTTCACTAGATTTGGTGGAAAAGTTAGCAAGACAGACATTTAGCGCAATGCTAGGTTTTGTTTTTTATTTCTGGACAATTTCGTAACAAGATTTGTTTTATTGAACAATGAGTTGGATTTAGTCAAGTATGCAGTATGTTTTTTAAGGTTAGCCTATAGCTATGAGTTAGCATTGCGTCAAAGCTTAGCAAAAACTGGAATTAGCATTTCTTTTTATCACTTACTTGAAAATTCAGAACACGTTTTTGACAATTCTGTGGAGAAGTATAAATAAGGACTTAACGTTATTTGTTGTGAGCTGAAATTGGCAAGTTAATTTCAAAAAAATATAGCAAACCGAACTGTACAAGTTATGAAATAATTTGACACTTTTTGTTTATTTTTGTGGTCAGAATTTAGTCAAACATTATTGGGCAAGTCATACATAGTGGTATGTTTTTTTTCTTTATGTAAAGTAAACATTTCCGAATAATTTTAGACATTTTACTATAGAAAAGCGACGTTAGCTCCAATTTAGCTAACAGGTAATAGCAAACTGAACTGTACGAATTGTGGAATAATCCAAATTTGATCAAATTTGATCTTTCTTGTTTGTTGGTGTAAAGTGATCCCTGATGGTGACGTCTTTAACGGACGAGTCGTGTGGCGGCATGCTTGTTTTTTTTTTAACAATAACTCCTATGGAAAGGGTTAGCTTGCAGATGCTAACGGCCTCCATTTGTACTTGACAGGATACCACTGGGACACGTCCGACTGGATGCCCAGCGTCCAACTCCCGGGAATCGAGGAGTTCCCTCAGTACGAGCTGACCGACTCTCCGCCCACCACCCTGTACAGCGACCCCAGCGCCATGGACGCCGACTACTACCCCGGCGGCTACGACATCGAGAGCGACTTCCCGCCGCCGCCCGACGACTTCCCGTCCGGCGACGAGCTGCCGCCTCCGCCGCCCCCGCCGGAGTACGGCGACACCCTGCGCTCCTCGGTTAGCCCGCGTGGCCCCGCCCCCCCGCCGGAACACTACGCCCCCTACACGGCGACCCCCCGGGGCCAGGGGCGGGGCTTTGACGAGGCCTCGCTGTCCCTGTACGCGTCCACCGCCTCCTGCTCGGACATGTCGGCGTGCTGCGAGGAGTCCGAGGCCACCATCAGCGACTACGAGAGCGGCGACGACGGCCATTTTGAGCGGCCCTTGGTCCCGCCGCAGGGCTCCCAGCAGCACACTGAAGTCTGACACTGGATCCCCCGCCAAAAAAAACAAAAAAAGTGCCTCCATTTTGGATCATATTTCAATTTTATTATTATTATTTTATTTTTTTTAAAATGTCACGCCCGGTACGACATGACTTGACGGGTAGCTAGCTCCCGGATGGACAAATGTTTGGCCGTATTAGCTAGCTAGCCACTTGAGACGGTACGTTAGCCTCTTATTTTGTTGACGGTTCGCCGTTTTAGCTAGCAACTTGAGATGGACGTTAGCCTCTTACTTTGTTGACAGTTTTCAGACCATATGAGGAAGGAAAAATGTTTGAAAAATTCAAAACATGAGCACCAGAAGACCCTCTCAAATGTCCGTACTCGCTAGCAACTTGAGATGGGAACGTTAGCCTCGTACTTGCCAACCCTCCAATTTTTTAACCTATTATTTTAAGCTAGGTGACTGTCACTCCCCTTTAAAGTTAAACACAAATGTACACATACTGTGAACTAAAATGCAATATTACAACTAGTTTAAGGCTTATATAGAGTGGGAAACTATATTGTTGACTAGTTACAAAAAAAATACGGCAAAAACACTTTTATTTTGGAATTTTAAAAGGAATCGGTATTTAAAAAAATGGCAATTCTTTGAAAAGGACAATTTTAACCCTTAAATACCTGAATTTGCATCTTACAGCTCTAATTAAAGTATTGGAGAAATATATAGAACATTTGGCATGATTTAAAAGATAATATATAAGTTTAATTGAGAAAATTCTAAAGAAAAAAGGTTTTATTATAAATATTTTTACCTTTTTAAATGTATTCTCCCCTTGTTTTTTGACTATTTTTCAATTCGGGCAGAAGTGAGAATATTGGCAAGTACGAGTGGCAAAATGAGGACAAAAAAGACAAAAAGAAAGCGTCTCAACAGGGAAACAAAAAAAATGGAAAAATAATAGTTAAGAAATTCACATCCATTTCTATAAATAGAACATTTTCTACAAGTGTTGATTTTCAGTGTAAATGTCAATGTACAGTTTTGATTTCAAAGTAGTTTTTGTAGATATTCCGTGCTTTTATCTTGAAGAATCGCCGTGACGTGATTGGCCTTATTTTTCGCGTTTGCTAACGTTGACGAAAAAAGAGAAAAAACGACTTCGTTACTCACGTTCTTTTTTTTTTTTAATTATCTGTAAATGTTGACGTTGGAACCTCTTCTTTTTTTCCATCTAGAAAACGGGACCCGATGATATTTATGGTTGTCATGGTTATCGTTTGTGAATGTGCGCGTGAGCGAGTGTGTGTGCGCAAGGAACGCGTCCTTCTCGTTGAGGTTTTTACGGAATTACTGCCATCGGTTCGCGCTTTCCTACTGGCAATAAATTATTCCCTAAAAGTATTAACTCTCGTCACGCATTATTTATTTCAATTTCCATACGTCAGTCATTCATTAAGGAGCTAAATTTGCTAACTGTAAGAAATGCATCATCGTAGGAAACGCCCACTTTTTCAGGAATTCTGGTTGTGACGTCACAAGCTAGCTAGCATGCGTTTTTGTTAGCAAGGGAATATAGTATGCTTATTGTACGCATCAGCAGCTCATTATGGGTGGGACATCGTCTTCTGTTTTTAAGTGGGCGTGGTCTAGGCAGCTGAGAAAGAAGAGAATAGAATCCTTTATAGTCAAAGACTTTTACTGTGAAAATCAGTTTGTTAGCTCCCGCATGACAACATGACACTTAAAGTACAGTAAACAATAATGAGAAAGCTCATAAAAGTCAAGAAAAACAGGATAAAACTAATTAGCAATCGTCATAAATATGTGCATTGCAAAAAAAGTGAATTGACGTGTTTATATTCAAGCTTTTTGCATGATTTTTTGTGAATATGATTTATGACGGGGGAGTTATTGCATATAGAAGACCTTTTTATGTCACTTTTTTGTGTTAAATATGCTCAGATATCTTTTTAAAGTCACTCAATGTATTTGAATGCACTTGTAAGTGTTTGTATCAGTGAAAGGCACCAAAACTATGAATGAATAACTGAAGGAATGAATATGAATGGCTTAGCACTATGAATGAAACTCTGCAGTTCCACCGCTCATCCGCAGAGTGGCAGTGTTCTCCCCCGGCACCTGATGAGAGCGCAATGTGGTGGCAGCGGCGGCGGCGTTGAAGTTGTCAGACACAACACGCGTGGACTCCGGAGAGCGCAGACACGCCGCGTGGGGTGGGCGGGCGTTTGGGCATTGGATCGAAGCAACCCGGAGGGCATGCTGGAACAGAGAAAGCCCACAAAGCCCACAAATCCCCGTCCGCTTACCGTCACTCAAACCCGTGGAGGGCGAGGCGGAAAGAAGCGCCGGACCATGAGGACCAGGACCGCGGCCGCGCCAGGCGACCGAGAGCCGGCGTCGGTGGCCAAGACGACGGCCAAGACGACGGCGGCTAAGTCGGCGTTTAAAGCGGCCAAGGCGGCGACATCCCCCCGATAACTCCGGGACAGCCTCCCCCCTCCAAAGTTGGTTCTCCCTGGACAATGCTCACAAATGGGTCTGAGGTGAACAGCACCGCGCCCGAGCCGGACGAGCAAGCCGCTGCCGCTGCTTCGGTTCTCCAGCGCCCGCCGTGGGTCACCACAACTTTAGGCTGCTTCCTCATCTTCACCATCGTGGTGGACATCCTGGGCAACCTGCTGGTGATCTTCTCCGTGTACCGCAACAAGAAGCTCCGGAACGCAGGTAGGGTCGCATTCCAACACACTTTTCGCACATTTTCACCTGCGACGATAACTTTGTAACCATGTTTTTGACGAGATCAAATGTTAGTTTTTTCTTCGCTTTCGTACAACTAAATGGGTTTTGTAGTTCCGAGAAGAAATCGTAAGGTTTTGGTTGTTTAAATTGAAATGTCTTTTTGGGTACTTAGCTATCTCCGCGCTAGCTTGACATATCTTTCTGTCTAGTTGATTTAATGGCGTCATTGCTAATCAGAACACATTTGCGAATGGGCATGAAATCCATGATTGAAGAAAAAACGGTTTGTTATCTGCAAATCTCGCGGTTGTAAATGAAATTTATGGTTACAGGTGCAATAGTTTTACTAGATTTATGACCAAATTCTTGAGTTAACTAATGATTTAACCCATTTGAGGCGCTGGGGTCACTACAGTTGACACTTTAACAAATTTCTCCAAAACTTATCTTTTTGTTTGTTTATGGGCACTAAAGACATTCAACTTTTCACTAGGCAAGTTTTGTTAATTTAATATTAGCAATATTTATCCGTAATTTTCAATGATTAATCATTTTTGTGTTTTAAATATGTATTTTCTATGATTATATCTATGTAGAACATGAGCATATCGTTTAGAAATATGAGGAATATATTTAACATAATTTTTCTAAATAAGCAAATATCGTACTGCTTACTGTCAAAATATAATCATAGTAGAATAAAATACATATCTGAACATCAAATCAGTCGCAATTTCCCTTTTCAGATAAAAAAAGCACAAATTAAGGACATTTACTGTTTACCTTTTCAATTTTCTTTAATAAATACTTGAAAAATGGCATTCTACAAGTGAATAAATGGTCACCAAGGCATATTTCCCCCCAAAACATTGATTTAATTATGATATATTGGACGCCCCATACCGTCAATGGCAGCCAAATAGTTGAAATGACTTTTCTTTTTCTGATTACGGTCCTTGACGGACTCCCTCGCCGGTCGGTGGAAGGATATATATATATATATATATATTTAGCGTTATTGTGTCAGGCGCAGCCTAGTTTTTCGAGCGGAGGTAATTTCACTGACCCCCACAGCGAGCGCGCCAAACAAAGAGCAACAACCCAAGCAATTATTGGCATTCTGAAGCCAAAGGGGGAAGCTGGCTCGTTGGCTCGGATGTTCGCCTGCCCGCCCGCTCGCCCGTCACGCCGCCCACCCGCCGCCGCATCTCGCCGTTAATGCTTTGGTCCCCGGGCCAATCTGAGCTCAGTCACCTGATCGCGTCTTATTCTAAAGCAGCAGTAAAAAGTACAGCGTTACCTCTACTTACAAACTAAATGGCTTCTACTTCTTTGTTACTTGGATCATGGTCACTCGAGCAGGATTTTACATGTCAATCCTTTAATACACTGGTGTCAAAGTGGTGGCCCGAGGGCCGAATCTGGCCCGCCGTGTCATTTTGTGCGGCCCGAGAAAGTCAATCAAGAGTGCTGACTTTCTGTTTTAGGATGAAATTCAAATGATAGATATAGATGTATATTAAATTTCCTAATTTTCCCCTTTCATATCAATAATTGTCATCTTGAATCCGTTTTTTCTGTTTGTAGTTCAAAAATAATTTTGTAAAATCAAAAAAATATGTATAAAAAGCTTAAATAAACATTGCCTTAGATCTATACAAAAAACTGAATATTCAGGGGTTTTAATACAGTTCTTTTAATCAATTTATAAAAAAATATCTAAATATGATATCTAAAATGTTCCGGTAGGTACATGTAATACAAAAATATATATTTAATAATAATTTGGTAAATTTTATGCATCCTAATGATACAATTTTGCAATTGCAGTTGATCACGCAACTCTTTGTTTTGTCGAAAAACTTAAATAATTTACTGGAGTATAAATGAAGCAGAACACCCCCTAGTGGGCCACTTCTGACCCGCGATCCGCACATTCGACTCCTCCGATTGAACCGATCCAACTAATTGAATCTCACCTCGACGAATCACATTTGAATCGAGTCGCCATCCGCCAGGGTCCGCCCAGCGGCGGGTCAACTTGAGAAGACCCCGCCCCCAGAGCCGCCATGACGTCAATGGGCCCGTCTGCCCATCGGCATCCGATTCCGCATTCGACGGTTAGGCACGCGCGCGGGCCGCCATGTTTTCGATCGGAATGCGCCGCCCGCCACAGGCCGTGAAATAATTATCCGATTCTCGCAACTTTTCCGATCGGGATTTCATTACCGGCGAGTTAGCGAGCCCCTTTATGGAATTAGTTGTCATTAATCGGACGCCTCTGAAATGTAATCCGTCTCGCTGGCGGGTCCCGTCGCTCGTCCAAAAATATTGGACGTCTATTTTGATATGGCTTAACCATTTTTAGATATATTTAGATTTTTTTTAATAAACCGATCAAAAGAACTGGATTAAAATCCCTGGATATTCAGTTTTTATGGACTAAAACAATGTTTATTCTAGCTTTTTTAAATATATTTTTAGATTTTACAAAATGATTTTGAACTAAAAACAGAAAAAATGGATTAAAAAAGGACAATTATTGATTTAAAAGGGGGAAATCAGGAAATGTACTCTACTCTTCATTTTAATATCATCCAAAAACAGAAAGACGACATGATTTACTTTCACGGGCCGCACAAAATGATGCGGCGGACCAAATTCGGCCCCCGGGCCTCCACTTTGACACCGGTGTCATAAATAGATGAAAATCTAATAGCCTTTCCGCCCCCGTTAGCAAAAAGCGAAATAGCATCTAAATCAACGACAAGCGCTTTAATGTCAGCAGCGCTCCCATCTTTGGGATTTATTTATTTAGTTTTTATTTTTTGTCCCCCCCCCCCGGTCCCACGTTTCCGCTCGAATAGATGAAGTCCTTATCTGCGGCGTGACAGGTACATTGCAGACGATTTAGCGGCGCGCAAAACAAACCGGCGGGCAGCCGCGACCGCTCGGTGACGGCGGACGGGCGCTGCGTGACAACTTATTCGCTCGTGCCATTTGGAACGCCAGAGATTAGAAAAGGCACAACATGGAGAGTCATTGGCTCGACTCTTTTCACCCGTTCTTCGTTATCGTGACGTCACTTCCCGTGTACTTTGGTTCACTTCGTTTGAATTTGAATTGACTTCCCATTTTCGATCACCGTAAATCCCTTCCGCACTAAATTGTATAGCTAATTTGCTAATGGGAAGTTGTTTACATTTTGGTGACTTCCTCTTAATTGCGAGGCATTTGTATTTCCCTTCCTGTCTATTTAGATTTTTTTTTATTTTTGCTTTAGTAGTCTTAAACTCGTGCGTCAAACTGATTGTGCGAAAAGGAAGTTGTTTACGTCGTTGTTAACAGGTCACATTCTTTAATTTTAAGGCGTTTACAAGTCACTTCCTGTTGAGTTTCTTGATTTTCGTAAATCCCCTGTGGGTAATTGTTTGTTTTCTAATAGGAATAAGCAAACATATCCATGCTAAATACATAGAGATTTAACACACACAAAAATGCTAGTAGCTAGCGTTCCTGACTAATTTTGTTGATTTTAAATTGAACAAACGGTACTCAAATTATTAATGGACACTTTTGCTTAGTTTAGTAAACATGATTTTAACTTCCCCTTAATTTTGGCACATGTATAGGTCACTTTTTATTAATTTTAGATCATTTTGTGTTGATTTAGATTTTGTTGGGTCATTAGAAAGATAATGCTCCCGTGCTACACTTTTATTTTGCTAACAGGAAGTCATTTACAGGTCTTTCCTGTTAATTTTGAGTCATTTCTGTATGTTTTTTTCCTGTTGACTTAGATAATTCTTTTGCTAATCATAAATTCTGACGCTAAACTACAAAACGTTCATTTGAGGTCACTTGCGTTTAGCTTTTTTTGTAGTACTTTTTCTTAAGTACTAGTACTTAGCCATTTTTTTTGCAAACAGGAACTTGCTGACGTACTTTAAATAATGTAGCCCCAAAAGCTATTATTCTAATGTCATTGGCTAATTTGCTCATTTGAAAAGCGAGCTAACAATCCGCTAATTCTTAGCTTGTCCCCGAGACGTTTACCCGCACATTTTTTCGCGGCTTCAAGCGCAAAAAGAGGACCTCCGCCGTTGTGAAAAAAATAAAAGTAGACACGCTTCCGCCGCGGGAGCGCCACGCTACACGCCACGCTACACCAAACGGATTGCGGTGATAAAAATCAGGTGTAATGGCGGCGCCTTCTTTACAAAGCCTTTGAAATTCCTCAAGCAGGAAGATGGCATCGAACACGGGAGGATTTGTTTTCCTTTGACTTTTTTTTTTTGTATTTACGCCGTCTTGATCCAATTTCCGTCGAGGATCTTCCCAAAACAAAGCCGCCGGTTATTTAGAAAAACCCTTCCATTTTTAATGAAGACGTCGGCAAATGGCGCTTAATTCCGCATTAACGTTTTGTTTTTTTCCCCCGCCTGTGAAATATTCATTACGCCCTGAGCCACCAAAAGGTCCGTTTTTTTTTTTTCTTCGTTTTTTATGAACGGGGAAACGGCCGGAAATAACATCCAGACCGCGGCGCGCCGCCAAGTCACGCAACCAACGGCTGAGAGGGTTGAACTTGCGTGTCACGCTCGCAATGGTGGGAGGGGTCAGAGTTTTCCGACCGTGTTGATTGGTCGGCGATATCGGGAGATCGATGTCCAATCGTGTGGCTCTAAAAATGTAATTAAATGTGTTGATTACTAGTATCGTATTTTCTCATATGCACGCCGTATTTGTCGCTAAAAAAATGATGAGGCTTATATGCGCACAAGTTAGACAAAACAGGTGACAAAGACAAAATGCGGTCGGATACGGTCATTTCTTTCAAAAAAGAGAAAAGATAAACAGATAAAATGCTAAACAAAATGTATTTTGACGTCCATGAAAGAAATTGAAGAATATTTTTTGTGTATCTTGCATAAAATGTGAAAAAAAAGTAAGTGCACCGCCATCTTACCTAGGGTTGACAATCTAGCCCACTTCCTGGTTGTACTGCTCACATGACTTCCTTTTTAATTTTTTCTATATGTAGGTAAGACTGTTTTGGAATCCACTAAGTGTTTTATACAGTATCAGAAATACCCCGTACAGTTATTTTTCTTAAAATTTCCCCTTTAAAGTAACACTTTTGTACATATTAAAACCAAGAATACGCTGGTGAAAACAGTGACCGGGCGATTTATAGTCCGGAAAATACGGTCCATCAATCCATCTTATATTTGTTATAATGACAATACTAAAATGTGTTTTTAATCATATTTTTTAAGGTAAAAATGGGGAAGAAACTTTTTTTAAACAATAAGATCAGTTTTTCTCAATTAAAAAAAATGGTGGCAGCCATGAATATGTAAGGGAAAATTGTGAATCCGGGGGACGGCTTATACGAGGGAAATTGTAAAATTCAACGATTTCATGGCAATTTTAAGGGTGTGGCTAATACGCGGGGGGCGTTTAATATGCGAGAAAATACGGTAGTGGACATTTATAAAATAAAACGGTCCAAAAATCAGTCAAAAAATTGTTTTCATTTTACTTTGGTCAAAGCTTCGCCCCTACCAACATGGCCGCCCTGAGATATCAAATAGAAGCTAATTGGCTGCCTAACCTCCCACCTGAATTAGATTGGACATCCGTCCCACGTTTGAAGGAGTCTCCAAGTTGGTTTACGGCGCCGAAAGAGTTA
Source organism: Stigmatopora nigra (assembly GCF_051989575.1). Classification (NCBI taxonomy): domain Eukaryota; kingdom Metazoa; phylum Chordata; class Actinopteri; order Syngnathiformes; family Syngnathidae; genus Stigmatopora; species Stigmatopora nigra. Next base: position 15,461,481 of record NC_135513.1, read on the forward strand.
ACCCGCCGGCGACTTATTATGTTTGACTCCGTGGCCGTCTTTCCGAGTTTTTTACCGTCTTGGAAAAAGTGCCGTTGGACAAAATTAATTTGTGTTTGAAGAGCCTGGCAGCCATTGTTAAGCCACGCCGCACAGCGGGCGCGCTGCCAACGCTAGCGCTATCCGGGGGGACAGCTGCCTAAGGGGGTGCTGGCGAGGGAGGAGGGGGGGGACGGCATTTCGGCGAGGAGGTGGGGGGGGGGTGCCATGACAAGGACTGCCTTCCTTATGTCATGGCGCCCTGTCCCTTAACACACACACACACACACAAAACACACTTTTTGCTAGTCTAGCAACTCCTTTTATTCTGTCATATTCGGCTTAAGGCTATTTTCTTATTGAGGAAACTTATCCTAATGTTTAAAAAGTAGTTTCTTCCCTTTTTTTAAGACGATTAAAAAGACATTTTAGTATTGTTATTATAACAAATAGAAGATGGATTGATGGACTGTATTCTCTGGAGTATAACTCGCTCTGTGATGATTTTTATTTGAGTTTTCTTGGTTTTAATTGAGTACAAAAGTATTACTTTGAAGGGAAACTTGCAAGAAAAATCTTCACACGCGGTATTTCGGAGATATTTCTTAGATCGATTGCTGGATTGCACATTGTATGCATGTAGATTCAAAAAGGAAGTCATGTGATCATTACAACCAGGAAGTGTGTCCATCTTGGTCTAGGTAAGATGGCGGCACCCTGGCTGAGCAATGGCAGGCACGAATGAGCAAGTTTTTCACGTTTTATGCAAAATATGCATATTTATTTCTTGAATTTCATTCAAAAACATCCAATAAAATGTTCAATGTTTTATCTGTTTAATATATCTAAAAAACTCAAATAAACATGTTTTATATCTATAAAAAACAGCATATGCAGGGCTTTTAATCCAGTTCTTTTAATCCATTTATAAACAAAACAATCGAAATATTCTATCTAAAATGGTCCGTCCCACATGAAATCTTTATTTTTGCTGACGCCACTGTATGTTTTTATCGCATTCTCCCGTCCGACTGCTCAAACAAAGCTGACGTCAAAATGCGGGGAATTTGATCTTTATCCGCCGCGTCTCGGCAGGATAAACACAAGGTACGCTCGCCGCCGCCGCCGCCGTTATTTAATTAAAAACGCATATTTGTCCGCTTCTACCTGCCCATCATCGGCTCGCTCCCGCCACGGCGCCGTCTTAAAACCAAAAAAAAAATCTTCGGACTAATTAGGGACCCCGCCAAAGCCGGCGGGTCGTAACTGGACAATTAATTTACAGCGTGGAGCGCCGATAAGGATCCGCCTTCTTTCTTTCTTTCATTCTTTCCCCGCCGGCCGTTTAACCAGAGATGGCGCCGATAACGGGCCATCCCGGCCGACGTCTTCGGTCGGGCCTCGATAACCTTGGTCAAATCTCTGTAAAGGTGGCGGGCTAATTAGGGAAACGTGAGCTAAAGATGTGGTTAGCTATAGCCGTGGACGCTATCTTTTGTTTGGACAAGATTGTTGATGTTCAAATCGGCGCCCACGTTTTCTCAGGCTTTCGATGCTTGTGGACAAAAAAAGCGCCGCTATGAAATGGAAACCCTGTATAAAAAATAGAAAAATGCGCCTGGGTAATTCAAGATGGAGAAAAAACAAATTGGCCACAGTGGCAGCAGCGTTTTACTGTTTCCTTGTCCTGGAACCTGGAAGTGGGATATGTACATAGTTTTTCTATGGATATGATGACGCAAATTCATCTCGGGAAGTTTTATTTGGGTCGGATTCGGGGTTCCCTCTATTTGTTGAGTTTGTGTGGTCATCCCGTGCTTGCGTGGCTTTTCTTTGGGTACTCCCACCTCACAAAAACTTGCATCGCTAACTCTCGCTAACATAAACAATCGACCCCATAGACACGAAACAAAATAGAACAAAAATATGACCGCTACAAAACCTCGCCAATATCAGATCATCAACAACAACCAAAATGTCCAAAAAAACCCCATAAAATGGCTAAAAACATCCAACTATTAAAAGCTAGCATGAAAAACGGGACTAAAAACGCGCGGCGTGATTTTTAGCCGTCACGTGTGGCTCCAGACTTTGACGTCATTGGCGTCTTTGCTTCGATTGACAGCTCATTTCCCAGCCCGTCAAGCCCTTTTCATATTTTTTTTCTATTATTCCCCCGCCCTTTTTGGCAGGAAACGCCGAGCGAGCGAGCGAACGAGCTAGCGTTCCTATCAGGCGCCGGACGAAACCTTTTCCCGATTTCCTCCTATTTGCGGGATTATCTGTACACGCGGCGGCGGCGGCGCGCCCGCGGTAATCCCTTCTTAAAATACGCGTAGCTGACGCAAAAAATATGACTCCCCCGGGCCCCCTCCCCCTTTTCCATATTTCATATTTCCCGATAGTCACAGTGAGAAAACGTTACATTTGTCTTTTTGGTTTTTTTTGAATGAAGATGTTGGGGAGCGCGGCAAAGGCTCCGCCCCTCCCCCTCCGCCCCTCCGCCTCCCGCCGGCTTGCGTTTCCCTTTCGACCTGGCCGCCCGCCCGCCCGCCTTCATATTACATGACACGCTGTCTGTTTGCATCGCGTTGATCCGACACCCCCGCCCAGGTCCGGAGATCTCACGTTGTCAGGCCTCATACCTGCGGAAGAGCGTCCGACGGCGCCGCTCTGCTCGCCTGTCGTCCAATCGGCGCCGCTTTAAAGAATTAATAGTGACTTTGAGGCTCAATTTAACATTTTTAGACATGTTTGATATTAAAGGGCTCTTTTTCTATCTTTAAATGAAACAAAAAAAGAAAATATGTCCAATTTTACTTCATTTTAAGCGAAATAGCAGCAAAAATATGATCTAAAAGAGTTAATAAATATTTTTAAAATTGTTTTACAAATGTATTTATTCAAAATAAAAATTTAATATATTTCTAGATTTTTATTCTGTTATTTAAAAAAAATGAAATATATTTACTTTTTGAGTGAATACTTTTTTTGCCCATTCATTTTAAGCAAAATAGCAGCAAAAATGTGATCTAAAATAGTCAATAAATATTTTATAAATAGTTTTACAAATGTATTTATTCAAACCAAAAATGTAATATATTTCTAGATTTTATTTTTTATTTAAAAAAAGAAAATATTCAGTCTTGTTATATATTTAAATAGCTTTAAAAACAAATTTATTCCAACCAAAAATATTCTAGATTTTTAATTTTTTATTTAAAAAATCTCACTTGGTAGCCTAAAAAATAGATAAATAAAATAAAATAAATGCAGAGGAAATATGAATTCAGGCAAAGTTTTTTAAAATTCAAAATAAAATATATGAATTTAAAAAAAAATCAATAAAAACAATCATTTTAAATTGTATTTTTGCTCATATAAGACAAACGACAACAACAATTACCTTAATGCTTTTTCTATGAATCAAAACATTTAAGTAAGCAAATGTCAGACAGGGCATGAATTGGTCTTTTGACTCATTTGACTGGGTGTCCTCTGTCCCGCTCTCATTCTGTCTCCTGGCTTGAAATTTGAACAGATAAGCGTAATGAGAGCATCCATAAAAGCGTGAGTCGACATGACTTAGGCCCCTCCCCCTCTCCCCCTCCCCCCTCCACTTCCGCCCGGGCTATTTTTACGTATTTACAATACTAGTCTACAGTGAAGAAAAAGTGCTTTCTGCTCGACGGGACTTTGGCGTGACGCACGTTGCCGCCGCTCAGGGCGCCCCCGTCCAGTCGAGCGCCCGTGCTCATCCGAGGGGAATTATGCTCGACGCGCGCTAACCAACCGGGGGGTGCCGTGGGCCCGCCGTCAATATACTTATGCCATTTGCTCAATTTACATTCATTCATTCGCCCCCCACCCGGCAAAATGGCGTCTTAAGAGTTCAAAAGGAACCTTCAAATACCCTCAAACCAACAGAAAGTCATGGGGAAATGAGCAGGAAACAACAAACGGACAAGATGCATTCTGGGTAATCCCTCCAAATCAATAGGAAATGATCCAAATTGACCAGAAATGACTCGAAAGTACCCTAAAATGACCAGGGAGTGATGCAAAATGACTTTATTGACAATAATAGATGTCTAATTTGCTGTCAATGCTAGTCTTTCAGTGCCATTATTGGTTCTTTTGGCCACTGGTGTCAAAGTGGCGCCCTGGGGGGCCAAATGTGGCCCGCCGCATCATTTTGTGCGGCCCGAGAAAGTTAATGATGAGTGCTGACTTTCTGTTTTGGGATCAAATTCAAATGAAGAGTATAAATGTATATTATATTACCTGATTTTCCCCCTTTTAAATCAATAATTGTCATTTTTTAATCATTTTTTTGTGTTTTTAGTTCAAAAATAATTTTGTAAAATCTAAAAATCTATATAAAAAAATCTAAAATAAACATTGTTTTACATCTATAAAAAACAGAATATTCAGGGATTTTAATCCAGTTCTTTTAATCCATTTATAAAAAAAATCTAAATATTGTATCTAAAATGGTCCAGCCCACATAAAATCGAGTTGACGTTATGTGTCCCGTTAACCAACCTGAGTCTGACACCCTTTCAACGTCTAGCACCCTCCACAGTGGCGAGTTAGTCAACTTTTTGTGCCAAAAATAAAATTGGGCCAGATCTCCGCTGCGCCTCATAGTGCGGAAAATACGCAATTTCGATTTGCAGCAGAAGCACGAAAACGTCTCGTCTTCTATTCGTCGATAATTGTCATATTGGGAGATTGAGGAGTCGGCACCGGTTAGAAACCCTGAGCGGGGCCGGCGCTCTTTTTCCCAAGGTGCCCTTGAAGGGAGCACTCGGCGGGACGGCGGGCGCCAAGAAAGAGAAGAGTGCGTGCGGCGTTGAGCGGCGTTGAGCGGCGTTGAGCGGCGTTGAGCGGCGTTGAGCGGCTTCCAGCTGCGAACGCGTCACATTGCATGAGCGTTAAAGCCGGGCGCTCATGGAGAAAAAAATGCACTCGGCCCAAACCCGTCCGCCGCCTTCCGCATGCCGCGCGCCGCACGCTGCTTAACACAACACTTCCGCTTGGACAGCTGCTGCCGAAAATGCTGCTGCTGCTCCGTGGCCGCTTTTGCTTTGTTTTTTCGACTTCAGTCCTGTTTGGTAGCCATTTTCAGAGCAAATTCCAACAAACATTCTTCTCATTATTAAAATATTTGACTCATTCCGATAACAACGTCATCAAACGTCCACGTTGTAAAAAGTATGGAAAAGTATTGAAATATTACTACCGAAATCGTTAAATTTTGCATCCGAATAGCGATGCTCAATTTTTTGTTTTTGCACCTGGATTTTGTCGTCATGGAGATAACTGGATTTTGCGCTAATCTCCATTTATAATGGATATTTTTGCATTTTTCTTTTTAGGTGCCCAATTCCATCAGACAGGGAGGTTCGAATTAATATTCATTTGTTTTTAACATTAATTTATTTGTAAGCCATATATTTTTTTAAATAATTCTGCTTAAGCTGCCGAATACATATGAACGTCATATTTTTGACCCCTGTGACCTTTGACCTTTTTATCCTACCCTGTTCAAAACACTCAAGTTAGTGCAAAATTCTTTTTGTGACCTCTGTAACCTTTGACGTCATGCCATACAAAGTTACTGACCTCATTACCCCCCAAAAATGCCATTTTTTGTGGCAATTTTACACTGCAAATGTAATCACCTTTTTATTTGTTTGCAAAACTTTAAGCCAAACCTCTTTTTGTGACCTTTAACCTCATTAGCGCATCATATATTCACCGCAACTGTTTCCTATCCTGCATATTTTCATGATAATCCTTCCGTTAATCGCCACATTTGTGACCTTTGACCTCACCCACCCTGAAATGTCACCCCCTCTTCCATTAAATATTACAAAAATATCTTCTATTGAATAATACAAAAATATCTCACAACCTTTTATCCATTCTCAAGTCATCTCAAAAATCAACATATTTCTGTCCTCTGTGACCTTTGACCTCATTTAGCCCCCCAAAATAAAATGCCTTTGTTTCCTATTACTCAACATTACAAACTTCCAATGTGTTTACAGTCAAATAAATCAGATTTATCTCCAATTTGACAATAAAACTAGTACAAATACTACTAATATTAGTATAAATTACAACTGCTGTAAAAAAAAAAAAAAAAAATGGCAGACAAACAGGTCGTTGTTGTCACGCGCCTTTTGGACGGCGGCCTTGTTCTGAGACCAATCCCTCGGAACGTTCCGGCCCGCTACCGATTGTGTGACGCCTTTTTACGGTAAATGCGGGTCGCAGGGGGGCGGGGCCAAAGGATCACGCCGAGCCAGCCAGTGACGGCGGTTTGCGACTCCGACCCGGCGATGAGACATCAGGTGACATTCACGCGTCGAGCGCAATAATCGTCAATGCGCGCACACTCCATGAGTCGCCAGACTCTTCTTACACTGACAAACATGCTTCACGTTTGTCACGTGACCACATGGCGCTAACAGTAGACTCATGGGAAAGAAAATTAAAAAAAAATAAGAAGAACATTTCAAATTAAAAGATTCATTTCTATGGTCGCTGGCCCAAGATAACTCAAGAATGAATAAAGGGATTCATTGAGGAAACTGGATTTGGTGGGAAATGGCCATTAGGAATGTTAGGGAGATGAGGTCAAAGGTCACATGGCTCAGAAATATGTTTGCATTCAAGTTATCGCAAGAACCAATAAGACAAGGTTGTCAAACTCAGGTTGGACCATTTTAAATATAATATTTAGATTTTTTTTATAAATGCATTAAAAGAACTGGATTAAAAACCCTGATTATTCCATTATTTAGGCTTTTTTAGTATATTTTTAGATTTTACTAAATTATTTTTGAATTAAAAACAGAAAAAAATAGATTAAAAATGACAATGATTGATTTAAGGTAATTTAATATCCATCTATACTCTTCTTTTGAATTTGATCCTAAAACAGAAAGTCGGAACTCATGATTGACTTTCTCGGTCCGCAAAAAAATGATGTCGCGGGCCACATTTGGCCCCCGGGCCGGTAATTTGACACCCGTGGATGACAGTATCTAGTCCTTCCCAGATGAGAAAAGCTTTTCTGTAATTTCCACTGACCTTGTTTTTTTTTTACCAATAATCAACAGCTCATAAAAAGCAAATTAAGATGAATCTAAAAAGGAAAGGGCTTCCGTTTGTGGCCTCAATTTCTTTCTTTTTCAATTTCACGCTATTTAACTCGGCGCTTATTGACAACCATTGATTTCCAGGCGCTCGCCACAGACGCCATCGGGCGTCCAATCACTTTTGAATAGTCGCCCGTCGACAAAGTGGCTTAACTCCAAGCGTCCCCTAATTTGCGGTCCAATCACGTCGGCTGGCGGCACTTTCCCAGACTGCCGTCCGTCTGTCACTTGTCTTTTTCTTGGACTAATTGAATTTATTTCCCCAACCAGTCTTTTATTTATTTTTTTCCCTTTCCAACAAACGGAGGCACAGCCAGACATTGTTCACAGTCGGCGGGGGGGATCGCTTGAATTTCCTTCACATCATCTCTGGCGGCACCTGGGGCAGCGGCGGCGGCGCCCGCACAACTCGCGAAATATGCAACAAAGGCCGCACGTTCGTGGAAAGTTACGCTCGGCTAAACTGGAGACCACATTTGTTGTTGTTTTTTTTAAAACGTCTTGAATTCTGGGATGCGCTTTTATTCCACTCGGCGCATCCGGATAGAAAAATTATGCCGCTTGACATCTTATCAGGCGTGTCGGCTCCACACGGATTGTTGACGGGCCACGTCGGGTCGTTCCGGGGCGGAACATATATGTATTTATGTATATATGTATACATACTTGTATGTATATGTATATATTTGTATGTGTGTATATATGTGTATATGTGTATATATGTGTACATGTATACATGTATACACATATATACATGTATATACACGTGTATATATCTGTATATATGTATACATGTATACATGTATATATGTATACATGTATACATGTATACACATACATATATACACTTATATAAATATGTATACATATGTATATATATATATATGTATATTGGTATATATGTATGTATGTATGAATGTATCTATACGTGTATATGTATATGTGTGGATATGTGTATATGTATATACATACATGTGTATACATATATATGTGTGTATATATGTATGTATATGTATGTGCGTGTATATATATGTATATTATATATATATACATAGAAAAAGACTGATAGAAAGACTAATCTAGTATCTTATCTTTTCAAGATCATAGTAATGACTTCACAAGCAGTTATGACAGGTGTCTTACGTTAACCAAGGCTAATAATTGTAAAATAAGCCAAATATGGCTCCCGAGCCATAGGTCCCCAAGCCCTAGATTTAACCCTTTACGCAACACTCTGTTGGGACCTCCGATCCAATTTCAAGTGGGAGAGCCCGAAAAAAAATCATAAATGTAATCCATTTTTCCTCGCGACTAAAGTCACCGTATAAAATGTAAGTGGTAAAAATGTAAGTGGTAAAAATGTAGTAAAGCCGTGGCTTTTAGGCGGGACACAGATTGTCCGCCAACGGCCGGGAGATTGACGTCTGTCCGCCAGCTGTTGCGTCCGCACGCAATGCACTTTTTTTTTTTTTTGATAACCGCCTTGCCTTTGCAAACCCTTCCAATAAAAAAAAAAATGATATATATTTTTTTCCTCCTCCTCCTCCCCCAATCAAAGGATTAAGGGCAAAGCCAGATCGTCAGGCCCAACAAAGGGGCGGGGTTTATCCCACGCCAATGGCCGTCCGTCAGCGGCAGCCCTCGCGCTAACCCCGCCCGCCGCTAACAAAGATGACACGCCGAGCCCTTTGCCGTCAATTGGGGTCAAACGCCGAGTCGTGCTCCACGGCGCCCGACCTCCATTTTAGCGGCGAATAAGTAGGGCGCAATTTGACGGCCCGGACGGCGGGTTAATGGCGTCGTTGTCGAGAGCTCGCAATCAGCGGCGTCTTAATTAGGTTACACCATCATCTCCTTTTTTCAAAGACATGAAAATGAAGCTTCATTTTCACATCAGCTTGACATTTTTTGCCCTTTGTTACACAAAATCTTTTTTCATCCGGGAAGGACTAGATACTGTCATCCACAGCTGGTGTCAAAGTGGCGGCCCGGGGGCCAAATCCGGTCCGCCGTAAGATTTTGTGCGGCCCGAGAAAATTTCTGTTTTAGGATCAAATTCAAATGAAGCATAGGTGTATATTATAATACCTGATTTTCCACTTTTAAATCAATCATTGTCATTTTTATCCATTTTTTCTGTGTTTTTAGTTCAAAAAATCATTTTGTAAGTTCTAAAAATATATTTTTAGCTAAAATAATAATTTTAGATCTATAAAAAACGGAATATTTAGGGCCTTTAATCCAGTTCTTTTAATTCATTTATAAAAGAAAAAAATAAATATTATATTAATGGTGAAATCAAGTTGACGTTACAGTAGTAAATTCAAGATAAGTGAGGTCGCCATAATCAAGGGACTACTGTATTTACTTCATCATGTTTATTAATGTGTCTGAGTGGTTAACGTGTTGGTCTCGCAGTTCTGGGGTCACGGGTTTGACCCCTGATCGGTCCTCCCAGTGGTCAGAGCGTCAGACTTGCAGTTCTGAGGTCGTGGGTTCAATTCCGGGTCAGTCCTCAGTTTGTATGTTCTCTTCGGGCTTGCGTGGGTTTTCTCCGGGTACTCCCCTTCCCTCCAAATTCCCCAAAAGATGCATTCTAGGTTAATTTAGCACTGGAAATGGTCCCTGGCTATGATTGGTTGTCCCCTGTTTCCTCCCCTTTTGACTGGGAAGTGCGTAACAGGGCGAGTGTGCGGGTGAGTGGGAGGGTGGCGAACAGATGGCGGGAAAAGCGCCCGATTCATGTTTGCTGATAAGTACGCTAACACCTCCGACACGCGTTGTGCCACATCTGCCACAGCGGGCGGGAAACTGGGCCAAAACAAATAGCAGTGCACATCCGTCGGGTTCACCCAAAAACCGCATTCTTTTGGACTAAAAAAAAAGGTATTTTATTTTTATTCCGTTTCCCCCCTCTGATCTTTTTGGACGGAAAGCAAAAGTATCATTTTGGCTAAAATCGGGAGAGTGATTAGCTTAAACGAGGCTTGGTTTTGACACTTTAGCGGCAAAGGCTAAAATGTTAAAGCGTGTTCATTAGCGTAGTGCTTTTGGATGAAGTGGGAGCTGTTCAACAATGTCACGTCATTCAACAAACGCCGTCATTAATGAACGTGGCATTACTTTGCCAGAGGGGGCAGCGCTGCGCCGTGCCACAAAGCGCCGCAAAGTGCCGCAAAGCGCCTCTCAAGGTCGCCAGGTTAGCCCAGCCGCCGCGCAATGTCAAAAGTACTAACGCATGTCATGAACTACATCGCAGCGTGTATACACAATACTAACTCTTGACTGCAGTTTTAAAATAGTAGTTTTTTTATTGTTAGCACTATTTTTTTAATTACATTAATTAAGTACCGTATTTTACGCACAATATAAGGCACACCATAAAGATTTGTTTTAAATGACAACAATGCGGCTTATCTTTTATTTTTTTCATTTTCTGAACCATTTATCCTCACAATGGTCACAGGGGGTGCTAGAGCCAATCCCAGCTAACTACAGGCTTCAGGCAATAGCCAATCGCAGGGCACGAGGAGACAAGGGGCAAACAATCATAGCTAGGGACTACTTAGCATACAATTAGCCTAGCATACATGTTTTGGGGATTTGGGATGAAACCGGAGTACCCAGAGAAAAGCCATGCAAGCCCTGGGAGAACATGGATGTTCCACACAGTGGGGACCCACATGGAATCGAACCCTCGACCCCAGAACTGCGAGGCTCAGATTGTAAACACTCCACGTCTGCTTAAATTTGTCATTTTTTGTTTTTGTTTGTTTGTTTTAAATAGAAAATATCAAATAGTCATGTCGTAAAATCAGAGAACATTTTCTATAGCAAAAGTTCTTTAAATATAAACATTGCAATAATTAGGGTTAAATTTATTTTTGGTTTAAAACGTAATGTTGAGTATTTTTTTTCTGTTTGAAAAGATTCCTTTGTACTACTTTGTACTTTAATTCCATTTTGCAACAAATGGAGCGTGCAAATAGTTTTGCGTTGGTTCCGTCATCGACGAGTCCTCGACCAATGGCGGCGAAGGAAAAGTGCGGTGTGACAAAACAGGCTGGATTTCCTTTCTGCGGTCGACGGCGCTTTCCGATAAGTCGCTTCATCAAAGGCATCTTTGCCAAAAAGCGGCGCTTATCTAATCGTCGGCCCGACAAGTCCCCCAGGGCGGCCATTTTTCTTCTTCTTCTTCTACTCCCAAAGCGGCACGAGTCGTCGGTCACACGGCCGCAAACAAACAAAGACTTGACTTCATGGCGGAGCATTTTTGCCTCTATTTTGCGTAGCGCCCGCTTCTCACAAGGCTCAACCAGACAGCTGCTGACCCCCACTTACCGAAAATTTCAAAAAATAAAAATAAAAACACATCCGTATTCATCAAAAAATTACAAACGTTTTTTTCCATATTTTTTTTGTCATTTCAAGTACTTTTACTTTTATTGCTTTACTTGATTTTCTTTGCGCTATTTTGAAGCAATTCCATTTCTTAAGACAGATGTTTTATTCTGAAATTGCCATTTTTGATATTTGATTAGATTAGATAACTTTATTGATCCCATATTGACATTTTAGACATAAAATATATAGGTCATAAATAGGTTAATTAATAACTTCAATAATAATTAATAACTAAATAAATTCATAAGTAAATACACAAATAATATATGTATAAATAAATAAATATATTAAAAATATTAATTAATAAATACATAAAATAAATATACAAATACATAAATATATAAATAAGTGTGTTGCTGAAATATATATACATATAAATAAATACATAAATAAATAAATATATAAATAAATAAATTAATGTGTTATACATATACATATACATATACATAGATGTACATGTATATATATGATTGGTGATAACATTCAGCCATTTGTTTTGTTAAAAACATGTGATCATTGTCTATGGTTGAACGTGAGAGTCTTCCATTTTTACAGATTTTCTCCCTTGACTTTCAAATCAGTGGCCGTTAAAAGTGTCTCACAAAAAACTGCGGCGGGCTCTTTTGGCGGGACCGTCTGTCTTTTGCGACCCCCTCCCCCACCCCGGTTCCCCCATCTTCGGCGAATTCCCCGAATGTGCCAGGAAGTGACATCTCAGTGCGCCGCTTGATTAAAATTCCACCGGGTGCCACTTGGCAGGCCTTTTCCATTTCAAAAACGTGACAGCGTGCGCTTCCCCGTCTCGCTAAAAGCTAGCGCCCAAGCGCCCACCCGCATGACGCCTGGACGGGTCGCTGGCGTCGCCCCCCGGTGGAATGTTTTCCTTTTACCGGAAGGAAAAAAAAGCCATCTTTGGTTGCCAAAGACAAAGACGCTTTTCTTTTTGGGACGTGGATGGTCGTGGAAGGCACGTTTGCGTCCGCCGTGACGTGTCGGCTTTTGTGGCGCGAGCAAATCCCGAAGATTACTGGGCTGGAAATCCAATCATTCGCTCGGAATAGAAGCTTATGTTCGCTAAAAGGGAAAAATGACGTTGCGCCCAACTCTCTCCATTTTAAAGCGCTTAATTGCGTTTTTGGTGGTTTTTACAACATTTTAGGGCATTTTCTGTTCATTTAGGGTCACTTTAAGACCAATTTGGGGTCACCTCTTGCAAATATTGGGTCACTTATGACTAATTTTGTCAAATGATAAGGATATTTACTTCTCAAAGACGTATTGATGGACGCCATTGACCTCCAAATTGTCCAAATCCTCCTTATTTTAGTTTATTGACATTTTTAGCTAAAATATTGTAGTTTTATTCGGACATATTTACTTTTGACAGCTTTATAAAACTTTCTCATCATCTTAGTGACCTTAAAAATGTATCCAGTCAATATCCTTTCATTTGCAAAGACTATTTCTAGCCGTATTCCATTTTTAATTTGATAACAATTCATAATTAAAAAGGGATCAGGAAAGTTCATTTGGCATTTGATTAAAAAACATCTTTGTGAATTCATTACTTTTGAAATCCAAGTCAACATTGTCCTTTCTTTCATATTCCTTATTTGACTTTTCATCCTTTGTGTTTTTATTGGTATTTTTTAATTTGATGACGGCAAACAAAGTCTGTTTTTGGATCGAAAGGACGAACGACACTTTTGTCCTTTTTTTTCTGCACCAAAAGAATCAGCTTTGGCCATTTATTTTCTTATTTTTTTGTTGATGTTTTATTATCAACGTGTGTAGCGTTTCTGGAAATAGATTTGATAAGGGATGGCGAGGAGGAGGAGGAGGAGGAGGAGATGAAAGTGGGCTCCTTCATCGTTGCCCAAAAAAAAAAAAAAAAACAATATCCCTCCAAATCCAATCCAAAGCGCAGAGGAACGTTTCGCATTAAGTGTCTTTCTGGCCGCCGCTCTAATAAAGCTCCTCTCGCCGCCGTTGCTGGCGTGCCGTCACTCCGCCGTGTTAACTCTTTCACCCTCGGCGTGCGTCCAGTTGCTCCTTGGCCCAACCCTTCTGAAAAAAAAACACCCAAAATAGGATATTGCATTGGAAACACATATTGATTTGTTCTAATTCGCCATCTATTAACAAAGTAACAAATAACTAGTGGTCTAATAGTACTAAAATTAGACAGATTTCACGGAAAAGAGACTTTTTGCACGGCAACGCGCTCGTAACATAACACAAACTAATTAAAATTAACTTTGATTATGATGCAGAAACTCTGAACTAAATGTAATCTAACTTTACACTAAACTTAGTTGTAATTTTGTCTGAAATTTATGATAGTTTTTCTTCTCGCAGTTTGGCTCTATTAGCTCCGCCTCCACCCTGACTTTCAGATTTAACCTATCCAAGGTTGTTTACTTTAGTCTTCCCTTCAAAATATTCCCAAAATAATGCCAAAGGATGCACACAAATGTCTTCACAATAGAATAACAAGAAGTAGTGTATACTCCTCTCAAATTAGCAAACAAGCTTCGCCATTCGCACTAAATAACGGAAAAAACACTAAAAAAAAATGCAAGGCTCCGCCCAGTGCTCATAGAGATATTACACAAGGGAGTTGCAACCAGAAAGACAGTCCATATGATGTCCACTATATGCTCGTATATCAAAAAATCCTTCGTATCTCAAGAGAAATACCTGCTCCAAATGTTACTCTTATCTCACATCGCCCGTATGTCGAGGTAACCACTGTATAATGACCGCCCTCTCCACCCCCCCCAGGCAACGTGTTCGTGGTGAGCCTGGCGGTGGCCGACCTGGTGGTAGCCATCTACCCGTACCCGCTGGTGCTGGCCTCCATCTTCGGCAAGGGTTGGAACCTGGGCTACGCCCACTGCCAGGTCAGCGGCTTCCTGACGGGCGTGAGCGTGATCGGCTCCATCTTCAACATCACCGGCATCGCCCTCAACCGCTACTGCTACATCTGCCACAGCCTCAAGTACGACAAGCTGTACAGCGACAAGAACTCGCTGTGCTACGTGCTACTCATCTGGGCGTTGACGGTGGTGGCCATCGTACCCAACCTCTTCGTGGGCTCGCTACGCTACGACCCGCGGGTCTACTCCTGCACCTTCGAGCAGTCGGCCAGCTCGGCCTACACCATCGCCGTGGTCTTCTTCCACTTTGTGCTGCCCATCATGATCGTCACCTACTGCTACCTACGGATCTGGATCCTGGTCATCCAGGTGCGCCGCCGGGTCAAACCCGACAACCGGCCCAAGCTGACGCCCCACGACGTACGCAACTTTGTCACCATGTTCGTGGTGTTCGTCCTCTTCGCCGTCTGCTGGGCGCCGCTCAACCTGATCGGGCTGGCCGTGGCCATCCGGCCGGAGGTGGCGCTGCCGCTGGTGCCCGAGTGGCTGTTTGTGGCCAGCTACTTCATGGCCTACTTCAACAGCTGCCTTAACGCCATCGTGTACGGCGTGCTGAACCAGAACTTCCGGCGCGAGTACAAGCGCATCGTGGTGTCGCTGTGTACCGCCAGACTCTTCTTTCAGGACAGTTCCAACGACCAGCTGGGAGACCGAGGCGGCGGCGGCGGCGGCGGGCCGGGGACCGGCGAAAGACTCAAGAGCAAACCCACGCCCTCGCCGCTCACCACCAATAACAATCGCGTCAAGGTGGACTCGCTGTGAAAAAAGCGCCGGGCCGACAAAACCAAATATGGTGGGAGGGGGAGGAGCTTCAAAGGACCGCCACACGGTGCTAATCTGACCACGTTTCCGGCGAGGGTCGGTATTCTTATCAGACACTTTTTTGGCTTTGCCGACCGAAGGACCTCCGGTAGCAACTGCCACGAGCTTTAGCCCCTCCTCCTCTTCCCGAGACTCCTAGAGAAGGCCCCCGATTGGTCAAGTTCAGATTGATCATCTTAACAAAACACCTTGCCGTCTAAAACTACCGCTAGAATACAGCTCATAACATCTAGTAGTCCACTAAGAGTTCCTGATTGGTCCCTGATGCCAAGTGGTTGCTAAAAGTCCTGATACCTTTGCTTCTAGTCTGTAAACAACATCTAGAAGTCTCTAAAAAAGGCTCTAGGACCCCACTACAGGTTCCCAGTAGTCAACAAGTGAAGGTCACTGAAAGTTTCAATGGCTCCCCATCTAGTCCTTGGACTCTCAAGCTCAAGTAGTCCACGACAAGTTCTTAGTGGTCCACAAGTGAAGAATGCTGAATAGTTGCTCAAAGTTCTGAAGTTCTAGACAGTAGACAACATCTTGGACTCTCAAAGAAACTCTAAGAAGCTCTAGTAGTCCACTACAGGTTCCCATTGGTCGACAAGTGAAGGTCCCTGACTAGTCACGATGCCAAATAGTTGCTGAAAGTTCCGATGACTCCGCTTCTAGTCCTTGGACTCTCAAAGAAACTCTAAGAAGCTCAAATAGTCCCCTACAAGTTCCTAGTGGTCCACAAGTGAAGGTTCGTCACGATAGTTGCTGAACGTTCTGAAGTTCTAGTCTGTAAACAACACCCTGGACTCTCAAATGGACTCTAGGACTCCACAACAAGGCCCTTGTCCTCCAATAGCCAAAGTTCCTGATGAGTCACAATTGGCAACAGTTCCTGAAAGATCTGATTGGACCTCTGTTGTTGTCAATGGCCTAATTGCAGTGTTCTGGTGCCGAAACCCGGGAAGTATAAACTTTCCCGTTTGGCAACACTGGTCTAGAGCTTCCTGGTGGTCAGAGACAGACCGCTAGCAAGTCCAAGTGGTCCACAAGCAGGTTCTAGTCGCCCCCCAACAATGGCTAGTCCTCACTCCCCGACGGTCCGCCATCAAAGTGCGACCAATCTCATTGTGAACATCTTATCAGGCACTTTTTGCATCGTAGCTCTCGTTGGGTCAACATTTTTCTTTTGTTTTTTTTGTTTTTTTTACGCCGACGATATCATCCTATTTATTTTCTATGTAGATATATTAGTCATGCAAATATATATATATATATGAATATATGAATATATGCGGTTTATCAGGTTCCAGCCAAGACAAAAGATTGACTAAACAGCTCATTTGTGGGAGTGTGCTGTCTTCTTATTCTTATTCTTATTATTCTTCTTATTCTATTCCCCTTCATGATGTGGAATATATATTTTAGTCAACAGGCCATCCTGTGATGATCAATCTTATTAGCGTGTATGCATGGATATCAGGAATTGTTCATAATATGCAAAATAAAAGAAGATCCACTTGAAAATGCTGCTTGGCTGCCTCAACAACATTGCGCAACGTGGAATGCTTTTGGGCCAAATTCGGAACAACTTGCGCCACTTGGAATTTCACAGATGATTAGATCTGGCCAGGATAGGCTCCGGCACCCCCTCAAAATTAATGGATGTAAAAAAATGGAGGCATAAATGCCTTGTGCTGTTATTTTCTTGATATTTTGGACAAATAATTGCAGTTTTTTTTCTATTAGTTATTATTATCATTTATTCATTATTTTTTTAAAGGAAAAACAGGATTTTTCTATTATATTTTTTAAAGGAAAACCAGCTTTTTTGTATTATTATTTATTCATTTATTTATTTTTAAAGGAAAACCAGTTTTTTTTACACTGTACATTTTGAGTTAATTGATAAAATAACATGTTAAATATTTTTGTTTTCATTTTAAAAGCAGAAAAAGATCTTCCACTTCTGAATTTGAGCAAAAACCATGATTGACCTTTACAGCCCTTTAAAAAAAAATCAGCGAACCGGTTTTTGGACACCCGTACTGGCAGGTTGACACCCCGGCACCCCCCGCATGGAGCCAATTTCCGGCAGCTGTTTTTTTTAATTTTTTTTCTTCTTCTCTTATTTCCCATTTGGAGGCAAACACAAAAAAAAGTTAGCTTAGCGTCGAGGCGGAATGACTCCGGGCTGATGCCGTTACGCAACGACATCCTCAAAGCAAAGTTGTGAAGGAGGGGGAGAGAAAGAGAGAGGAGAAAAGGGGGAATAGAAGAGGAAAAAGAAGAAGAAAATGTGAATAAATAAAGCGGGTGAGGACTCGACTCGACTCCCCCCTCCCCCTCCCCCGATTTGCCAGCTAGCGCTTTAATCCCAACGTGCGCAACTGTAATCTCTGCTGTTTTATAGGCCAACCAACCAAGAGTTCTTTAGACAAATCAACCATCCGCTTTATCGTTTTTTTTTCTTTCAAAACCAATTCTTGTCCAATCTGGGATTTTTTCTTTTTCTGGTCAAAATTTTTGTCATCCAGAAATGGGAGAATGTTTTCTGCTTTTAATGGAATTAATACAAATATAGAGATTTTTTTGTAATGGAATTTATTGAGATTTTTTTATAGAATCCAAATGTGAAAGACATTAATATAGACGGTTTTTTTTAGGAAATCCCCAATTTTTGTGGTCCAGAATTTTTTAAATGGAATTTATTGAGATTTTTTAAATTTATTTTTTTTTGGTTTTTTTAAATGGAATTTATTGCAATTTTTTTAATGGAATCCAAATGTGAAATACTGTTCAAATACTGTATCTATTTTAATGTTAGAGTAGTAGTTTTGTGCCCACACAAAAAAAATCATTCAAATTTGTCAATTAACGTTCAAAAATTTAAATGTTTTCCTTTAAAAAAAATATTTTACATTTTATTTTAACTCCCTAAACCCATTTTTTTCCTCTTTCGCAGTCCCCAAAACAAATTTGACCTGTTTTAAGGTCACCAATTTGACAGCCCATCAAAACCAATGACCAATTCCTTTGCTTTTTTTCACTCACTTATGACAGCGTAAAAATTGACCATCACATGGGTTCTGATTGGCCGCTTCAACACGGCGTGCGTGCGTGCCAATCCAGTGTGGAAGCGTGCCTTGGCGTATTCTTTCCGCGCTCGTGCGCTGGTGCGCTTCTATTTCATTTCCCGTTCTATTTTTAGAAGGCCAACGCACCAACGCGCGCGGATGCTTTTGTGGGTCAGCGCGTGTCAGCTTGCGCGCTGCTTTTGTTTGCGTTTGTCAAGCCAACTCGTTGGCCATTCGCCCAACAGACTCCTCCCCCTTCCCTCCCCGGGTCAAAATTGCGCCCGTGCATGTCAAAAGAACACATTTGGGAAATGACTTTTTTAAAAACGCTGGCGTGGAGCACCCGTGTATCTCCTGTGAGGGGCAAAAAATACCAACAAAATACGCTGGCGGCGCCGGTTGCTAGCGGCACGTGGCCGCGACAGGCCTCCGAAGCGGTTAGCCCGGACAAACGGACGGAAGGAAGTCACGTTTGTCCGGTTGATTGGTCGGTGGGAATGGAAGAGGCGTAGGGAGAGAGCGAGAGAGCGAGCCGATAGCGGCTTGGGCTTAGCGCCTCACGTGCGCCTTTGAAATTGGTCAGTTTGTGCGCTGCCGCCGCCACCGCCGCCGTGGCTAAAAATAGCACGTGCCGCAAATAGACGGCGGGCAGGCGAGCGAAGGACAAAATAAACCTGATGAGATCCGCACCAAGCCTTTTCTCCACAATGCCAAAATAATCCGCAAAACCACAAGCGCTTTATTTTGGGTAATGGCGTTCCACAGCCAATCTGTTTACGAGACTTCACGCTTTTACTAAATTGGCTAATTAGTTTTGTTTACTTTCAATAGTTTGAGTGGATTCATTCATGTCTGTTAGGGTTACTTGACAATTTTTCTTACATATATAATATATTATTATCTATATTTTAAAACAGTTTTTCCTTCATTATTTTATTGGTAAATACTGCTTTTCCTCCATTTTTTATATACGTCAAAAAGGCACATTAATTTTTAAAGTTACACATATTTTTAAGAATGTTAAAATAAGATATTTTGAATAAAAAATTCAACACATTTTATTTGAAATTGAATACATTTTAGATGTATTCATTTGCCAATTCCCCCTCTTCTCTGTACAATGACATTTGGCGTTTTTGGCGATATTTTGACGTTGTTCTCTGTCAATGGCGAGTAGCGAGGTGGGCCGGCCTTACGAAAGCTGCGGGTGTTAATTGCGTTTGCCTTTAATTACTGACCAGATCTTTAATGGGGCAATCAATGTTGTAAAAGAACACTGTGATCGATACTTGAGGGAGAGAAAAAAAACACAGCGTTAGCCACGTTAGCACATGCTCCAGTCTTACGACAAATAAATGAGACGCCAAAGCGCCGCATGATTGCCATTTTCTTTTTATTAGTTGCCTTTTTGTTATGTCAATAATTTGAATCTTAAAAATGACCAATTTAGGACTCCAATGCTACAACACAAAAATGTCCCATTTAATCCTGACGAGGACTTTGGCCAGTCCCCCAAGGACAAACGTAATCCAAGTGACTTTGATTCCAGTTTTCCTTCTTTACGCTCGATGGAACCCGAGGAGGCGCTTGTCGGCGCTAACGAATGGCGGCGAAGGCAGACGGCGTACTCGCTGAAGGATGGCCACATCCAACCGACCAGCGGACGGCGAGAAGGTGCGTGCATCCGTCAGTGGCGTCCGCCTTTGCGGTGTCCCCACGTCC
Organism: Stigmatopora nigra; assembly: GCF_051989575.1. Taxonomy (NCBI): domain Eukaryota; kingdom Metazoa; phylum Chordata; class Actinopteri; order Syngnathiformes; family Syngnathidae; genus Stigmatopora; species Stigmatopora nigra. The sequence continues at coordinate 15,481,611 of NC_135513.1, forward strand.
CCCTCCGTGGCTATCAATCTACGCCGCCGTACATGAAACGCACGGAAAGAGGTGCTTCTTGGGTGTGGAATGGCGCTCTGGACCAATCCCAGGGAGCCATCCATCTCACCCCAGGGGGTCAAACTCATCTTGGTTGTCGTCCCACCTTGTACTTGCACTCTCCTTCCCAGGGAACGTAAATATTACCAGACACCAAATCATGGGAACCGGGCCGCAAATCAACAGAAGGTGACCCAATCGCAGCGGGAAGCGACAGAAATTGAAAAGAAATGACCGGGAAGTGACCAATCTTCAGAACGGCACGTGAAAATGCGACAAAAGCAACAAAAAATGAACAGAAAGTGGAAGGTAATGTCGTCAAACTATCTTAAAGTCACCTCAAATCTACAAAGTGACCGCTAAATGTCTAAAAACTAGCAAGAAGGTGGTCTAAAAACAAGAAGAAATATTCCAAAGTGTACAGAAAGTGATCTCAGAATTCCTTAAAATCCATTTTTTACTCTATATTCATTTTTTAAATCAAGAACCAGGAAAAGAACTCATATTCAAATGCCATATCTTTATTTATAATAAGTTAACTCTTCTCCCGGTCCACATAGATTTTAACATCCTACAACACAGGTGTCCAAGCGGCGGCCCGGGGGCCAAATGTGGCCCACCGCATCATTTTGTGCGGCCCAAGAAAGTTAATGAGTGTTGACTTTCTGTTTTAGGATCAAATTCAAATGAAGAGTATAGATGGATATTACATTTCCTAATTTTCCCCCTTTTAAATCAATAATAGTCATTTTTTAATCATTTTTTTCTGTTTTTAGTCCAAAAATCAGTTTGTAAAATCTAAAAATATATTTTAAAAAAGCTAAAATAAACATTGTTATAGATCTATAAAAAACTGAATATTTAGGGCTTTTAATCCAGTTTATTTAATCCATTCATAAAAGAAATAACTAAATATTCTATCAAAAATGGCCCCAGTGAAATCAAGTTGACGTTAAAGCGGCTCACGAACCAACCCGAGTCTGACACCCTTGTCCTAAAACATTGGCACCTGACCTCCGGATTGGACATCCCGAGCACTCGCCGAATTTCCCCTCAATGACGTGAAAGGGCGAAGGATGCGAAGGATGCGACGACGTCTGTCCGTCCGTGACTATCATCGTCACGCACGCCTCCTGTTCCGCTCCCAGGGGTGTTGATGTTTGGAGGCTGGGGGAGGGGGGTCGGAGCGGGGGAGGGCACCTGGCCCGCCATCACAACCCTCAGGATTAGTGGTGGCAGGTGCACAGGGGGAGGAGGGGCTAAAGGACGGTAGGGAGGAAAGACGGCAAAAAAAATATGACTTGGTTTCATGTGGGCTGGACCATTTTAGATATAATATTTACATTTATTTTTTTTGGACAGTATCATAGCTATGTATGCATATATATATATATCTCAAATTTACAAAAAAATGATAGGAAAAAGTAATTGTTTTTTTTTTTTTTAGATTAGGCAGCTCTTTGAATAGAGTTCAACAGTTTGTGTACTTTTCCTTTGCCAATTACCCCGAAAAATCAAGTTCAAATATATGTAATACATTAAATGTGTATCCATATACATTTGGAAAAAAGACTCTGGAAGCAGAACAAACCAAGCAAAAGCGAGCAAGCGAGCAAGTAAGCAGCCCACGCTGACATGAAAAAATCTCCTTGGCAGAGGTAAGAGCGAATGTTTTTTTTTTTTGCTAGCCAAAATGGAGGATTATTCGATCTTTGTTTTGTTTGCATTTCCGACTGCTCCAATTTTCCAGGATGCTCATCATCATCATCATTCGTTAAAGCGCATTATTGTTAGTAGACAGACTCCCAAAAAGTACTTAACGTTCCAAAACTACTATTTCACTATACAAATAACCATCTGCAAACTACAAAATTCCTTTTTTTCTCATGTTAAATGCTACTAAAAGTTGAAAACACAGCCAAAAGAATGTGAATATAAAGTCAAGAATGTACAATTTCTTTAATTGAACAACTATATCATGTTAAATTGATATTCCATGCATCCCAAATGAATTTACAAAGTCCCAAAGACATCAATCATATTTCCATTTGTCTTTTTCTTGCACATTTTGCAAATCTGTCCCGCTGAGAAGCATAACCCCAACACAGCGTTGCACTTTCCCACTGCCCCTGAAGGCATCCCCAAATTGACGGAAGTAGCAAAATATGGAGGCTACCTGGAGTATAATCCTCCCCCTCGTGTCAACCCCTGATCTCCCCCCTAGTGTCATCCCCCATTTTCCCTGACAGCATATCTCTACCTTCATCACTCCTTGATACAGATATCATTTTTTTCCAGGATTATCGCGCCGTGCCCCTGGCTTTTCTTCCTGCGGGACATGGCTAGCGAGATGATTGACAGGTTGAGCCCATACACACACACACACACGCACAGGCACGTACGCGCATGCGCGCTAATCAGTCAGCGTTGATTTGATTTTCCCCGGCCAGATGCGAAAGAAATGGGGAAAGGAAAAATGACTATATAGTCAAAATTAAAAGTCGTAAGTCCCTTCTTGTTGTTCTATACGTTTTTAAAGCATTCATAGATCACTTCCTGATGGTTTCATGTCATTTGTCGTTGGGTTTTAGGACACTAGCGGTCACTTTCTGTTGTTTTTTTTTTTCAGACGCTTTGCTAATAGTTAGCATCGTTTCCGGTTACAATTTTCTGTTTATGAATTACTTCCTGATGGCTTTGAACTACTTTCTGCGCTTTTTTTGGGCCTTCCTGGATCAATTCCTTATAGTTTTAGGACGTTAACGGTCACTATTTGTTGGATTTTGGTCGCTTTGTTTGTATTTTGGATCATTTCCTGTTAGCTTGAGGGAATTTGGGGGTTACTTCCTGTTTATTAATTAAATTGGAAGTAAATAAAATTCAACTGGAGTTGAAAGTCACACAGTTAGCGCCTAGCATCCCTCTTCAAAACAATTGGACGCTATTACCGTTATTGACATTGATGAAATAATCTTTTCTGAGTAATCAATGACTTTGCTCCTAGCAAGATGGCCGCCCTGAAGCCATTTTGATAGGACACCTTTTTCTTGCTTCCGACGTCAACTGCAGAGTTTATCGGTAGCGGACGTCCAATCACATTAAAAGCGTGAAGGGATAAACATTTGCTGCCGTGCCTCCCGTTTCTAATGGATTGGACGCTTATCTCCAGTCATGGCTGTCAATGAGCAAAAAGCCATTTGAAGCCCGAAACGGCGTTCCCCCGTATCGTCTGGCGCGCTCTTGACATTTGTGGCGGTGCCAACACGTGCCACACGCGCGCTAAAAATAGAGACGGCAGTCACGTTTGTTTTTTTTAATATCCCGTATTAAATATGCATGAGATTAACGAGTGGGCGCCCGCTCGCTGACTGACGCGCTTTGTTTGCCAACTCCACGTCGCGTCGTCGGGTCGAAACGGCACGGTGATTGCGCTATACGTTTTTCAAAATGCCACTCAAATGTTTGCCATTGACGGGCATAGACGTCCAATTTTATATAATAATATATAATTATCCAATTTTTGGAATCAATTTTTATAATATTTTTATTATGATATGGTTATAAGGGTTAATAATTTATTTTGTTTTCTGCTAAGCAGTCTATTTGGAAATATTGCCTTCTATTTTTATTAATTAGATTTTTAAATTTTATTTACAATTTTGTCATTTAAATATTGATTGTTTATATTTTTAAAATTAAGTCTTAATATAATTATCCTAGTCTTCATCTTGTTATGCTTCATAGTAATTAAATAAATACAATACAAATAAATAAAATTAATGTAAATAAATAAAAATAAAATATTATATTCAAAATTTAAAAAAATCAAACAGAACATAATGAATCTTTATTAGGCAATGTTTTAACATTATAATCAAATGAAATATTTAATTTAATTTTGTTTTTTGGATTATAAAAAAATGGTACCTGATTTTTGCAGCAGTTTTAGCTAATCCCATTTAAAAACAGACAGTTTGCAATGTGTTTCATTTATTTATTAATTTTTTTTTCTACTGGCAGGTGTGTAAGCGGAGGACGTGCGGAGGAGACATATGTCGTCACCCGGCGCCGCACGGCACACTTGATGAGGTCCATATGGACGCTGGTTGCCGCGCCGTTGCTAACACGCAGGAAATCAGCGGGCTGCCAAATTGTCAAGCTGCTTCAAAGTCACTGGAGGTCCTCACGTTTGCTAGCTAGCTCGCTCCTGCCCAAGCCAACAGAAAAATCATCCATCAATTACATGTAGGTAACCCCCCAAAAAGTCATTTTAGGAGAAATTGCAATGCTTCAGGTCCCTCACTGTACATTTTCACTCACTTCTTTCATTTCTGGAGACAAATACATCCCAAAAAGTGACATAAAATGGGAGTGGGAGGTTCTAATCCAGGTTGTGTGGTGTTAACATTTTCTCCCCAAGCCTGTGTGGGTTTTCTCTGGGTACTCCGGTTTCCTGAAATGCATGCTAGGCTAATTGGACACTCTAAATTGCCCCTACATACAAGTAATTGGTTATTTCTCTCATTCTGCCCAATTCAGGGTGTCCCAAAAGTCAGCTGGGATAGGCTCCAGCACCCCCGCGACCCTAGAGAGGATAAAGCGGTTCAAAAAATGAGATGAAATGTTAATAAGACATGAATGGGGGAACTTTGAAGGACAAAAATAGATGTAAATCGAATCAATTTTGAGTGAATGATTCTTAACCCTATAGGAAATGGTCAAATATAAATAAAAAAAATCCCCCAGATTTCAGTGCTAAATTTGACAGGTGAAATGACATGTTAAAATGAATGGAGCGTCCATCATTGTCAATGGCTGGCGATGAGTTAATAATAAATGACAAGCGGCTGTGAGTAAGCGACCAGCCTTGCTTTGCATCTGGAGAATGTGGAACAACATGTGGGAAGGAAAAGCCAGGGAAGGTGTGTGTGTGTATACGTGTGTGTATATGTGTGTGTACATGTGTGTGTGGATGGATGGCGGGCGGGCGGGGGGATGTATCGGGAAGGGGGGGTCTCCATGAGAGCGGCAGCGATCAAAGCGAAACGTGCACGGGAAACACCTCTATTTATAGCAGCGTCTTTCTTGGGGCCGTGCGCTCAATGATTGTGGGCGGAAAGCAAAAGCAAAGCAAAGCAAGTCAAGGAAAAGAAAAAAGAAATGCCAGTAAAGCCGGAAACAATCACGTGCAGCGACCATTCCTACCTACCTTTAGCCTTTGCCATTCGAAAATAGGAAGCTTGGCATCATGGTAGATGGAAAATGACCAAAATGTGCACCCACTGACAATCCATAGATATATATGTATTTTTTTAAAAAGGTGTCACTCTTAAAATAAATATGTAAAAGAGCAAAGGGAAAAGATGTTTGCGAGCAAAATATTCCACTAGGATCGAGTCGATGTTATTTATGTCTAGCGGCATAAAAGGCAGTGTGTTTGCAGTCAATCTTTCCGGTTTGGGGGAAATTATTGCTTAGATTCGGTTCATTTTGGAGGATTTTTCAGGTCAATTTTAGGTCGTTTTGACTTGCTGATAACCCAAAATCATTTGGAAGTGACTAATAAAAAGGATGTGACCTAGAAATGCCTTCACATAATTGAAAATAATCCAAAATGTATAGGTAGTGAGCCTCAAACCTGCCAACAAATGTACTAAAAGTGATCTAAAATCAACATTAACTGTCTTTAATCCACCCAAAAGCAACAAAAGTGACCTGGAAATGCCTCAAAATCATTTGGAAGTGACGAATAAAACTTATTTAACCCAGAAATGCCTTAAAACTACCAGGAAATCATCCAAAATGCCCATAAAATGTACTAAAAGTGATCCAAAATCAACATAAACTACCTTTAATTCCCTCAAAATCAACAGAAGTGACCTGTAAATGCTCTAAAATTAGACGTCATTGCAACAATTCTCATTTTTTAGCAACATTTACCTTTTTTCAAGATGTTTTGGACGTCCACCGGCGTCATTAGCAGCTACCAAGTGGACCAAAAAGTCTTTATTTTTTTTGTTAGTTTTGCTTTCAATGTCTTTTAACATGTTCATACAGTAAGTGGTGGGCAAGTGACAACATGGAGCTAATGGAAAGTCCGTGTCAATGACAGGCCCAAAGCGTTGAAAGTGATGACATTGAACGATCGGGACATTTTTTCTTTTTTTTTTTTTATTTCATTTTTTTTTAATACATGGACATATGTGCGACTGGGTCTTGCCTACTGGGACGCCTGGCTAAAAGCCATCACTCAGCAAGGCCATTTAGCGCCGCGACCATCCACACGGAAGCTTTTCTAATATCGTGAAAGCTCGCCGCTACGTTCCACTCATCCTTTTACCACAACAAACACTCGTTTTTTATAGTCGCTTTGGCATCAGGGATGAGTACTGCCCTAGTAAAATGTGCTAGTTGTTACTTTTTCCTTCCTTAGTAGGCTCTTAACTGAAATTTAGCATGATTTCGCTTGACAAGATGCTCACACGCTTAGCTAGGAGCAAGTTAGCATATAATTAGCCTAGCATGCATGTTTCATTCAGCTCCAAAAAGCTACTTGTTGTTGTTTTTTCTTCCTCAGCATGATTTAGCTTGACCAGATGCTAACATTCTTTGCTAGGAACAATTTAGCATATAGTTAGCATAGCTTGCGTGTTTCCTCCAGCCCCAAAAACATAGTTGTTGGGTTTTTTAGGAGCTTAACAGAGATGTAGCATGATTTAGCTTGACAAGATGTTCACACTGTTACCTAGGAACAACTCCGCTTATAATTAGCCTAGCATACATATTTCATACTGCCCCAAAAAGCTGGTTGTTGTTTTTTTTCTCTTCTTTAGCAGGATCTCAACAGATATTTAGCTTGACAAGACACTCACTCTTAGCTAGAAACAATTGAGTATATAATTAGCATAGCTGCATGTTTATACAACCCCAAAAAGTTTATTTTTGTTCTTCCTTAGCTTAATGTTAATAGCAATTTAGCATGTGGCTAATTTTTACAAGATGTTCATACTTTTACCTAACTAAGAACTATGTAGCATATAATTAGCTTAGCATTCATGTTTTTCAGGATATGGGAGAAACTTAACACATGAAGGGGGATTGGACCCTCGACCTCAGAACTGTGAGACCAACATGCAACCCACTTCACCACCGTGCTACCACAAGGTAATGAATAATTTTCAAATATGAAATTTGTTTGTCTATCATGGTTAGACGGAACAAAAAAAGCATTGTCTAAAAGTGAAGAGGAAGTCTGCCATATTTGATTTAAGCAGACATTTTAATTATGTAGTGCCCCTCGGAATCATTTAAAAATACAGCCCCAAAAAGCTGTTGAAGGATGTAATTTGGTATAAATGTTTAAGATGAGCCGACCCACCTAAAAAAAAATCCCGAAATGCAGTCCGAGGAGAAGCCAAAACGCAAATAACTCTGGCACGTTTAACAGTCCAAGCGCCAAATAGCTCCTTTTTCTCGTCAGCCCGTTGTTGTTTTTTATTACCCAGCATGCACTGCACTCTCGCTCACCGGAGGCCGTGGCCGATTGGCGCGTGTGGCTTTAGTGCACGCGGCAGATAACGGGAGGAAGCGAATTATGTGCGCCCCGCTCGCGTTCGATTGTACGCCCACCTTTGATGGGATTGACCGCTGGACGGCGTCCGTTCTTCGGAACGGCGCCTTCACGCTGGGAAGGAAAAGTCACTGGCGGCCATTAACGGTGTTTGGCGTCCAGTCGAGCTCACATTTTACACATTTTAGATGATTTCATGTTGATTTTTGGGTAATTTATTGTTCATTTAGGAATATTTCTGGCATATTTTGGGTCATTTGTGGGTCACTTTCTGATCTTTAGTAATTTCAGGGTCACCTTGGTTAGTTTCAGGTGACTTTGTTTTGATTTTCTGTCCCTTTTTGATGATGTCAGCACATTCCCGAGTCATTTTTTGGACATGGGCCATTCGCCCAGAAATTATGATCTTTTGTTGTTTTTCCGAGTTAAATTGTGAACTCCGCCCGGCGACAAGTGACTTTTCGATTTCCGCCAAAGACGTCCCGAACTTTAACCCCGAGTCTTGGCGTCCCTCCAACGGAGAAACTTTTTTTGAGACAGTTACAGCGATAGAAAATATGTCTTTAATGGACTTCCAAATGTAGTCCGAAATCCAATTACGCCGTCCTTGACTTGAAGTTCAAGTTGGAGCAAAAAATGGAATACGATCGTAACTTTTAGGAGAAGCCACGTTTATACATTTCAAGAAAATAAGAAGGAAAGATAGTCAAGGTGAGTCAAAATGTAATTAACGGCATACAGGAAATTGATTATGGCTAAGACGCCTCTATTATTTTGTCACGCGAGTCAAAATCAAAGACGAGCTAACGCTACGATCCATATTGGAAATCAAAGAGGTTTCCACTTTGTCGCTCCCAATTTAATTCATCCTTTGATCAGCTTCCAGGCAATGTTAACAACTTTTCATACTATTATTGTACTTACTATTTATATTATTATTCAGCTTCCTAAACTAGTATTTTGATATTAACATTTTTTGGTCTTTTTCAATGTATATGCCACTTTTTTGCCCCACAAAAACCTAATTTAACCATTTAATTTGACTTAAAATAGTGAGTTTACTTTGTAGTATTCTTGTGGGAAGATGAAGCCACTTTTCTGCTCCATTTTATTTATTTTTTTTAACTGAGCAAAGCAACCCACACGCGAAAGCCGTCACCAAGGTGAGGTAAAACGTTTGATTTTAAGCCGGAACGTTGGAACGTCGTTCCGGTGGAACAGCCTGCGAGCCGCCCGCACAAACCTGCTCCAAGTGAGGGGGGGAGTTCAGAGGTCAAGTTTGCCCGTTGAGAACGCAGATGGTAGCGCAATTGGCCCTAACCGACTCACGAGCGAGCGCACATGCTAACTTTGGTTAGCATGTGTGCTCGTTCATGAGTCGATAAGCGAGTCGCTCTTTCCCTAATTTTGATGTTACAAATACTGTGGCGGCAATAGACGTCAATGGCAGACTAAGGAAAGTAAAGATACATATTATCTATATATACTCTTGATGTGAAAAAGGGGAAACAGTTAATATTTCTCATTGTATTTTTAATTATTGCATTCATTGAGACCCCTATTTTTGATGTCATTATTATTTTTATGCCTTTACAAAGTATGTTTAAGAAGGGTGAAGAGTAAATATTAGTTTGATTTCCATCGTTTTCAATGAAAGGATAAGCAGTAAGAATGAATGAATCGTTAAGAGTGGCTAGTAGTTTGTTATGAAATTACTACTGTATTATGCTGGATTGATTTGGGGGATACAGTGCCCTCTGGTGGCCTCTGTGAATTCGTGATGCATCACTCATCAACCACATTTTACTTTTGCACCTGTGTGTAACATGAACGAGCGTAGCAAGCTTCGGGTATGTACCAAGTATGATGAAAAATCATCTAAAACAATGAATATATTATTAATATTGTTGTCTAACGGGTCGCTTATGTGTTAGGACAAAGAATTGTGGGAAAAACTTGAAGATATGACGAGCGGCGGTCGACGTTTTGATGTCCGGTAAGTCATGTATGTTACTAATTAATTAGGCCGTAATGCTTAGTTATGCTCTAATATGTTATTTTGCTCATGTATGTATTGTTTGGGAGTTAGTAATAAGAGCAACCGGAGTTCGTCATGTATTGAATATTATTGTAGTCGCTCTAGTATAGAAGTTGTGTAAATATAATGCTAAATAGCGATTAGCACGGAGCTAGCGCTAGTCGCTCGCGAATGCACTTTGTGTACTGCTTATTTAATGCTCAATGTGCGGCCAGTTAAGCTTACTTTGTGTTCATTAATGTGCTTACTACTGACATGCTGTGGTATTTTGATAAAACGTGTGAAGGTAAGTTGAAAGTGTTAATGTGCTTACTGTAAATATGATGCGTCATTGTGTTCTTTCGCTAATTCACTCGGTGAGGTAAGTTCAAAGCATTTGTCAATGGTTCATTGAAAGTCGTTAATACAAAGTCATCTTTATAATATTTCTCTGTACTGTATTTATGGGATTTACATCTTGTATGGCCTGTATTGGCTGTACTGTACATGATAGGGAATAAGGCAGTAACGTGTACATTTGTGTTTGAGTGTAATAATGTAGACAGACTCGTTTTTATTTTGTATTTGGGATTTAATACGCTTTTAAAAGTGAAATTATGACGCCAATGCATGTGCAGGTCGGAATAAATGTTATTATAAGCATGAATATGAACCAACAAGTTAAAATTTTGTAAATATAGGTATGTTTTTGACCTGATAACTCGATTAATTGAACTCCGTCGTCCATTATTTAAATAACCCAAAGCCCCAGTCTTAATTAAAACGATAAACAACTCTCAACCAAAAATAATCGTCGATTAATCGCCTATCAAAATGCCGTGGCGTGTCATCCCTGGTCGGAATTGAACTCTTCCCGGCCGCGTGGAAACGTCTCGTGCCGGCGAGATGGTTAGCAGTTGCCAGGCAACCCACCATCCGCTCGCCTCACGTGCGCCGTGGAACGTCGTGCGCCCGCCGGGAAATTTTTCTTAAAAGTTTATAAATAACCCGAGAGGAAGGTTGAGAAAGCCGTGGCGTGGGCGGCGGAAGCCTCTCCATCCCGTGACGCCACGCGGGAGGTCAAGGGTGCTCGTCCGTGTAGCTCCCCGCGCTTGTCTGCCTCCATTGCGCCTTTTTTTAAATGTGGGGTGACGGGTGGCAGCGGGGAAACTACCGGGGGAAGTAGTGGTGGGTTTGATAGTCATTGTTGCAGAGGTAGGAAAGAGAAATAGGCAGCACTGTCATCTTTCATATTTATATATGTTCATTTCGTAGTACAAGGGTTCGCGGGCCGCTTTAACGTCAGCTTGATTTCACGTGGGCCAGACCATTTTAGATATATTTATTTTTAAGTAAATGAACTGGATTAAAAGCCCTGAATATTCTGTTTTTTATTGATGTAAAACAATGTTTATTTTAGATATTTTTTATATATATATTTAGATTTTACAAAATGATTTTTGAACTAAAAACAGAAAAAAAGGATTAAAAATGACTGATTGATTTAAAAAGGGGTTAAATCAGGAAATTTAATATACATCGAACTATTTTTAGATATAATATTTAAAAATAAATGTATTAAAAGAACTGGATTAAAATCCCTGAATACATTGGAGTTAAAAATAGATCAAAATATTTGGACGTCCATTGCCGTTAGCATTCACGGCCCAGTTGAAATCAATTGGAAGGGATGGTAACGGCACCCTCCTTTTTGTCACGTGCTAGCTAAACGCGTAAGCGCTAAAGTCCTCGTCGCGGCCCCGTGCTTAACTTGTTCGGCGCTTTATCCCGTCTCGCTGATGTTTTCGTCCTTTTCGACGGCGCTCCGTCCTCGCTATGCTAATGTCGGCCTTTGATGTGTAAGCAGAGGGGGGAGGGGCTTTTGTATAGACATTTTGTGCTTTCCTTAATGAGGAGGATTCACTCCTCAAATCAATCCCAAATTTCAGCAAGCGTTTTTGCATTAAATGAGCCGAATGGGCTTTAGCTTTCGACTATTTTAGTCTACAAATAAGCATCCGATTGACCAAATTGGCTAACGTAGCTCTTAGTTGCAGTGAATTAGACCTCTATAGTTGTCATTGGCCGGAAGCCAGTCCATTTTTTGTCATTTTAGGGGACTTACAGATTGCTTCTTGTACATTTTGGATCATTTGCTATTGATTTGGAGGGACTTTGTTGTCATTTTGTTGCTTTCCGGCTGATTTTTGGGCATTTCTAGGTGACATCTTGTTAGTTTTGAGGCATTTTAAGGTTGCTTTTTAACTCTTTGGCTGCCGTTTGGATGGCAATTGTGGGTAGGAAATGTCTTGTTGGAAAAAAATGTAAACATTTGTGTACGTACAAAAAAATGATATTGCGATATGTGAATTTACGATAATCAAGGGATTACTGCAGTTCATAAAATAATTCATTTCCTTTTTTTACGGTATTTTTTTTGGCTGTGACGCCAACCGCGGCAATTGTAAAAAATAAAAAGTTTCTATAGGAAGACTTTCCGTCTTTTTTTGACTGCCGCGAAATGGAAACGTTGGCAATCTACTGTATATCATGGCGGCATATTTCCATTAAGGCGGCTATAATTGTGACTTCTTATCGTATGGCGTAATAGTCGCTAGCAGTTATTTTAATTACGAGTCAGGGCGCCCGGCGGAGACACCGATACACTCTACCTTATTGCAATTTAATCAAAGAATTAATGAATAAATGAATAGGACAAGTCAATTTTCTGCGGGTTAAGAGTCCACCCACGGAAGGAAAATACATTTCATTAAAAGCCAACGCCTTCTATACCAGTCCACGTCGATTTCAGTACGCGCGACACCGAAAAAATGGGGTGTTTAACTTTTCGCTTTAGTTCGTATTCGACTCGCTTGGCTGCCCTTGACGGATATACACGTCCAATTTGATGACACTGCCCTCTAATGGTAGGAATGGGTTGGACATAAATGTTTTCTTAGTAATTTGTGATTAATTTCACATTTTCCAATATTATGTCTATTTAATAAAAATAATATATCAGAATAATGATTGTTTATAAGATTGATTAAATTAATTAATTGATAGGACAACTGCTTCAATCAAAAAAGTAAAAAAAAATCATTAAAAAAGTCTAAATCTTCAGGTATTTAATTTTATCCTTTGCTCTTACTATTTTAATGAATTAAATCCTAAATTTTATCTTACACATGTATATATATTTCTATATTTTTCTTATTATATTGTATTTTTTAAACATTTTTTTCCTATTGTAATTTTAGAATGATTTAAATATTTAACTATTAAATCTGATTTTAATATGTATAACAAAAACATTCTTTGATTCATTGCTCCCAGTCGAAAAATTGTTTAAATATTTAATTATTCTTTTAAAAATCATCCTAAAAAACAAAAATATTTAATTTACCGCTCCCAGTCGAAAAATAGATTTTCTATAATTATTGTTTATCCTCTTTTTATCCTTTCATTTAGTTCTATATTTGAAATAAATCCTATATTTAATACACTTCCTTATTTCATATATATTTCTTATTATACATTACTAATAAATAAATAAATAAATGGTACATACTCCTGAATTTAAAAAAGAAAGCCTCATTAAATATGAATGTGGATTCATTAGCGGATTAGCATTTAGCTCTTGTGAGTCTGCCTCCAGAGGGTTAAAGTGGCAACATTAGCTTCCTTCCAGCTCAGTTTGCAAACCCCCCCCCCCCCCCCCCCCCCCGAAAAAAAAGCCGAAGAAGAAGAAGAGAAAATCTCCAGCTGCGCTTCGTTACGGCAAAATGACATAAGACTCATTAGCGGGCGCTTTGATTAGCATATCCTCGCAGCACGTGGCTTTTTGTCAATTAGCCGTTTTTATTTCTCCGGCAATGTTAATTAGAATTCCGACGGCGGCGGCGACGGCGCCTCAACGGCGCCTCCGAGGGCTCGGGCCCCGCGCTTCCTGTAATTAACGCCGCTCGTGAACAAATGGAATCGATAAATACGAGGTGAACAACTCGAAATAAAATAAACAACAAAGACGTTGCAGTTTCCAGTAGATGGTGAAAATATCACAATTTTTTCACGTTTTTTTTTTTAAAGATTGTTTTTGTTTGAGCAGGGGAGATTTTTTTAGGCTAATTTACACAAGTTACCTCAAGTAAAATGAGTTTATTTTTATTTTATGAAACTTAAAACTTATGTGGAAGTGACTTGGGACTAAACATTGAAGTACAAAAAAAAAATCCCACAAATTACAGTCAAAATTTCTCAATATATGGCATGGGGTGACTGATTATTTGCCGCATAAGTTTATTTATGCAATTTGTTTGCAAACTTATTTTGGTGCTTCACTTTTAAGCAGATTTTTGTAATGTTATACAGTGATAATTTTACAATTGGCACACTGCGAGTCCCAGGGATTCGCTTGTCTGAAAACTGTGCGTCCCAGGAAACTTGTCACGAGTCCCAACATACTACGGATGCAAATAAAACATAAACAACGATATATAAACATTCAGATTTAATTTATTTATTATATGGTTTAGGGTTAGGGTTTATTTATCATTGTACTAGTCTTTCAGCTCGTAGATCCTCCTCTCTTTGCAGCCAAAAGTCTTTTGAAATGTGCGTATTTTTCCTTGCTTCCCCCGTTTTGCTTCATGATCATCGATCGAATCTTCTGCAGTTCTTTTCTTACTAGTTGTATTTTTAACTGCGAAATAACTATCCAGACTGTTTAGCTTTTTCTGAAACATTTTTTATCTTTCTTACACTATTACGAAACTCTTGCTATCGCTTTCTCTCCTTCGTCTGCTAGTGTCTGCTAGTCTCGCGAGAATTATTTCGCAAAGATTATGTGGAATAAATTGGTTTGCTATCGGATATATGTGTTTTGGTTTTTTTTTTTGATAAAAATTTCTTTGCGTCCGAAAAAAGCACATTACTTGAAATTGTGCGTCTGGAAGAAAAGCTGTGCGTATCAGACGCAGGACGCAGAGGTAACGAGAACACTGGTTATATTGCTATTTATTATCATTATACTGTTGCGATAGCTCTATATACATTTGGAAATAGTTCTTTTTTGTAACTTGAATATTATGTAAGTAGAGCAGTACTTTATATGTAAATTCCGTAATTTGATCCACAGTCCTCAAAAAATAAAATACAATTTTGACCGATTTTGTAACAGACAAAAATGAAAGATAATCAAAAAGACGCCATCGTACGTCCGTTCATTTTAGACGCTGTCAAAGTAATCATTTGTGACGTTTTCTCCGTTTAAGTAAGACACCTCGTCTTTTGGCGACCTTTGGACGGGAAGCAATAAAGGACGGACGCCAAAGAGGCGCCGTCAGCAGCACGGGCGCCGGCACCCGCACGTGAACGCTATTGACGTGCTTAGCTGACACTTTCCGCCGCGTCGTCCTTGCTCGGACCGTCTCGCGCGTTGCAGTGGACGCGGCAAAAAAGAAATAAAAAAATAGAAAGGCGTCTCCTCGAAACTGACATTGCTTTGCTGAGTGGCCACGTCAATAACGCCGCGGGAGGAGGACATTTGTTAGGTGGGAAGAAATGCTAAATGCCCTTCACTTCGGCTGCTATGGCGCCCCCGGTGGCCAGGGGTAGAAAATAAGTAGGTTTTTTTAATAGCAATTGAGGGGAGAAAATAACGTGAATAAATATAGGTGAAAACTGCACAAATAATTGCGAAATATAAATAAAATGTAAAAAACTAAATAAAAAAATTGCGTAAAATCATAAAAAATATAAAAATAAATTCTCCAAATTTAAAAACCGAAAAAAGAAAAGATAAAAACAAAGCCCGGGTAGAAAAATAAGATTAATTTAAAAGATTTGCACACAAAAAGTGAAAAAAATGCCTGCAAAAAACATAAAAAAATAAAAACTAAACTAGGAAAACAAGCCTGAAAAAAGTAAATGTTAAAGTAAACTGAAAAAAAATTGCAATAGTGGTAAACTATGGGTACCATTTAGAGAAATATGACAGACAAATATTGCTTCCACTTCCCATAAATTCCACGCAATTAGCCAGACAAGGCTTTTATTTTTATGAAATGCTTTGTCACCAAACATGACACATTTATTTCCCTCTTAGCGCGACTCTTCATTTTTGAGCACCCAAAGACAGCGAGCAATTAGGCTGGATTGTGTCAAGTCCATTAAAAGACGTACTCCTCTTTTTAAGACCTCTTTGTGCATTATCTCCAAGGTGACAGCTGTTTTCCGCCAAACCACGTTACTCCGAGGGTGACGGATGACTTTTTTTGCTTGGCCCGCTCCGTTAAAAAGTCACTAAAGTCGCGGAATTGCGTGCGATGGCGAGAAGCTAATGGACGCCACGTCATTGGCTGACAAATGCTATCAAATATTGCCTATTTTACTACGCCAAGTTCCTAACAAATTACTAAATTTGTATTTTGTATCAAAATTATGAACATTTTTTAAAAATGTAAGCAATGGAGTTAATTGTGGGTGATCGCTTGTATTCTGAGACATTGTTGGGTCACTTTCTGTAAAATTTGGGTCATTTCCTGTTTGTTTTCTGGCATTTTTGGGTCATATGTTGCTTATGGGTGAGTTCTTGTTGATTTTGGGTCACTTCTGGTATTTTGAGGCATTGTTGGGTCACTTTCTGTCAATTTTGGGTCATTTTCTGTTTGGTTTTCTGGCATTTTTGGGTCATATTTTGTTTACTGGTGACTTAGGGTTCATTTTGGATGGCTTCTGGTATTTTGTTGCATTGTTGGGTCACTTTCTTTAAATTTTTGGTCATTTTCCATTTGGTTTTCTGGCATTTTTGGGTCGTATCTTGTTTATGGGTGACTTCTTGTGGATTTTGAATGACTTTTGGTATTTTGAGGCATTGTTGGGTCACTTTCTGTCAATTTTGGGTAATTTCCTGTTTGTTTTTGTGGCATTTGAACTTGTTAAACAAAAAAACATTGTTCTTGGCTAGAAGCAAAAAGACAGCCGACGTTGTAATTTTCACGGGCGTGGAGCTTTAATTTATTTGTTGACTATAAAAGCAACGTGATATTTTGTTAACCTTGGCCTGCCTAAAAATATGCACTTTTAATACATCATACGCCATAAATTGTTGAAAAATCAGCAAGGTCGTTTTTTTTTTCCAGCCGCATAATTCTTCATTTAGCTTCCTATTAGAATTTATACGTCCATATTTCCCGAGCCAACATTCGACTTGATTTGATTAGGAAAAAAAAAGCAAAGTTGTTGCTTAAGTGCTTCTCGCGCTGACCTCGCCAAATGGCCGCCATTTCATTAGCCTCGCTCTTGCTGGTTTTTCCCAACTCTGTGGAGAGACACTTTTCTCAAGTCACTTCCTCTTCCTGGATAGCTTCCTGTTTACTTTTGAATGTTCTCAAGTCCCTTCCTGTTCATGGATAGCTTCCTGTTTACTTTTGAGTTTTCTTGGGTCACTTCCTTCACATTTTGGGTCATTTGTTGGTCATGTTAGCGCATTTCTGGGTCATTGCTGTTGATTTTGGAGTTTTCAGGGTCACTTTCTCTTCCTGGTTGGCTTCCTGTTTACTTTTGAATTTTCTTGAGTCACTTCCTGTACATTTTGGGTCATTTGTTGGTCATTTTTGGTCATTTTCTTGAATCACTTCACATTTCATTAAGTATATTTTATTTTAGATAAATAAAATTTTGTAGGGTAATATGTAGGGTATACTTTTTTGACATTTAAAGGTTTTTTTTCGTGTCAAACAAACGAGCGCGGTCAAGAAGCAAAGGCGGTGCCGGAACATTCTGGGTCAGACAGCTGAGGAGGATTAATTTAATGCACTATAACGGGATAACAGCAGGGGATTCTGGGTAAAGACTTAAGCCACAGAGAAGCAAAATGGCCAGAAAAAAAGGCCCTTTTACAAAGAAAAAAAAGAAAGAAAAAAAAAGGGAAACCAGGAAAAAGTAGCGACCGCTCATTAAGGCATAGCTAATCCCGGACAGGAAGTGGTCGTTCGTTAGTATTGGCGCTGACTAAGTCCAGGTCTGGCTAAATCCCCCTTGCACCCCCCCCCCCTCCCCCACTCAACAGTGGTGTCAGTCAAGGCCGAGAGGGACTGTAGAGGTCTTAATGGCTCTCATTAATAATACATCTCTCTTCTAATTACGGACACTAATGAGAAGTCCACTGTCCTTTTTCTAATGAGACAAGAAAGGAAGAGAAAAAAGGGAGGAAAAAAATAAAAAAAAACTGAATACTGTAGAAATGGATGGCAGCCAGCCAGCCAATCAAAACAATATTTGCACTTTTTAATCCCCGCCCACTTCTTTTAAAATATAGTACATACAGCATAACAAAAGAAATTAAAGAGCTTAAGGACTGTTCTTTTAATATAAAAAGTAAAACTAAAAAAAATAAACATAAAATAATTTGAATTGTTAATAAACTAAGAAATAAAATGTTTAAAAGTTAAATAAATGAAAAGTTGATGGTGATATTTGCCTTTAGTTGTTTTAAATCCTGTATATCTGCTGTTAATATAATAATGATAAATACAAATATAATAAAAGGAAAATATTTATTCATTTAAATGTCAAATAAAATAATACATTGTATACTCCAAATGAGTTATTTTGACTAATGTTTTCTCCCTGATATTCAGAAATGAACTAAACAGATTTGATTGTGTGTTAGCTTGCGAATAGTCCAGTTTTTGCGACAGTTTTGCGCTCATTTCTCATTCTTCCAAGAAAATAAAACCCCTCGGTCATTTCCCATTTTGTGTCCAATAGAATTCCTCGGTCCAATTCCAAGCTTTGCCAAAGCGGGATCCAATTTGTTCTTTGTTCTCCCACTCGGCCCGAAAGCCCGGCCGCCCGCCCGGCTGATAAATAACCCGAGCGGGAAGGCGGACAAAACTTTTCGCCTTCTCATCCATCACATGGGACGACGACAGAGATCTCGCCATCCCATCCTTTCTAAACGCCGCTCTTTTGCCCACTTACCGTATGTGTCACTAAAAATATCTAATGATGACTGAATCGAGGCTACGGCTTATATGCGCACAAATTAGACTTGACCTGTAAAGTGACAAAGACAAAACGCCATAACGTAAGACAATGCGGTCATTTATTTCAAGATAGAGAAAAGATAAACAGTTAAAACGCTATAACAACGTCTATGAATGAAATTCAAGAAAAAATATGGAGCGTATCTTGCATAAAATGTGAAAAAAACTCATCTTTTTGTAAATTTCGTAAGTAGAGCAGTGCTTATATATAAATTCTCGACAATATTTTCAAAATAAAATAATGGGGAAGGAAATTCAATTACTTTTTTGGAGAATTTGGTAACTTGGATCTTTTCTTTTAGCTCAAATCACTCATTTGCGTATAAAACATGTCGTAACCTGAAAATGTTGTACCTTGAGGTATTCGTAAGTAGAGGTAAGACTATCTCAAAAGTAGTAGTAGTTCTTAAGATTTTCCCCTTCAAAGTAACACATTTTTACTCCCTATTGAAACCATGAAAATTTCTGAATCAAGGGACGGCTTATACGAGGGAAATAGTCAAATTCAACCATTTTTAGGCACTTTTAAGGCTATAAAATGCAGTCATTTTAACATCGACATATTGACTTTGATGGGAAGTTAGCCCTTCCCAACATGGCCGTCCGTCAAAGCCCCATTTCCCCTTTGGCTTCTCCCTCTCATCACGGTAATTGGCAATCGGGGAGCCCGTCGTCCTTGGCCGTCCGTCCGGCGGCGCACGGTGGCTTTTGCGCGCCGGGACAAATGGGCGGCGAAAGGCCTTCCCGACTGCGGGTAATTGGCGCCGACGGCTGGGCTCCTCCGGCTGTCCGTGGCCCACTTAGGCCGGCCCCCGTCCCGGACCTTTGTTGGGGCCCTCTTTTGAAAAAGCACTCCTGCCACGGTAAACAAGGGCGCCGGCGCCGTCTTGAGAAACGACCTCATTGGGGAAAAATCGATCAAGAGCCAGATGAGAAGGCCCGCCGCCATTTTCCATTCTTTTCAACGCCTACCGCACAAAAAAAGCCAGAACTTGAGGTGCTTTTTGACTCGTCGTTTCCTAGAGCCGTCGTTTTTATGGTAGCGATAGCGTGTGGGACTTGCAGTTCCGGGGTCGAGGGTTCGATCCCGATCGATTTGCATGTTCTCTACGGGGTTGACTGCGTTTTTAATATATTTTTAGATTTTACAAAATAATTTTTGAACTAAAATCACAGACCAAATGAATTAAAAAATGACAATTATTGATTTAAAAGGGGTAAAATCAGTAAATTTAATATACATCTATAATCTACATTTGAATTTGATCCTAAAACAGAATTGATTGACTTTCCCGGGCCACACAAAATGATGCGGCGGGCCACATTTGGCCCTCACGCCGCCACTTTGACACCTGTGTGCTAGGCTATTCCGTGAGTGTGATTGGCTGTTTGTCTCATTGCGATTGACTTACCACCGATTCAGGGTTGCTCAAGTTGTCGTCTCGGATAGGCTCCAGCACCCCCAGTGACCCTGGTTCGGACTGTAAATACATTTTTGCCTATTAGGAAGTAGCTGGGGCTTTTCCTGCCAATCCAACCAACGTCGACATACACAAACGTAAAGTACGGTAAAAAGAATGGCGCTAGCTCGCTCCATTTAGCGGCGGACGGCGATCCCCGAGGCTGGCGTGGCCTTTTCTACGGCGACTCTAATTACCCGCTCGTTAGCGCGCGGCGCCCGACCTGCTCTGGCTCCTATTTTTTTTCTCATTTGGTGCCTTATTCCCTTTTTCCCTTAGTCATTTTCCGAGGGTGATAAGTTAATGAGGCGCTAATGTGCTACACCTTGAGAGACACGCGCGACGGGCGCAAAACGTACAGCCGCCGTAAAGCCGAAGACGCAAATTGCCACGTGGCAGAAAAAGAAAGGAGAGAAAAATAATATCTCTCTCTCTCTCTTCCTTAATGATTTTATCTTTAGTCCCAAAAGGAATAAATGACATTTCAATAAGAAAAACGCAAATGGTTTTGAGATATGAGCTTTGGCCACGCCCCAAATTCAAAAGTCAAAACGTACAAGGTCGCCCAGCGTGTTTTCTGTTTTTCCCGCCGCGTTATTTGGGAAGATTTTGTCATCATTTCATCATTTGCCACATCATTCACATTCAGCGGGGATTTCGCTCTTTTTACTCGCCCTCATTAATCCCTTTTTCTTCTTCTACAGTCTTCTTATTTATTTCTTTATTTTTTGTTTGAATCCCAACGCAAGCGTCGACCGGGGGATAAAAAAATAAATAAAAAAACAGCGCTGTTTTGGCGGTCGGAGCGTGAATCGTTAATGTCCGCCGGGCCGGCGATATTCAAATTCTGACCCACTTGCGGCCGATGACGTGTGAAGGAAAGGGGAAAAAAAGAGCTTTGACGCAAAAAAAAAGAAGAGAAGAAGAGAGAAGACAATCGCGCGGATGATGACGAGGCGCTTTTCCAGGGAGGCGGCGGCGGGCGGCCGGCGGCTTTCATCTGGGCTTCCGCCGCGGCGTCATTCACAAATGGGATTTTGCTTCCATTCACGTAAAGCGGGACTCGGCAAAATGCCCGCCGACACGCTTTCTTTTATTCTCTGGACCGGGCACAAAGTCCTCTTTTCTTCTAAACATGACTTAAACGGTGCAAAAAGTTGGACACGCCAGGAGAAGTCGTCACAGAAAGTTGTCAATTGATTAAGAATGTCATTTTTTAAACCAAATGGACTACATTTCCCATGCATTGAGAGGAGGAAGTGACCCAAAATGACCAAGAAGTAAGCAGGTTGTCCATTATGGACAGCACCTCCTGCATGAGTCTGTGGAGGCCCTCCAAAGCTCTTTCAGCAATAGACCCTCATTGCAGGATGTCCAAGGAATGACCCAAAATCAACAGAAAGTGACCCAGAAATGCCTTAAAAATTTGCAGGAAGTGGATCATCATTTACAGAAGGTGACCCTGGAATGACCCAAATGTGCAGGAAGTGGCCCAAACTCAACAGGAAGTGACTAATATCAGCAAGTAACCAAGAAATGCCTTAAACTGTGGAGGTAGCTTAACATCATTTACAGAAAGTGATCCTGGAATGACCCAAAATCAAGAGAAAGTGACCCAGAAATGCTCCAAAATGAACAATAGTGACTTTTCAAGTGGCCTAAAGTGCCGTAGCCGCCATTGACAAAATCCATTCAGTGGTCTGTCTTTTCCAACTGGGCGCAAAGTAGCACCTATTTGATTTCTGTTCTTTTGGGAGTGGTCACCGGGGCCGACTGGAAGTGATTGTTATTCCACAAAGAGGGAGTGAAACTCGGCGGCTGCTTTTCAAGTGGCTGAGGCTTCTCGCTAATGATCTTGACTTTGCCTCTTAGCGCGCCGCCTTTGCCCTCCAAATGCTAATGAGGCGCCCTTCGCTCCGACTAATGTTGAATTATGAAACAAAATGGAAGGCAGAGAGGGGAGAGCTACGTGGTGAGCTTTCTCCACCACGCCTTTTACCTTACTTACTTGCGCTCTCTCCAGAGTCAAAATGTGCCAAAGTTAGCTTGCGCGCACGCTCGCGGTCGTGGAAGATCTAGCGTGCGTTGTCGCCTCCTTGTGGACATTTGGGGAAATGACTTTCATTTTGACAAGTAGGCCAGCGCGCTCATGTGCAAATTTCTTCATCGTCAGCATCAGCAACTTCATCCTCATCGTCACTATGGCGTTTAACCCTCTCGTTGCCGTCGACGACGGCGGGAAATGTCGGGAGTTGTCCAATTGTCCTCTTTAAATGCATTTCCGTCCTGTTGGTGGCGCCGTCGTCGTCGTCATTGTCACCTTCTCTTCTTATCTCTTTGATCTTCATCCCACATTCCTCGTGGATTGGGATTGGGATTATAGTGTTACATATAATTTGACATCCTCATGCTGTCTTCCTAATCTTATCAAGATCCGGATCATTATCTTTCGTTATGGTCCTCTTTATCCTCGCCATCAGAAGAATTCACAAAATTTTCATCAACATGATTAGATTTATTGCCCTCATCCTCATCTTTATCCTCATCATCTTCATCCTCATCATCCTCGTCTTCATCTTCAACCTCATCTTCATCATCTTCAACCTCATCTTCTTCCTCCTCTTGCATCCATTTTATCGTCCACTTCCCTCCACGGACCCTCAAGCTCCTTTCACCTGCTTTTTCCTTTTCCGCCATCTTTTATTTTCCCCCATTCCGGTGTTCTTCCAGCCCTCCCCGACATTCGAGGCCGGCCGAATATCTCGGCCGCCATTGATTATTTGCCGGGGGAGGGGCGGTCGCCTTGAATAATTGAAACGGCCCTCAACCCCGGCGCGCCACTTCACGTCCGGCGTTATTGATGGAGATCGTTTGTCATGTCGCCGCTGACCATTCATCCCGGTTGACCCCCGTCCGTCCGTCGCCTGGAGTGGCCTCCAAAGTCACCAGACCTATGTGTGTGTCTTTGATTAAATCCCCAAATTTTACAGCAAAATGAATTTGCGCGTGGCCATTGGAGCTGTTTTGGCTCAAGCGAGCTGGCTTTTGGGATTGGCTGACCTTTGCGCCGCCGCCGCCGCCACGGCATAAACGGGACACAAATTGCAAGCCGCCAGATAGCCCGCGGCAGCTAATCTGCTCTTTGATGTCTACAATTCAACACACTCATCTTTCCGCACGTTATCAAAGGCGTGGTCATGTTAATCCACCGCGCAAATCGATTGAAAACAGCGACACGCTCTTCCGTAACCACATTTTTTTCTTCCTTATACCGTGTCGATAGGAATTAGCGACCATTGACCATGTGAATCAAGTTGATTACTTTGTCATTTATTCATTTTCCGTACCGCTTGGCGGTCCTGGGGGTGCTGGAGCCCATCCCAGCAGAGTAGGTTGGTGTCCCATTGTGGGCAGCTCACTTGGATAAAGACATGATTTTTCTCCTG
Organism: Stigmatopora nigra; assembly: GCF_051989575.1. Classification (NCBI taxonomy): domain Eukaryota; kingdom Metazoa; phylum Chordata; class Actinopteri; order Syngnathiformes; family Syngnathidae; genus Stigmatopora; species Stigmatopora nigra. Next base: position 15,505,193 of record NC_135513.1, read on the forward strand.
ATTAAAAATGGCTGCTATCCTGATTGCATGTCATAATCAGAGATTTTCTTTTTCAGGGAGACTTTTCCAAACGGATCCAGATGCCGTTCTCGGGTCGCAAGATGAGACCGGCCGTCGGAACCAGTTCCTCTCGCGACTGAGTGGCCGTCACCTGGAATTTGCGCAAAATGGACGACAGCACCACCTTCTCCTCCATCAAGGCGAATCGTTGACCTGCCGGAAAAAACACCAGTCTTCAATTGTAAGTAGCCAGTGGCCATCTTGCTTCTATGGTGGGTGGGGAGATTGTCTTGTGGGGAGATCAAATGGAGGAATTTATTCATAAGTTCATGTCAGTTTTAGAAAACATCTCGTTTTTCCATTTAGGCTTTTCCTATTTTTAGTTCGACTTTACCCCATCAATTAAAAAATTACATATTTACCTGTTCATTCCCTGCCAACCTTGCCTTCCCCAGAAAATTGGCCTTGTCAATTTATAGTTCAATATTTTTTGTAAGGCAAGCACACCAAATGTGGCCAGTTACCAAAATAAGTTAACTTAAAATGAGGATTTTATCCCTGACCCAAAATGGCCACCAGACAGGCACTTACCGATGCAGTTGCGGAGCCCGGCGGAGAATGGGATGTACGCGTACGGCGGTCGGCCCAGGCAGTTTTCCGGCAAAAAGCGTTCGGGTCGGAACTCCTCGGGCTCGGGGAAGTAGCGAGGGTCTCGGTGGAGGGCGAAGGGGAGGACCACCGCGTTGGTGCCGGCGGGCACCGTGAAACCGTCTGCCAAAAGACAACAAAAAAGGAAATATATAAAAATTAAAAAAATAAAATACTATATCACATTGACCTGATCTATTGTTGCTAGGTAGAATTTATGATATTCCCCTCAAAAAATGACCTAATCGGACGGTTATCGCGGCGCTTTATTTCTACGTACTGATGACGGTGTCTTGGCGGATGCTGCGTGCAAAGAAGGGCACGGAGGGAAAAAGGCGCAGGGCCTCCTTGATGACGCACTCCAAGTACTTGAGCCGCCTGAGGTCGTCCATGCTAGCCACGCGTTCCGACTCGCCTTTAAAAAAAAAAACTAGCGTTAGCGTAGCACGATAGCCACCATCGAACCAACGAGTCGTCGTTTATCGCGGCCAGTCAAAAAAGATATGCTCAAAAGTAAATGCATTTCCTGAACCGCTTAGCTTTACGAGGTTCGTGGGGGGTGCCGGAGTCTACCCCGGTGGCCTTTTTGGGCGGAGTTACCGAAAACTTCCTGGAGCTCGTTTTGAACTTGGCGATGCACGTCTGGGTGAGCTCCTAGCAGGTGAAGCGCCCAATTCATGGAAGCCGCCGTCGTGTCGTGGCCCTGTCCCACAAAAACAAACAAAAAAACCCCGAGCGTTAGCCTAGCTGTCCTTGTTTTTTTGGGGTCAAAAATCATTGACCTCAAACATGAAGGTGTCCACTTCCTCCTGAATGTCCCCATGGCTCATGGCGTTCCCATCTTGGTCTTTGGTCTGAAGCAACATGTCTAGAAACGCTCTCCTCTTTCTGTCCTCCGACCCCGACCCGTCACTCGTCTTCAAACTCTGGGCTCGTTCGCGGATCACCTGCCGAGAAATGGACCAAAATAGAACCCGAGAAAATCAGTCAAAAAGGGGCCTCTCACCTCCATAGTGAAGGAATGCAACGTTTTGAGCGTGCTGTCGTGCACGTTGGCCTCGCCAAAGTATTTGTAAGTCAAGCTGGGCCAGAACCATGGCGCCCTCTGGCGGCGACTGATGATATCACTCATTCTGAAAGACGGAGATGGAGCAAAGTGTGTCATTTCTTTCTGGAATGGCGTCCAAAATCCAGCAAGACTCACTTGTAGATGCTCCGGACGTACTCGGACTCGGAATTACTCTGAGCGTGGACTTTTTTCCCCATGGCCGTTTCTGGAAACAAATGAGGAAACTTTTACTTGGTCTACTTTCAACGTCTTTAGAGCCTTTTTCGCGTCAACTGACCGCAAATGATGTCCAAGGCGCACAGTGTGACGTCATTGAAGCAGTCGAAAGGTCCGGCCCCGACCTTAGAGGACAACTTGTCCACCAGGACCTGGGCCTGCTCGTTCATCACTTCCAGGAAGTCTTGCAAGATGCTAAAGTGGAAGGTCGGCGTCAGCATCTTGCGACGCTCGCGCCACTTGGCGCCCGTGCTGTCAATCACGTCGGTTCAGAAAAACAGTTTTTAAGAAGAAGGAAAAGAAACCTCCCCAGGTCGGTCGTCCCGGAACGGGGCGGGGCTTACCTGGTGAGGAGACCGGTTCCCAGCCACGGGTGGAGGAAGCTGTAGACGCTGGATTTGTCCATGTGGGCGGGGTTGCTCACTATAGGCTGCGCAAAGTCAACATATTTAGGGGTTATGCAACGTAGGCTAATTGTAGGCTAAATTGACCTGAGCTAGGATTGGTTCTTTTTTGTCCCTTGGCAGGATAGGCGCTTCAGAAAATTAATTAATATGGAGTTAGAGGGCGTGGCTAATTAGGAAGGTTGGCCTTCTATGGTCTAGATCACGTGTTAAAGTGGCGGCCCGGGGGCCAAATCTGGCCCGTTGCATCATTGTGTGTGGGCTGGGAAAGTAACTGTCTGTTTTAGGATTAAATTAAAAGTATAGATTTATATTAAATTTCCTGATTTCCCCCCTGGTAAATCAATAATTGTCATTTTTAATCCATTTTTTCTATGTTTTTAGTTCAAAAATCATTTTGTAAAATGTAAAAATATATTTAAAAAAAGCTAAAATAAACATTGTTTTAGATCTATAAAAAAACGGAATATTCAGGGCTTTTAACACAGTTCTTCTAATCCATTTATATAAAAAAAAGAAAATCTAAATATGATATCTAAAATAGTCTGACCCACGTGAAATCAAGTTGACGTTAAAGCGGCCTACGAACCAACCCGAATCTGACAGCCTTCCCGTTCAGTAGCAGCCAGCAATTGTCAACAAGCCCACCCACCGACCCACCCGTGCATGAGGCAAAAAGGATGTGGGCGGGACCAAAAGACTTTCCTACCCATATGCTTTTCATTTTCAACTCGAACACTTGTGGGAACATTTGTGACAGCTCCAACATTCCCAAAATGAAATGAATTCCATTCCAAAAGAAGCAAAAAACAACAATGCGTGCTACTTTTTCTTAAGTCAACAATGGCGGGGGCGGCGACCCACCTCCACGGTCTCGGCGTGAAAGAGAATGACAAAGGGCACGGTCCCCAGCCACAGTTTGATTAGCGGCGCTTGGCGGAACTCGTCGGTGTAACCCTGAATTTGCTGGAAGAACTCTAAAACAAAACAAATTTACACTGAAAAAACCCCAACCTGGCAACCCGCCCCTCCAAAATTCCAGCTTTTTTCCCCCCCCAAATTCCTCACCCACGGCGTCAGTCTTCAAGTCCAGCGCGTTCCCCAGCAGGGGGTACGTGGGCCCCACGGCCTGGATGGGCTTCATCATCAGCCATTTTCTCAGGTAGCCCCTCAGGTGCTGGTAGACCAGCGTCGACAGCGCCACCAGCAGGCCCACCGCCAGCGCGGCGCCATAGGCGACCACGGCCATCTTCCTTCTGTCTTTCCGCTCCGCCCGACCCCGGCTCAAGTAGCGGCCGCGGCGGGGAGGGGGGGGGCTGTCCCAGAACGCCCTTTGCGCTCGTTATCTCGGGCCACGTGCTTAAACTTGAGCTTGTTTTTTTTTTCCTTCGAATGAACGGGGTGGGCGGGGCTTTTGCCACAAAGACAAACAAACCAGAAAAAGACACATTTAAACACACGCTAGCAACAAACATCGCCATGCTATAATTATATTAACCAACTAGCGCTAGGGAGTCAAACTCGGGTTAGTTTCATGTGGGCCGGACCATTTTAGATATCCTATTTAGATTGTTTTGTTTATAAATGCATTAAAAGAACCAGATTAAAAGCCCTGAATATTCCGTTTTTATAGATCCAAAACAATGTTTATTTTAGATTTTTTGATATATTTTTTAGATTTGACATAATGATTTTTGAACTAAAAACAGAAAAAATGGTTTAAAAAATGACAATTATTGATTTAAAAGGGTGAAAATCAGGGAATTTAATATACATGTATATCTATCATTTGAATTTGATCCTAAAACAGAAAGTCGGCACTCATCATTGACTTTCCCGGGCCGCACAAAATGATGCGGCGGACCAGATTTGGCCCCCGGGCCGCCACTTTGACACCCATGCTTTAGAATGTGATTCACGTAACGAATTAATGTTTCGAGGGTCACAGAGGCTGGAGCCGATCCCGACGAAGTAGGCAGGGCGCACTCGGAACGGGTCGGCGGCCAATCGCAGGGCATCAGATACAAAGGAGCAGTTATCAGTAATGGCGAGTACGGGATTGGGAGGCCAGAGATAAGGAGGACGGAGGTAGATTTGCCAAAAGCCTGGAAAAGTTTGAGTCTTGACAAGTGCAATCTCATTCCGCTTGCTTGAACTTTGTCAGTCAAAGTTGAGCTTTTATGTAATGATGACAGAGAGTGGGCGGAAATTCACAACACACATTTATTACCTATTAGATTCTCTATTAATATTCATTCCAGTGGCCAAGTTTAAGCCTGCCTAAATTGACCACAACAAAAAGCATCGCTGCATGAAAATAGCACTCAAATACAATCAGCAAAATAGAACACTTAAAAAAAACAATTTTTAGATGAAACATTTCACATTTTTTGCAGTTTATAAAAAAGCAAGAATTAATGAATAATTTCCTCCTTTATCATTACTATTGATTAATATGTTTACCTGTTTACATTCTATTTTTAATGTTTGTTTTTGTTGTTGATGATCTCGTGTTTGGCTGGATTTGTCCCCTCAAGTAATTGTTTATAGTTAGAATTTTGGTTTATGGTCATTGGCAATAGAGGTAAGTCCAATCTTTTTTAAGTGGGAGGTCTGGCAGTGAATGTATCAGGTCATTTTTTTTAAATGACTAAAAAACAGTCATTGTGCCCACCAAAGTTAAAGGTCAACAAAAGCCCTAACTTTTCCAGACCACAAAATATTTATATTGATTTCTTGGCATGATTTTTTTTGAAATGTTTGGGTGCTTTTCAAAGGAAGGGCGATACAGGGCGCGTCTTCCCCAGGGCGATGAGCAGCTGCTGGTGGAAGGCCAGGGCCCGTTCCTCTTGGCCCGCCGGCCAGTCTAGCACGCAGTGGCGCCTCAGCATGGCGCGGCGCAGGAACAGCGACAGCCACAGCTTGTAGTCGGGCACGTCCTCCAGCAAGACCAGGATGACCGAGTCCCGACTGGCCTCCATCACCTGGTGCAAGGCATGATGGGCCTTGAAGCTGCCGCCAACGGGACAAAAAGGGCATTTTCTCACGGGGAAAAGAACAACTGCCCCCTAGTGGCGTCGACCGGCCACGCTTACAAAAAATAACGCCCAGCGTCCACGAAGAAAACGGCAAAGAAAAGCCAGAATCAAGCTGAAGATCCATTAGCCAAGTAGTCGTCCCCCGGACAGTTCGTCTCCCCGGACAATTGGTCCCCCCGGACAATTGGTCCCCCCGGACAGTTGGTCCCCCCGGACAGTTGGTCCCCCGGACCGCTTTGGGGACCCTCGAGTTTAAGAAAAGCCCTTGAACTTACCGACTACACCAGGGATCCAGGAGCAGGCTCTCCGTCACCACAAAAAGAATTCTTCGCGAGTTCCTCATGTTGGTCACGATGGACTCCAACTGAGACATCCCAATCTCCGCGTCGCGTTCCTCCAGGAAAAAGCGGCAGCCGCAGTCCTCCAGGGGTAGGACGGCCTCCTCCACCCAGCCGCCGTCCGCCTCGGCGTGCACCACGTAGGCGTCGTACCGGAAGCGCCCGCCCTCCTCGCCGTCGCCACCTTCGGCGCCGTGGCGGAAACCCAACGTGCGGTTGAGCAGGATGTTCCAGTAGAAGCGTAGCCTCCAGCCTTGGAAGTTCCAGAGCAACGGTATCACCGTCAATAGCGCCACCAAGATGGCGCTCAGCAGGAAAAACGCCCGGAAGGGCGCCAGGTCCTTGCAGGAGAGAGGATCAAAGTCCGCCACCGAACGGTTGAAGTAGGCCAGCGGCGTGTTGCACCTGTAGCGCTCCCTCCAACCGGGAACCGCGGCGCCGCCGCTGCCGTTCAACCAGGTGACGAACCACAGCATGCTCTCACAAGTGCAGTCGAAGGGATTCCGCTCCATCTGGAGGTAACTCAGGTTGGACAGCGGGGTCCGGAAGACTTGGGGTCTCACGCTGGTGATCAGGTTCCTCTGCAGACGGAGCACCCTCAGCGAGCTCTGGCTGGCAAACACCGAGTCCTCCAGCTTGTTGAGGAGGTTGTTGCTCAGGCCCAATTCCCGCAAGGCGCTCAGGCCGCTCAGGCTCTCCGCCGGGATCTCGTCCAGACCGTTGTTGTCCAGCTGCAGGGAGCTCAGGTTCCCCAAACCCTTCAGGTAGAAGACGGGCCCCCCGGCTTTGGCCTCCTTCCACAACATGGCCAGGTTGTTGTGCTCCAGCTTGAGGACCCTCAGATTGGTCAGTCCGCTCAACAGGTCCACCTTCAGGTTGGCGATGTTGTTGTTGCTCAGGTCCAAGTAGGTCAGCTCGGCCAAGGGGCGGAACGGAGACGGCTCCGAGTTCAAGGAATCGGCCGTCAGGCTCTTGCTCAGCGTCAGGACCTCCAGTGCGGGGACGCCAAAGAAGGACTGGGACACCAGAGTGACCGTCTGCCGGTTGTAGGACAGGTGGAGCTCCTTCAGCCCACCCAGGCCCACCAATTCCTCCCCGCTCAGAGTCTGCCGGATGAAGTTGAAGTCCAGGAAGAGCTGGCTGAGGTTCCCCAGGGCCGAGAAGGCGCCGGGCCCCAGCCGAGAGATGGCCGCCGCCGTCAAATTGAGCTTCAGCAGCGACCCGCCCAGCGAGGACAGCGTCTCATTGGAGACGCTCTTCAAGGAGGCGTAGCTGCTCCAGCTCAGGTCCACTTCCCGGAGACCCCTGGGCCCCGTGAAGGTGCGCCCGTCGACAAAGTGCACCGAGGTGCGCCGCAAGCACAGGATCTCCAGGGCGCCCAGCGGCCCGAAGGCAAAGTCGTCGATGATGGGCGTGGCCGAGGCGTGGCTCTTCACCAGGGCCTTAGTCAAGTCCAGCCGCTTCAAAGCACCCAGACCCCCAAAAGTCCCCTTGGTCAAATGCTTGAGGTTGTTGTCCGACAAGACCAGAGTCTCCAGTTTGTCCAGCCACCGGAGGGCGCCCTCTTCCATTTTCCCCAAGCCGTTGCTCGACAGATCCAAGAAGGTCACGTTGGTGTCCCGCAAACCCCTGAAGGTGCCGTTGGTCAGCGTCACCAGCTTCATGGACCGCAGAGACAGGTGGCGCAAGGACGTCCCGGACAACGCCGAGCAGAGTTTGGAGATGGCCGTGGTGCCCATGGCGCTGCCGTCCATCGTCAGAGTGGACAAGCCGGAAATGGGACGGAAGGAACCCGCCTCCACCTGCGTTACCCCAAAAAAAGCCGTCACTTTGGCCAGACGCCGGGGAGATAGCTAAGGGAGCCTTACCGTTTTGATGGTGGAGGATTCCAGGTCCAGGACCCGCAGAGACGAGGAGTTTCCAAAGAACGCAAAGTCATCCCGAGCCAAAGTGGAGAAGGCGTTGAATCCCAGCCTGAGCTCCGCCAAGTTGGCCAACTGAGGACTGGAACCCAGTTTGGCCGAGTCCAAGTTGTTCCCGGACACGTCTAGGACTTTCAGACTCTGAAAAGCAGACGAGATGGCCACGCCCACTTGGAAACTTTTGCCTAGGGTCGGACAACCCAGAGACCCTCGGCTGCTTTGGTGACAGCAATTGTTGGCTTTAATTCATCCCGGTTACCTTTAGCCCGACGAAGGGTTCCCCTTTCAGTTTCAGCCGATTTCCCGACAAGCCCAAGTGGGTCAGCGAGCCGCAGCCGTCCAAATCCTCTTTCTGGACCACGTGGACTTCGTTGTGGTCGACGCAGAGCGTCCGCAGGCGGGGCAGCGCTCGGCACAGTCCGCCTTTCAATACAGACGTGAAAGGGTACAATGGGTACGTACGCTTGCCGCTAACCACTTTTCCATCTGTTGGATACCTTCCAGGACGCTCAGGCTGTTGTAGCTGACGTCCAAGCGCAGCAGGCCCGAGTAGCGGCTCAGGGAAGCCGGCAGGATCCCTTTCAGCCGATTGTGAGACATGTCCAAGCCGGTGATATTGGCGGGGAGGTCCGGCGGCACGTCACTCAGTTTCCGGCGGCTGCAGTCGGCTTCGGCACCCCGCACGCGGCAAGGGCTTTCTTCCCGGGAGGAACCTAAAAGCAATGCCATTTGGCACGCCAACAATACCTGCCGGGGGTGTCGGAGTGTCACCGTTTCACCACTAAAAATTGTCCAAATACTCTTTTTTTTAATATTAATGTTTATATTACACATTCAAATAGAGGAACTTTTAGCTTGTAAATGTATTTTGATAGTCAGTTCCTCCTTTCAAGTATGTCAAGATGATCCAAATCCACATTTTTAAGCCTCTCAATAGTCATAAAAAAAATAATAAAAATGACAAAAAGGGAAAAACAACATGCAACAATGTTCTTTTTTAACATTTTTGTAACAGCATACACATTTTTTAACCAACAATCCCACTTTGTTTTGCAGCATTTTAGTGGCAAAAGAATGGAGCTGCCGTCTTCCACTCCCAAACGGATTGGACACAAAAGGCACCGAAACTCCCAGAAATCCTCCCATCCAACTCCCGGTAAGCTCTTACCATGTTTTTCCCGTGTGCCGAGCTCATGCTTTTTTTCCAAGGCGGAAGGAAGTCTGCGTTTTGTTGTTGTTTTTTTTTTACGGCCAAACAAATCCGGACGTGAGATTTCCAGCCGTGCTTCTTTCACTTCTTCTTTTTGTTCATTCGCTGGCTGCGCTTGTGCGCCGGCCCCCCGTTTTGAGCGACTCCTAGCGTGACTTTGGCTCTCATTTTTTAGCCCTGACGTGGTAAAATATAAAAAGTGGGCGTTGTCTGACCACTCCCACTTTGGCCTGGATTCACACACGCGCTTGTACAAACCTGTTTGGACACTTCCAGTTGCGTGCGCTCATATCAATATGGGAAGAAATCTAGTGGGGAATACCCAGAAGCAAACTGTCTAAGTGTGTCAAAGTGGTGGCCCGGGGGCTAAATCTGGCCCACCGCGTCATTTTGTGCGGCCCAGTGAGTAAATGATGAGTGCCAACTTTGTGTTTTAGGATCAAATTCAAATGATAGATATAAATGTATATTATATTTCCTGATTTTCCCCCTTTTAAATCAATCATTGTCATTTTTAATATGGCGGGCTTGCATTGTCAATGGTTCATAGTTTAATATACGCATTTTTCTTTGTTGGATCCAGTTACATATTTTGTTTTGTTAAAATTGCAGCAGAAATGTATATTTTTTAAATACATTTAACGTATTTTTATTTATTTTTTCTTATGTGGAAAAATAGTTTGGAGCAAGCATGAATGTCTAAGCAACCCGTCAATGTCAAACTCCGCCACTAGACGGCAGTAAAAAACAAGAAATGATCCGCCTTTTTTCAGACATTGCTTACTTTAGTTAAAAATGTCTTTTTCTCCCCCATGTTTTGAAAGATTGACTTATTTTTAACCCTACATCACTCTCAATAATGCCCATCTAGAATAGTCTCAAAATAAAATCAGTACTATAAAATAAATATCCACCATAATATATTATTTAAATGCAACTATTACATTTCTCAAAACATCGAAATAGTATTGTATGCACTCATTGAACAAAAAAACAAGAAGAAATTCTCACTTTGACGTCCAATGCATTTGAATTGTATTTGGCTACAACCACAATTGGCTCTAACGTCATTTTTAATTCCCAGAAAGATGATCGGCATGGAACGAGTTAACGACCTCCCGTCTGAACTCTTGCGCCACCTCGTCGGAGGCGCATTTCCTAAAAAGGAACCGTGGGGATTGCGGGGTCAAATTCCTCATCCTTCCAAAATCCCACAAGGAAACAACCAAGTCACGTCCCCAGCTCACCGACCGACCGGCCGGCCGGGCATTAGGAACGTACCATTTTTTTGGCCCATACGGGGGTCCTTAATCTCCTTCTGTTGCCCACCTCTTGATTAATTGGATTAACTGGCCCACTTCTTAATGACACAAACAGGATTTGTCGCTTGAGACGGATCAATCGGGGAAGGAATTCCAAAAACGTGCCCAGATAAATGCTTACTGTTTTTTATTGTTTTTATGTGGGCAGGTGCGACAGACGGCGGTCAAAAGTGCGAGCGTAATAATACTAATGAGAGGGCGCTCGCTATCGCTAGTGGCCTTTTGATAGACGTGAAGAGGTGCCTTGCGTAACCGCTGCCAGATTCATGCCCTCATAAGGAGACGGAAAATGTTGCCGAGCCAAAAGACATGGCAGATGTGACCGAGGAAATTCCAATTTAATGGAATTCTGTAATAACTGGCTTCAAAAATAATAGCCGTGCTAGATTCTTATGATAATAGTTAATGCTTTTAGACACAAATCAGTCCCAAAAAAAGCCACATACTAGTATTTATCATGAAATTAGAGTTTTAAGTCTTTGTCAATAGCTTTAGCGTGCTAGCTAGTAGCGGTAGAATGCTACGTGTGGTGAGCAATTGCGGTTGTGATGTCACAACAAAGTGAGCATTCTCCTATACTTTGTTTTGATTGAAATTACTATGAAATAGTTAAAAAAAGAACTACAATTCTTCTATTACAGTTGAAATTCCATTTGTAGCTCCCAAAACAAGCTCTTTTGCTAGCATGCTATGCTCTATAATCACGTCAACACGTACTAGCTAGCCCAGACGTGATCATCAATTCCGGTGGTGATGTCACAACCAGAATTGCTGAAGAAATTGGGTTGCTTGACAAAACTATGCTAATGAAAAAAAATTAATTGACATTTTGCTTCCACTCCACAGCTGCAATGGGAGGAGCCAAAGCCGTCCATCCCGGCCGGCCGGGGCAGTTCGACAGAAGCGAGGCGACCAATCTGCCCCAATTGACCCTTGTGACCACCCTCAAGAACTCATTCTCAAGTAGGTTTCATTTATTTATGTATGTATATAATAACAATAGGCACAAGTGCGAGCCGGATTGGAACCTGCGCCAATTGTCGCCCCATAACTTTTAACGTTTTAGGGAAATCTTTGCAATGGCAGAATTTGGAGGGCACCACCAGTCAAGCCACCGTTTAAGCACAATTTGTAGTTGATATTGAGCAAAAGGCAATATTTACAACTATATGGGAAATTCATCAAAGTCATTCAACAAAGTTTCCAGTATTCTGCCTAGCAACAAGAAGTGATTAGGCATTTGGCTATTTTAGCTGCTCTTCTCTATCATTAAAGTTGGTATGAAAATGGGGCTGATATGATGTCATTGCCAGACAATGACATCACGTCATCACGCCAGACCCAAATTCCGTCTCCCGACACTGACCAGACCACTCAACTTCAACATATCAGCTTTTCCAAATGTGGATCTATCTCCAAGAGATTGGAAATACCTGCCCTGATTAAAAAAACAAAAACAAAAAAATAATAATATTTAAAAAAAAAAAAAAATAAGCTAAATGTGGCTGGTCGCCTTGTTACCCCGCGCAAATTGCAAAAAAAAAAGTCATTTAAACGTTAAAAATGTATCTTTCACATTTTCCTTAATTTCAGGGCTGTAAGTAGTCATTTGAACTCTGGTTAATGTCAACGATTTAGCCAATGAGGTGAGTCAAATAATGCCAGTTTTTGACCATTTTTACCAAACTATTAGCCAGTAAATAACATTTATAAAAAAAAAAAAACTAAAATATTTCCCTCTTAACAATTAACATTGAATCAAATAATGCCAGTTTCTGACCATTTTTACCAAACTAGTAGCCCACAATAACGTTGCTATCTCGGCCATAGCGAAAAGTTGCCGTCTGGCTAAATGTGGCCGGTCGCCATGGTTACCCCGCGCAAATTGATCTGCGGCTCTCAGTGCCAAAGGGACAACACGGCCATTTTGCGCACTAGCGGTCAATACCGATAGAACAGTGGCTAGCTGACATTGTTAGCCCTGGTTCCCGAGCCACTTTGCTCCGGACAAAGCCGTGCCCTCTCGCCATTCCCCCCTCCCTTTGTCAGCGGAGAGAAAGCCGGAGGGCGAGCGAGCGAGCGAGGGAGCGGACACTTTAGCCGCATTGCTATTCGATCTCCCCCTCGGCCCGGGCTTAACCACCGCCCCCCCACCACCACAACGCCACTCCACCCCCTGTGACAAGTGGGAGTTGTCCGCTTGGCTGAATCGCTCGTCCAGGCGGGCTCCGAGTCAGCAGGTGGACGGCCGCTCCTCCGTACTCGCCGCCTCAGGGCGACGTTTTTCCTGCTCTTGACGTGTCATTTACTGCCAAAAGTGAGGATTGTTTTTGCTTTTCTTTGTGTTTTACATGGAGGTGGCCGCCGTCCAGTTAGCCGGGAACAGGCTCGGGCTCTTTTGCTAAGGTAAGCACCTGCTCAGTGACATCACCTTTTTCAAAATATGTCGCTTTTATACTTGTAGGTGGCGTATGAGCTCGTTATTTATGGGATTTAAATGTATTTGGGGGTCAGGTTATTCGCTTAAATGACATTTGAGGCCGAGGTCGCTCACGTTCCCGCGGTGTTGCGTTCTGGGATGCCGGAAAAATGAGGAAATGGTAGGATAAAGATGTGTAATGATACTGATAACAAAAGGTTTATAAGGGGCAGATTGACGGCTTTCAAACTCGATGCTACATTAGCTGAACACAAATAGTGATGGAGCTTAATCTATACTAATGGATTTTCTAATTGGAAGGTAGTTTTTATCTTCCTGGCTGTCTTTGACGGCAATTGGCGACCAATCCGTTTATATTGGGAGGATGCAAATTCATTTAAGATTTCCTCTCCCTTAATGTTGTTGGTATTTTCAAAATGAATTGGAAGTATAGTGACGTCAATGCTGCTAAAATAGGAAAATTCACTGTATTAGGATGTATTCAATGAGTTCAAATGGGTGTCAATGGCAGGTCGACAGTGAGTTTAAATACATTTTTAACTTGTCATTTTCTATATATTTAAAGTCATGTAACAAACTTGAGGATTCATCTATGTCATCAAAATAGAATACATGAGAATTCACAGCCTAGCTTAATTGAATTGGCTGTTAATGATTAGCAATAAATGTTGTATTTGTTTTGAAGGGTTGAAGGAATCCATTCCATGCTAGCCATAGTATATTAAGGTCGTCGGTTTCCTCTGCTGTCGCCGCATTGAAACGTAGTGGTAGAACTGGTATGGAGCCCAGCCATGTTGCTAAAACAAAAAAAAAGGTCTTATCTGGAGCTGAGTGCGGCGGCGGGTGACGACCTGGGAAAAGTGTAACACTATCGCTTTGGGAATGTCACGTCGTGCGTGGCCTGCTGCTCGTTACCTGCTTTATGTGCGCGCTACTTCCTAAAAATACCACGTACGCTTGAGATTTGATTGGATTGGATTGGATTTTGATTTGATGGCCTCCTAAAGACTAAAAAGACTACGACGTAGCCAGCGTAGCTTTAATGACTTGACTCTTTCAAATCAGATGTCATGAGTAGATGAGCGTTTTTTTGCGCTCCCCATAACTATTATGTCACGTAGATTGATTGATTTTCTCTTTTAATGCTATATTAGTGCACTGTAAAGTCGTCCTTAGCAGACTTTTGAACTCATTGGCTGCATTTTGCGCGCTAGATTGTGTTAAGCCTCCATTATAGGGGGGAGCAACTTGGCCAGAGGAAGAATACGTTTTATTCTGACCTTTTTTTCACTCATTGGCATTGATAAACATTTTATAGTGGGAGAAATGGCTTTTGTGTTTATTCAAATTGTAAATAACAGACACATTTATTGATCCATTTCACTTTTTTACCGTGTTATTTATCAATTTTAAATATTTTTTAAGGAAATTGGTAATAACACACTTATTCATACATTTCCCTTTTTCTTTACCCTATTTTTTTTTAACCTTTTTTATCAACGCCATTTTACTCCCAACTACTCCGACAGTCATCAAAACTAATTTCAAGTGTTTTTTTTATTGTTTTTAAAAGCCACTCTCTTCCTCAATGGCAGTGAAACAGTTAAGTGACAAAACGCCGACGTCACGATAGCCCGTCGGCACTCTAAAAAGCGCCGACAAACTGAAAAAAAAACAAACACAAATTCAGAATCAAACAAACAGCTGCGTGGCGCGGCTCACGGAGGAATGGCGAAAAGCTGACAAACGACGGGCGCTAATGATGGGCCTCCCCGACTATCGGGGGAGCCATAAAACGCCAAATGGGGGGGCGACGTCGCTCATTAACAACTCTGCGTGGACGAGCGTGAGAACTTGATGTCGCCTTCCTTTTCAAAACAAGCTACCCTCGTTTTATTTTAAAGCGTGCCGTCAAGGCAGCCAAATTAAATCTAAATTAATACCGTGAATAGGCTAATTAATCTCTGCAGGATGAGGTCATTAAAGGGCAAATGTGGAATTGGGCCAGAAATGCGGCATTCCCTCGATTTTCGCTGGTAATCCGTTCCATAACCACCCGTATTAAGTGAATTTCGACTAAGTACAAACCCGAAGTGACATTTACAATACTTAATGTGTGAAAGTGGCGGCCCCGGGGGCCAAATGTGGTCCGCCGCGTCATTTTGTGTGGCCCGGGAAAGTCAATGATGAGTGCCGACTTTAGATAGATATAGATGTTTATTAAATTTCCTGATTTTCCCCCTTTAAAATCAATAATTGCAATTTTTAATCATTTTTCTTCTTTTAGTTCAAAAATCATTTTGTAAAATCTAAAAATATATTTTAAAAAAGCTAAAATAAACATTTTTTTATATTTATTAAAAATGGAATATTCAAAGCTTTTAATCCAGTTATTTTAATCCATTTATTAAAAAAATAATCTAAATATCATATCTAAAATAATGAAATCAAGTTGAGGTTAAAGCGACCCGCAAACCAACCCGAGTGTTGACACCCTTGGGTTAAGTACTTGAATAAAAATTCCTTTGAATGTCAAGTGCAGTCACCGTTTAATTCATATTGGGACGTGGCCGGTTTCCGTATTTGAAAATCAACAAATTGGGATTCTGACACGCCCCCAAATCAACAACAAGCCAGGCAGAAATACCACAAAATGGAGGCGAGGTGACGTTTTGCTCCCAGACGACGTACGTAGCGCACAGTAGCCCGGTTTTAGGTGTCGTCGGGGCTGGAAATAGGAAGCGGCGGGAGAGGTGGGAGAGATGGGAGTCACTGGCGGACGGGAGGGAGGGAGGGCCTCTCTCGCTCACGTCATCTTGTCAGGAAAAAATAGCCGGCGTTGGTGGTGGCGGGGTAGCTAGCACGCGGCGTGTGGTCGCCTCCAAATATATATGCACTCCCAGATGAATTACACGGCAGTAAAATAATCAACGACGTGAGAAAGTTAAATATATTCGTGGCCGCACGGACGCCGCCGACCATTCGCAGTTGTTTTTGGGGAGGCTTTGTTATCAAAATAGAACAAAAACGCTAACAATTGACGGTTGAAAAAGGTATGTCTTTTAAGTCATAGAAAAAAAGGGGGAATATTAAATGGAATGGAATGCTTTTATTGTCATTTTCAATGTAAATGTATTTTTTTTTTCAAATTTACCTTTTTTAAACCGTTTTGGATATTTTTGTAATTAAGAAAAAGGCATAAATAAGAGTAAATTGTGGATTTTGATTGAATTAATTATTTTTTCATGTATTATTTAGCTATCTCATTGAAAAATAAGAGATTTTTTTCACTTTTGCATTGGAAAAAAAACAATATTATCGTCGATTATTTATTTTGGTGCTAGGGTGGTCGCTCATCTTTCTTTAGCATTGGCATCCAGGAATGCGATAAAAGGCAGATAGCGTGCAACGCTAACCCTGCGCGCCTGCGTCGTCCGTAAATAGCGATGGCTATCTGATCGGCGCTCGGCCCAAACGGGCGAAACGCACATCGCCCCACGCGCGCTCACTGCCGTCATTCGACGCGTGTCAAGGAAAGTGGACCAAAGCGGCCAAAAGATCACACCAAAGTAAGACTTTGACTTTCTCGGAAATTTCGCCGCAACAAAAGACGCTAACCAAGTCTAGATTGATTGGACAATTCACATCTGGAATTTTTAATCACTTTCTGCTCATTTTGCCATGTTTTTAGGCCACTAAAGGATAAAAATTGGCAAATATTGCCTATTGCTAAGTTTGTTTTTAAATCATAGACGGCAGCTAGCTGTAAATATAGCGGCGCTTACGCTAATGCTTCGTATCTTAGCATTTGACACTTAACGTCGTTCGCTACTCTTTCACTGCCATTGACTCCACTTTATTCATTTATACAAATGTTTTAAGATGTCTTCCAACAGATTTGTGTTGTCATTCACAACTAAATGTCTATTTTAGCTCTCGCCAGGTGACTTATTATTCCCTATTTTCATGAAAAAAAGTACTGTAACTGTTAGCTAACGGTAGCCATTCGATTGCCTCACGTCCAAGGTAACCGTTGTTCTATTTCTTCTTCTTTTTTTAATGCAATTTGTGCAAAGAAAGGAGAAGAATTTCTCTGTCGTTAAAGTGGCGTCTTGTTAAAGAGCTGGCAGTTTGGAGCGGGCGCTAAATGCCAGCTCGCATACTTGGCATTGCAACGTGGTGGTTGAACATTTACCAGGCGGAAGAACACAAAGGGAAAAACAAAAGCTAAATGGCATCGGGTCGCTCCAAAAAACAATTATGGGCCAAAAAAAAGTCATGATTTTGCATCAAAGCGTTCAATTGAAGGCTTTTATTGTCATTATACAAGTAGAATGACATTTCATGATTAGCCACGTCGTCTTATTGTAAATTTGTAATCTTTTTTTTCTGTGCTTTTAGTTCAAAAATCATTTTGTAAAATCTAAAAATAAATTTAAAAAAACCTCAAATAAACATTGTTTTAGATCTATAAAAACAGATTATTCAGGGCTTTTTGATCCAGTTCTTTTAATCCATTTATTAAAAATAAAATCTAAATATTCTATCTAAAATGGAGTTGACATTAATGCGGCCCGCCAACTAACCCGAGTCTGACACCCTTGTTTTAGGTCAAACATGTCCACAACTTTTGGAAATGCGGGAATTCTGGAATATGCATATTTTCCCAGCGGCTAACTTTCCCGTTCTTTGGCCCGGGTTCAAACATTCCCAGCCGCTCCACGGCGGCGCCGATCCGCCCCCGGGAAAGCCGATCGCGTTTATATGCGGATGGCGACAGGCCGCGGCGTCGCCTTCGCGCGCCAGATTTACGAGGGACGGCGCAAAGTGGAAGATTGGGTGTCCGACCATCGCCACCGCCGCCGCCGCCGCTTGATATAGACGCTTGTAAAAGTTTCCCAGCGGATGAAATATTGATATTATATCTTGCTTGCCCTCTTGACAGCATTTTATGTCGCGTCTATTTCACCAAAAGTGACACCTCCTCCGGGAATAACTACAAAACCGTCACGATGACCATGTCGTCATGTTGATAAAATGGCTAACATGTACTTCAAAAAATATGTACTACAATTAAAAAAATTAAAAATTAAATAGAAAAAAATGTCAATAAATTAATAATTTTTTTAATGCGATTGACAATGATAAGCTTCTAAAAACTGCCAAAAAATAACTAAAATAAACAGAAAAAAAATGTAAATACTGAAAAACGTAGGAGAAAAAAATTGCGAAAACTGAAACAAAATAAGTTATTAAAACAATTTAAAAGCTAAAAGTTACCCAAAAAATCCCTAAAAAACAATACAAAACTATTTAAAACAAAACTGCTAAGAAATATTCAAATGATGTAAAATAATTCAAATTATACATTGATCCACTCAGGCTAGCACTAGCATAGTGGCTCAGGCATAGCGCATGTGCTTTTTCTTTTTCATGCTAGCGTAGCATTTTGGCTAGGTTGTCGCTAGTACTCAATCGAGCTCATTTGAACGCCCCCCCCCCCCCCCTCCGGGATGACGTTATCCAGAATTTTTGTCTTGACTGAGGCAGTAAACGCGTCAGCGAGTTTGACAGCGCGCGCGTTAGCCCTTCGAGCGGCGAGTTATGGCGCTTAGCATTCATGACGGGAATACCAAAGCGCCCACGCGCCACGTGGCTTTTCCCAAAATGAATCCCCGTCCTAAGTCCACCTCTCAACGTGTCACTTGTGGAATTGAGGTCACCATTTTAGTTGGGAAGCTGCCATTTTGGCTTCACTTTGAGACTTTTATTGTGGTTAATGTAGACCACACATGGGGGCAAAACATTTATTTATTTTTACTTTAGTATTCAACTAGCAGGCTTGTGAGTTTCAGTGTGGAATTTCACATTTGTATGAATTAACAAAAAAAAATCCTCCAGAAAAATGTAGCAATGTCGTGAAGCCGCAATATTTGAGGGATTACTGTGTTTGCCTTTTACTGTGATTTTCTGGATGTACTCGTATTTTTTAAAACTTTAACTTGTTTTTTAAATTTTTCTTCTCCCTATTTAGGATTTTTCATGATTATTATTTTTCTTTCTACTCCAATGTTAAAAATTATATATATAAATATTCGTAAATAATACAAAAATAGGAATGTTTTCTTTGTATATCTACTTTAAAAAAACAACTAATTATGTCCTTTTGATTTCCCTTCAAGGTGCGCGGCACGGCTGGGAATCGGAAAGAAGCGCTCTTCGATATGACTACAGGTGAGCGACGTGTGTCTTTTACCTGCATGATGGGAAGCCCCGCCCCCTCACCCCCTCCCACACGTGGTGTGCTGTTCCGTCCGGCCCTAAAAAGGCACGTGCTTTCTTTGTTTGCGTTGGCGTTTGGTGGGCAGACAGCGGCGGATACCCTCGCAAAAGCGTGGGCGTGTCGCTCAGGCTCTCGCCCGTCAAGAGGGTCCAGAGCTCACCCGATTTGACCTCAGGTACCCAACCAATGCCGAATTTCCTAGTCTAGTAGTACAGTAATCCCTCGAAAATTGCGGTTAATGGAGACCAAACATGGTCGTGATCATTGAAACATGGCTAAATAGGGTCACCCCTATTTTATTTTTATTTTTTTTAAGTATTTTGACATATATAAGGCGCACCGCATTTTAAGGCGCACCATCAATGAATGACACTATTTTTTTGTATGTATAAAGCACACTGGATTATAAGGCGCTTTGTCTATTTTGGGGATAACGTAAGACTTTTAAGTGCACTTTATAGTCGTGAAAATACGGTAGTTATATATTTTTTGTAATAATTATTAGCTGAAAAGTAGTGAAGTGGTGATAATCAAGGGATTACTGTCTACATTTTGCTGCACACGCTCTTAGCATGTTTTTGCTTGCTTGTTGACGCTAACATACGTCCAATCCGATTGGACGTCGTAAATGTGCACCATGAATCCTAAATTCAGTCGACAAAATTGGAATATTATTGACAGATTGATTCCTGTCAATAGTGTTTCCACTAATTAAAGTAACATTATTGGGCAGGTTCATCCTTTGCATACTTGAACTAATTTTTAAATGATGTCATTCATTCATGCCAAAAAGCTTTTACAGCCGCCAATGTTGTCATTTGATGGGCATCAAGGGGCGGGACTTGACGTGGCGGCGTCAACAACATGGCTTTCTGTTGCATTTACAACATTTAACGTCAATTTGAATTCTGTTTTTGCAGAGAGCGGTTGTCACTCTTCAGACTTGAGTAAGTCCCTCCTCCCATCAGCTCTTACGCCACCGCCGTCGCTTTCCCACGCCGTCTAACGGAACCTCACCGCAGATCCTTGGCGCTGCGAGAGCGCCGGCGACAACCTCAGGAACGGCGACCCCATCCTCTGCTCGCTAGCCGCCAAAGGCTTTCGTAGCGTCAGGCCCAATCTTCAAGACAGAAAGTCGCAGGTAAAAACACAAAAACAAAATCATCCTTTTACATCATTCACATCATCCATTTTAATTTAAAATGTTCTGGCACGTAAGGATAACAATCCCGCCCCCTCGCCTCCCTCACGAAGCGATAGTTTCCATCTCCTCACGCTAGCCGAGGCTAACCCGAGCCCCGCCCCCACCACGCTAACGTTCTCCCGCGAGCTAAAAGATACTTTGGCGTTTAGCGGCGCTAACCCACGCCCCGAACACGCTACGGCGCTAACATCCGGCCAACGTAAGATTTCTTGCCTGTCCATGACCCCCGTCACCGTCCCGGCCCCGCCCGAGCACCTTAACGTGGGCTCCGGCACCCCGCCCCCTTCTCCAAACCCCCCGCCTCCTCAGCCTTCCCCGAGGACGTCCTCGCTGTCCGTCAAATGGCAAGCGGGAAGCCAGAAAGATCCGGAGATGGTCCAGGCTCCGCCTCCGCCGGGTTCGGATTGGCCGGAGGCTCCACCGGCGGTCCCGCCCCGACCTTCTGCCGCTGAGCTGTTGGTACAGAAAACGAACGTCGTCTTGGTGGCAGTAAGGTGGAAGAAAGAGAAAATACATAGGATCAGGATTTGCCAGTATAACAGTATAAATAACGTCAAAAATACAAAAAAAGCATGCAAGACAATTGGAAATAGCAACAGATGACATAATTCGTTCTAGTCGACAACCAATCCATTTGAAGTAGGGGGACTGGCAGGAAATATTATTTTTTGCTTTAAAAATGTTTTTTTGCGCTTTTTCTTTTCTGTTCTTTTGCTTTTTGAAGTTATTTTAAATGATTAATCTGCAAATTATTGTTTTTCCCAATGAAACCAATCTGTTAATTTTCCTGCCAACCCTCCCACTTGGAATGAATTGTTCCTCCGCCACTATCCAAGGCAACTAATAAATTAGTTTGTCATCAAAGACACGATAGTCTTAAAAGCACAATTTGCTCGCCACAAACAGTAAATAATTAGATATCTTTATATTTGAGCCAAACAAATGGATGCCAATGGGCTGCTTCCATTGACACTGGACAGTTTTAGCTTGCAGCACTACTTGATACATTTAACATGTATTTACCACCATCAAATTATGATCTTGCAGAATATTAACACTTTATTGCTCTTCCCATTGCCTTATTGATGCCTTACTATATTTTTATATATTTTAACATACTATATTTTTTCATGTGATCAGCTTTTTACACTCTTATGTATGATTGGGTGTGTATTCATTTGCCATTTGCGTAACTGTCAACTTTGTTGGGCAGTGCGACCAATCGCCGGTTGTACTCCCAAGATTCCTTGTTTTCTTTCTTAGCATAGTCGCTAACAGGCACGCGTATGGGCGCAGTACTAATTCTGTCCGCCCGGCAACTCACGCTTGGCCGCTAACGAGCATCGCGACTAAGCCGTGTCCCGTTTCCAGGGCGCCGCGTCCCTCAAGCCGCTGTCGCCGGCCTCTCCGCCCGCCTCCCCGGCCACCGTGTCGGCGCTGAGCCGCTGCTCGTGGTCCACGGCGGGCGCGCTGGACGAGCTGCGGATGTGCGGCCTGGACTCGCCCGGTCTGGACTCGCCCGGCCCCTCGCCCACGCCGTCGCCCACCCTCAGCCACGTGTCCGTCTTCGCCGCCAGCGAGGCTCTAACCAACACCACCGCCGCCGCCGTCACTAACGTAAATATTATCGTCTTGAGCCCAAACCCAAAGCTGCCTGCTCATTGGCTGTGCTTTTTTTGTTGTTTTTTTAACCATTTAACTTGTAGCTCTTCCTTTGGAATGTCATGATTTGATCAATTATTTTCATATCACTCAGCATGTGACAGGTGAATATTTGGTTTTCCTGTTTAGCATAACAACGGCCTTGCCTCGTTTTGGCGTCGATTTAAGGGCACTTCCAGAGAAATTTCCAGCGAATTATGGCTTAGCATCCATCACAATAGTCGTTATTTACTTCAGTTTTTAGCGCTCTAACCCAGCGTCTTTTGACATCTTCATAACTGAGTTCGAGTTCGGGGAAGAGAGAGTTTGTCAGTCTATCCACTTGTACTTTGACCATCTTTTTCGACACAATGGAGTTATTCCAATAGCGTTTTTCATGCTAATGTTGGATGTTTCCCATTTGCGGCAGGGCCAGGTGCTCTCCCAGGCCATGAACGGTGGCTCAGGCCACGCCCACAGGCCCTTCTCGCCACCATCCTACCCGCCGCCGCCACCCACTTCGCTCCGCTGCGGAGGCCTCAGGCACAGTCGGAGCTCAGGTGAGGATTCACATTCACATTTGACAACAAAAAAAAGATTGTAAAATCCATATTATGCAGTAAAATGCACTATAGGACACGCCCACTGGCCAAATTCCAGTGTATTAAGACAACTGTATCAGAAAGAACGGGACAACACGGGGAAACTCTTTTTCAATGTTTTAGAAGGCAGAGAGGCCTTCAGCAGAGAGTCGGCGAGCTACGGCGCCAACACGGTGCCCATCGCCCGCTTTTCCGAAGAGGAAACCAAGGTGTCCGTCATCAAGGCCCCCCACTACCAGGGAATCGGACCCGTGAACGAGTCGGGCATTCCCATCGCCATCCGCACGGTGAGCGCTTCTTTCTTTTTTAGATAGCTGAAATGCAATAGGATATAAAATAAAATGTGACAAAAATCAAAGCTGACATCATTTGGATTGAATGTACTAAAAGTATATTTGAAATAATAAAAGAAATAAGACATAATTTACATATCATTTAGAAAAGCTCTGATTATATTCTAAATATTTTGTATTTTATCTCAAAATGCTAATAAATCACTTTTCATTGGATACTTCACATTCACCTATAGAGCCAGCCATTGTTGTAGTTTTTGGTACAAAATCTTGCAGCTTTGGGTTGGAAGATTTCTTAACCAAAATTTATGAATTACATTTTAGTGGAGGATTGAGCTGAAAATTCTAAGTGGCTGTAGTTGGGAATTTGACCAAAAACATGTACTATTTATTTATTTTGGTGTATTTGAATGGCGAGCCATGTTTTAATGGAGAAGAATTAGATGAGGAATAACAAGGCCAAGCGTCCTCCTATTGTGGGAGGACAAACATTTTTGCGGCCTCTCCGTTTGGTCGCCGTGGAGAGAGAGAAGAAATAAAAGTGGTCATTGTCGCCCTTCTTTTCTTTTCTTTTTTTATTCAGTTAGTTAACTCGTTGACTGCCGTCGATGTCCAATTTCCTTCTATTCCCCTTGTTTTTCCAATTTTTTTGAACTCATCATCCACTTGGACCTACACACCAGCTAACCATCTTGGTCTGGTCTTCCCCTTTTTTTAGACGGTGGATCGTCCCAAGGATTGGTACAAGACCATGTTTAAACAGATCCACAAGGTCCACAAAGCAGGTAAGTCCGCCCCCCAAAAAAAGAAAAAACCCAGAAGTGAACTTGGCCCGAATTCCTTGGTCCGCCTCATTAGAGCAGGCGTTAATAAGAGCGGGAATGGCGGCCCAATTTCCCGGCTGGCCGGCACAGGGCTCCTTTGTTGGCGTCCCCCCCCTTGCGTAATCGCCTCCATTGTGCTCAAATACGACCGGGGAGTCCAACTAGCCCAAGGATGGGGAAAAAGGCCCACGGCCAATTCATTTGGGGTGGGAGGGGCGGCTTCAAATGATCCATAAGACGGCCATAAGACCTTTTTTTGGTGGCCATCTTGGTAAGGGCGTTCCTAATCCAGGCATTGACCTTCAAATCAAGTCATAACCCAAAATGCTATTTATTGATGGCAAATAACGATCATTAAGTGAGTTTAATTGACATAAATACAATGGAGAGCTTACATTGCCCCTACCAAGATGGCGTCAGGGTGGCCATGTTGGTAAGGGCCACGGTCCTATCACACACAATACCCGCATAACTTGTTTATGTCTCACTTCCAACAGATTAGACGTCTAAAAATTGAGTTTCTGTTTCTCTAAGACACTGGTGTCAAAGTGGCGGCCCGGGGGCCAAATCTGGCCCGCCGCCTCATTTTGTGCGGTCCGAGAGAGTCAATTATGAATGCATACTTTCTGTTTTAGGATCAAAATGATAGATATGTATATTATATTTCCTGATTTTCTTATTTTTGGACATTCCCTAACCGTCATTTTTTTTTTTTTTTTCAGACGACGACTATTCGGACACGTACAGCGCCACCTACGCCGTCGTCAATGCCGCCGGTAAGTTGCGCTTTCCGACCATGACGACAAGCTGGCTTACTGGCGGCGTGTGTTTGACAGACGACTACGACTCGGCTTTTGCCCACCCGGCGCCGCGCACCCACACGTACCGTCCGCTGGCCAAGAGCCCGTCGCCTTCGCCGTCGCCCGTGCCGCCGCCCCCGTTGCCCGCGCCATCCCTGCTGCAGCTGAGAGCCAGAGACAGTGAACGGGACACACCCGATATGTGAGAAAATGTCTTTTTGTTATTTATTATGTCATTTAGTTATCCTATGCTAGCTTGACTAAATTTCAAAGAACAATATTGTATTGATACAATACAATATTGTAGAGTACATAAATCAGAAAATGCTAGTATTTTTTTCCTTTTACAAAAAAATAAGTGAAATTTAATCTAAAAAATGATTTTAAAAAGCTTATTTATAGTTTTGCCTTTTTTTAAGGTAAATGCAATAAGCTTCCTTACATTAATTCTTCCAGCACAATATTATAATCTGCTTGAAAGTAATATTGTGATGAGAGTTCATTATAAAAATATTTATATTGTTTCAATAATTTAAAAAACAAATGAGAGATGACTTTGTAGGCAATGCAATTTTCAAGACGCTCAAAAAATGTCTTTTTAAAGTCTTTGTGTTTGTAGTAATATGATGTTTTTTGTGTTATTTTCCTTCCCCTGCTAGGAACGAATGGGGTCCACCGGACAGGAAAGTGGACACGCGAAAGTACCGCGCCGAACCCCGCAGTATCTTTGAGTACGAGCCTGGCAAGTCGTCCATTTTAGAGCACGAAAGACCCGTAAGTACAACTTTGCTTAGTCACCACTCATTTTCACTCTGCCCACTCGGAAATCTACTTTCCTTTTCATTCACTTTTTTGTATCCCGAAACGCGACGTCGTCTCCACTTTTTTTTTTTCTCTCTCTCTTTCTCGCTCTTGTCACTGTCTCGTTTTTTGTTATGTTTCCAGAGCTATGATGACATAGATTTAGAGAACGAGCCTTGGTATAAGTTCTTTTCCGAGCTGGAGTTTGGCCGTCCGGTAAGTTAGCTGCCTGCCTGCAGCTAGCTAGTCTTTATTTTCCCCGCGTGCGTATATACGTACGTACGTAGTCAGTCGCTTGTGTTTGCGTGTGAGCACGAGTAGTGAGGCCGGGTGGGTGGGCATTAGGGCCGCCACAAATCCAGTCACTCCATTTCCCATTCCCCCGCCGCCATCGATTTTTGCAATTTTTCAAGGAATCGGCAGCAACCCAAAAAATATCTTTGAAAGAGAAAAATGTAGACAATTACCAACAAAATATACATAAAGGGTGTATGAAGTTGTTTTTTTCAAATTCTTTTAAAAAGGCTATGTTTTTAATTCATATTCAAGTTAATTAATCAAATATAACCTTTACATATATTTTTAGTTAGTTATTTTTAAATCCATTTTTAAAAATTATTATTCAGGGAATTATTCATTTTTATTTTTTAAGTATTTTTATTCTAATCTTTGCTCACAATAAATTAAATTAAATTGTCTTGTTAATGTTAAGAATATCTGCTGCTTGTAGATTTTTTGTTATTATAAAAAAAAATCCAATCAAATAAAAATATTGCTGTTAACAGAATTATGGGTTGAATTTGGAAGAGAATATTTTCTCTAAAGAATTCCTCCTCGCAAAAGAAGAGTTTATTGTGGCGGCTCTACTGGGCATGACGTTCTTGAGGTTGCGGTTGCTGGCTTGTAGGGTGCTCAATTTATGCATTTGCACAAATTGATATATATTTCTGAATATATTCAATTTTCATGGAGTGCACCCATTTGTATCGAGAGGCAAATTCCAGGCAGTTAGATGGGAAAAAAAACTCATTTGCCTCCCTTCACCTTCTTATTTATATTCCTTCATGTTACTTTAGCGCCCTCTATTGGGCGTGTGCTGTACTCAATGCATGAGCATGTTTTGCCTGTGTGCGCGTTTTTTAAAATTCACTGGTCACTTCATTAGGTACATCAATTCTGTTCTACTCGTCTTTGTTTTTTTGTTTATTTGTTTGTTTGTTTGAGGGCTGCTGCCGCTGCTTCTTCCTTCTCCTTCTTTTTCACCTCATCTTCACCTTGCTCCTCGCTCCTCTTCCTCCCACGCTCATCCCCCGCCGCTCAAGCCTCCTAAAAAACGGCTGGATTACAATCCAGATGCCTCGGCTCGTCAACGTATGGAGGTAAATGGCGAAATGGCGGCGGGCCAACAATGCTAACCTCCCAAACTGCTATCAAAAAAATATTTCTGTTCTCGTTTATCATTATTAATATTATTATTATTGTTTTTATCATTGCAATTATCATTTTGTATGAGCACTGGTCTATAGAACGATCTCTTGCGCCCCCTCTGGCGGACAAAGACAGGTTTTACATCGCCGGTAGAGGGCAGTGTTTCACTGAGATTCACGTATAACGCGCACCCAATTTTTTTTTTTTTTGGTACACATTTTTCCCTATTATCCTCGAATAAATGTTATTTATATACATATTTATAGATATGTGACTGTTTTAAAAAAACAACAACGTATTCTTCCGGTCCAGGGTCCATTGGTTCCGCTCCACGTTTTTTAGCTAACACTTTCCCCTGTAGCCGCGAGCATCAGTGTTAGCATGTGCTCCCATTCCTCCTTTGAGTGGGCGCTTTTGTTGGCGGTTGTGTCCCCCGCCCACCCACCACCCTAAGGCGGAACCAACAACTGGGTAGCGGGGGGGCGCTTTTGACCGCGGCGCATCCAGAGGCGCGCTTCATCAGTAGCTCGGCTGGAGCGTCTTTTCACCATCGTGTCTGTCCGTGTTGTGTTTGGCAGGCCGCCCTGCCGCCGCAGCCGCCGTTGCCGCTGCCTCCTCCTTCTTCCCAAAACAAGAAGCCCCCCGAAAGAGGCGTGAGGTGAGCCCTTTGTATTTTTTGTTCTTTGTATTTTGCCCCTCCCCCCTGGCCGCATCCATCCTTTCAATGCAACGTGCTCTCGTTCTGGCCACTTAGAAGCGTGTTCATACTTACCATTCTAAGTATAAAAATATTTACGCATTCCCCCGTGCTAATGATACGTCAGAATAAATAAATAAATGTAAATATATTTGTATGTATGTGTATATCAGGTGTTTGAGAATCTAGTAGCAATGTTTACAGTAATCCCTCGATTATCAGATCTTAACTTATCACAAATTTACTACAATGGAATTTTTTTTCCGCTGTTAATTATTTTTTTAAATTGTTTCTTATTCAATTTTTTCATAAAAATGTGCAAATTCAAACTCAAAAGCGAAAGCCACTCTTGCTACTAGGACTCAGCACTAAAATATTTGTTTATTTTTTAAATTGGGTGACCCTAATTTGCGATATTTGAGGGATTACTGTTTTGGATAATAGTGAAAGATATTTTTTTATATGAAATTTTACTTTGTATATTCTAAATGAATGATTTCTCACATTGAAATGATAGTCAATATTCTCTGGCTTTTTTGTTTATTTTTTTGTGTATACATTTAATATCTTTCTTGAAAGAAAAGAGGCTATATAACATGGAATTTAACCAATTTGTTTTTCAGTTTGTGAGATTAAAAACACTTTTTGTTTGTTTTAGCACTGCCGCTGGCGACTACAGGAAGAGAAGGAAGTCTGAGCCCGCCGACGGGCCGTCGTACCCCGGGCGAGCGGCCTCCTCGCACAAAGCGCCCGACGCCAACCCCAAAAAGTCTGTGGTTCGCTCCTCGCCGTCTTCGCCCTCGCGCGCCAAAGGTAGGAAAAACATTTATTTATTATTTTGCAATCAATGTGTCCCACCTGTACCAAGATGGCTGCTGCCATCCAAGCACAACACCAGGCACATTTTGACTGTTAGCTCCTCCCTCCCCGCCTAATGCAGCAATTAGACGTCCCTGTCATTTGAACCGGGATTCGAACCCCTGTTCCAAATGAAGTGGACCTTCAGTGTCTTTTGACAATTGGCGTTTGTTTATATTTTTTGACTAAAAAGCTTTCCTATCCTTCCTTCCTTCCTTCTTTCCTGTCGACTGCTTAACCCGCTCTCCCGCTTCTTCTTCTTCTTCTTCTTGTTCTTCTTTCACCACGCTGCCCTCTGGTGGGACGTCTTTTAAACACAAGGTGGGGCCGCATGCGTCATGTATCCGTCAAACAGTCCGAGCCGTCCAATCGGTCTGGTGGGTTTGGTGGCTCCGGTGGCTCCGCCCCCCCGCTCCCCGCCGGCCAAACTGCGCTCCCGCAGCTGCGACGACCTCCCCGGCTCCGACCGCGAGCGTCGCCGTCACGCCCGTCGCTCGGAAAGCGCCGGCTCGTTGGCCCGCGGCGGGGGTTCCACGCCGAGCCTGCGCCGCGGGACCCCGCGCGACTCCCCCGCTTTCCTGGAACTGTACCGCAAGATGCACCGCATCGACCGGGCGCACCTGATCCCGTCCGAGGTGATCCGCTCGGTGCGCGCCCGCATCTCGGACCTGGAGCGCCTCCCCCGCGGCCACCCTCGGCGCCCCTCCCCGTCGGCGTCCCGCCGCAACGTCCCCGAGCGGGTGTCGGCCTACGAGAGCTCGGTGGCCAAGTCCAAATCCATGCCCGACCTGGGGGACGGCGAGGCGGCGTCGGGCGCCACCACGCCGGGCGGCTCCTCGTCCCGCGCCAGCAGCGGCGCCGCCACCCCGTCTCTTCCCAAACGCCGCTTCTCGGTGGAGTCGCTCCTGGAGGAAGACGACGGAGCCGTGGAGCGCGAAGCCCGGGGCCCCCCCGAGGGCCGTCCCCGCGCCGAGCCGGAGGCGCCCCCCGTCCCGCGGGCGCCGGCGCCCCCCGCCGACTACTCGGACAGTGAGCGGGACGCCGTGGCCTCGGACTTGAGCGACTTTGTCCGAGCCGAGGGCTCCTCCTTCTGCAGCGAGAGCGACTTTGACCGTTGCTCGCCGACCTCGTCGGAGAGCCCTTGCGGCTCCGCCCGCTGGCGGCGCCACCGCCGGCGCGCCGGTCCCCAAAGCGTGGGGCAGGACCAGGGCTACCAGCACCGATACCTCATCGGCTCTTGCAAAGGTCGCTGCCCGGCGTCCTACACCCGCTTCACCACCGTGCTCCGCCACGAGCGAGAGCGGGCCCGGCGGGACCCCCGACCGGAGCCCCGCCCAGATCCGCCAGAGTCCATGTCCAACTTGGCCTACCTGGTCAGCCCGGTGCCTTTCCACAAGAAAAAGTCAGTCGACGGCGGCGGGGAGGGCGCCAAATCCAAGCGCGCCGTCTACGAAGCGCTGGACGCCGCCCTCAGAGACATCTACGAGCACATCCGGGCCGAGCGGGGCCGCGGCGGGGGCGCCGGCGAGCGCGGCATCCTGAGGAGAATCCTTTCCGAACTTCTCCCCGACGTCCCCGAGAGGAGCTCCTCCCTACCCGAGAGGCGGGGCTGCTGTCGGCGGCCGCCGGCGGACGCCTACGACCCGTACGACTGGCCCACCTCGCCATCGCCGATTAGTGCCTGTTACCGACGCGGTGTGAACACCCCCGACTGTAACCGTTACGGCGAGGAGCGCGCCAACGACGGCAACGGTGGTTTTTATTCAGGTGGAGATGGAGTCGTAATCAACGTCACCTCCCATTTTTACATTTTCTTTATTTTTATTTTGTACCATTTTTATTATTGATTTATGTGTCACGTTTTGTGGAATCATCCATTTTTACGTCACGCAATCATAGACGTAATTGAGGCTCAATGACGCGCACTAATTTTTCATAATAATTGGATTAAAATATTTCAAAATGTATGTATCAAAAGGTCAAAGTCGCATCAATGTAGTTTCCTATAAAACAAAATATTTTAAATGATTTTAGTGGGGGAAAAAAAACATTTTTGGAGCAGGCCAGAGAAATCCCCTGTTCCAAAATGGCTACCAGCTAGTCACGGAGCCTCATGTGATTTCTATGGTTGGAACGACACCGTTAACCGTACGGCGAGCAGGGCTGCCGGGGGGGCTGCCAGCCCTGTCCCAGTTGCAGTGGCCACTCTAACCTTGCTTTTTGTCTCTGGCCAATCACAGACCAGGATGTGTCCAGAAGCTACTCCACCGTGGACGGCGGACGCCACACTCCGAGAACTACGCTCGACAGAGAGGTAAGAACAACAACTCGTTCTCCGGATAGCTCCGAGCTTTTGTTGTCTCCAAATTTCTGATGGCTTTTATTTTGAAAGCGGCCATTTTGTGTCATATTGTCACGCCATGTGTGATGTGTCCCCGGTAGGTGTCCCACAAACAGATGAGCCAATTGATTCTCTTGTCTCTCCTCCATCAGAAGCAGCCCGCCCGAGCCATTTACGACTTTAAGGCGCAGACGGCCAAGTGAGTACCACGCCCGAGCGCCAAAAAACGCCTCAATCGTCTGCGCTTTGGCCGTCTAACCGCTCCAATGTCGTCGCCTACGCTTTGGCCGTTCCTTCGCCGCACCGCCTCCGACTTTTATTTTGGAAAATAACAAAAACAAACATGATTATTGTATATATATATCGCTTGCTTTTGATTCCCAAATGGAATCTCATACTTGTACACGTATCGCACCTGAGACGAAAAAAAGGTGCGTCTTATAGATCGGAAAATCCGCTTTTCTAATGGCGTCCGTTTCAGGGAGCTGACGTTCAAGAAAGGCGACGCGGTCAACGTCATCAGACAGATCGACAACAACTGGTACGAAGGGGAGCATCGCGGCCGCGTGGGAATCTTCCCCATCGCTTACGTGGAGGTACTTTTGAGATACTGTTTGAATCAAAAGCACATTATTCGGGTCAATATCATAAGGAATTCATTCATTCAGTAAGGGTTGTTTTCTCACTGGAAAACCAAAAACAACCAATGAATAGTGAATGTTACTTTGCCAACATCTACCCCTAATTTAGCCATTTTTTTTAAATACAGATACAGCTTGCAAGAAAATATGCTAGTTCTGATGTATATGTATGTCAATGCATTGATTTGGATGGGCAGGTTCCATCAGGGCGGCCATGTTGGTAGGGGCAACAAAGATCTTTCAGCTATTCTGCTGCCAT
Source organism: Stigmatopora nigra (assembly GCF_051989575.1). Classification (NCBI taxonomy): domain Eukaryota; kingdom Metazoa; phylum Chordata; class Actinopteri; order Syngnathiformes; family Syngnathidae; genus Stigmatopora; species Stigmatopora nigra. Next base: position 15,536,472 of record NC_135513.1, read on the forward strand.
CAATCCCATTGAGTTTATTACGAGTAGCGATTTATTTTTTGATTCCATTTTGGTGACTGCTATTGGCTGTTGTTTTCAGAAGACGACATCGGCGGAGAAACCACAACCCAGTCGCCCGCCTCCGCCCGCCCACGTCAGGGAGATCGGCCAAGCCGTGGCCCGTTACAACTTCAACGCCGACACCAACGTGGAGTTGTCGCTCCGGAAGGTACGACCGGTTCCAAAGGTTCCGTTTGAACCCGGGACCGATTGGGCACCCTTTTTTGTCCCAGGGCGAGAGGGTGACGGTGATCCGGCAGGTGGACCAGAACTGGTACGAGGGCAAGATCCCGGACAGCGGCAAGCAGGGCATCTTTCCCGTGGCTTACGTGGACTTGCTCAAGCGCCCCGACCCCCACGGATACCGCGGCCACGGGACCCCCGTCACGGTAAGGGAAAAACATTTTGCCGCTCCGCCATTTTGGGCCCATTCAGAGGAAATGAGTTTCAAACAAATACGCTGTCCCGTACTGTTCCGTTTTCAAAAATGGCTCCTTGTCTTTGCCTCCCTTCACCAAGCCTTTGGAGCACCTCCCACCTTGGTGTCCCGGCCACGCCCCCAACCCCGTCCACCAAACCCCACCCTCCCCCTTGTGCTCGGTCACCCGGGATTGGCTGTCGCTCACCGTGGCCCCTTCCAGCCCCGCCCCCTTAAGCGGAGTTTTAGCACCCCTCGAGGCCGAGCGTTCGCCGTCAGTCACCCCGCCCCCCGAAGGCGGCCGGTGGTCCCCAACCGACGAGTCTTGGGCGCCGCCGTCGTCGTCCGCTCGTATCGAGTTGTTCATTGAGGAAGACGACGACGAGGAGGAAGCTAGGGAAGAGGAGGCGGAGCTTATTGCGGGCAGATTGCGTGTGGACGAGGTAGAGCGACACTGAGCTTTTCTACCCGGCAGTACAGTTGGTTTTTTTGCGCTTTTTCTAACCATTTTACTCGAATGTTGTGAAGTTTTGAATTTGAAACACATTTAAAAAAAACAAGAATTTAAAAATTATATAATTTTAATAGTGTTAGATAATATGGAGCTTTATTTTTGTATGTGCATCACAAATTATTTTTCTTTAGCCACTACGAAATATGATTTTTGACTGAAACTGCACTGCCAGGTGGAAATGTACTTAATAAGTCTTAAAATGCTGAAGGATAAGACATGGAGAGAAAATACAAGTATAGATTCTGGATTTTTATCGTCTTATAAACAAAGTAAAGGGTGGCTTGTTAATTTTTCTTACTCCCAAAGTGACAAGTTTTGTCACTCTTAACATTTCTCATTAGTTTCTAAATTTACATTCAATAAATAGTTTCTTAAGTATCCATATGGGGAAATATTCCTAATTTTTTTTTGAAATTCCATCAAAAATGTAAGCAAAAAATTGGAACATATTTTTCACAGTCATAAAAAGATGGCCCAATAACTTAAATAAAAAGCAAGAAGTCAAAAAGTTAAATAAAAAAAAAAAAACACAGCCCGGCGCCCCTGGTGGCCACTTTCGAAATTGCCATTGAAATCGATAATTTTCGCCCAAAACGCCCACTGAAAATAATTGGAATATTTTCCTCCTTGTCCTACCGACTCTTGAATTTTTTTATTTCTTCAGTCTTATTTGTCATTCACCCGCTCCTCACTAGGCTGACACGGACCCCCCCACTCGCTCTCCTTCTCCCCCTCCCCCCCTTCGCCCCCGACCCAAGCCCTGCCCCCCACCCCTGCCCGCCCTGACGTCCAGGCCTCCCGTCTCTCCCTCCCCCCCGGAGTCCCCCCTCCGCTCTCCCGAGGCCGGTTCGCCGAGCACGCCCCCTTGGTCCTCCGGGTGGCCCCCCTCCACCTCCACCTCCCCCCGCCGCTCCCCCACCTGGGCGTCCCACTCGGGTCGTAGGTCTCCCAAGGTCAAGGTAAAGTGGCGTTTGGGGGTGGCCGACTCTTAACTCTTTTGGAATGAGGAATGCATTAATCCGGGGGTGTCGGAGTCCAGAGTTTGTCTTGCGCTGCTTGGGAAGAATATGTCAGAGAATGTTGTTGTTGTTGTTTCCAATGGATTGGATGTGTACTGGTGTTGAACTCATTGGGGTGGTGGTGTGTCTTGGCCAGAGGAAGAACTTTTTTATTTTTTATATATATTTTTTACTCATTTGTTCGCATTGATTTTTATTTTAGATTTTGTTTAATTATCATTTTTATTTTTTATATATGTTTTGATTTTTTTATTGTTTTATTATTTTTAAGGATCTACAGCAAATACAGTCATTTTCAAAAGTTTTGAGACACACTAAATAGTCATTTTTAAAAAAATGTTTTTTTTTTTTTATGTAACATACTTTAAACTTGATTGTTCCTTTCTGCAGGGACCATAACTTCCAACTTAAAAATGTATTTGGAGAAGGTCAAAACATTAAAAATATGTAGAAATATGTGACCTGTTTTTTTTTCAGAAAGGAACAGATCAAACCATGTGACTTTTGCAGTTTGCTATTTTGGTTGAATTTGATCCAGATTTGACGTGCACGTTCGCTATTGAACTTTGCCCACTAACTGCATCGTGACATTTTTTATTTTTGTTTTACATTTTTTGGGCGTGCGCTGGACTTGCCGCCCGCCTCCCTCCATCTTGCTTTTTTTGTTGTATTCTTTTTGTATGTCCGTCGAGCAGGAAGCGCTGGTGGGTGGAAAGCCGCCTCGTAGTCCCGTCTTGTCTCGGAGGCCCGCCAGAGGTCGAAGGGTAGGGGGACACAAAAAAATGGACAGACAGAGAGACAAAAATAATAGCAAAAAAAAACACATTTCATTATTTTTATTCATGTTGTTGTGGTCGACAAAAATGGAGTTTTGAATTCATTCGGCTGACATGTGCTTATTCTTTTCCAGCGCTTGGTCCAGGAAGCTCTTCACGGCGGCGGAGGAGACCCGTAAGTGGCGCTCTCGTTGCCGATTGGTCGCTGAAAAAAAAAGTCATTTTGATGAGACCTTGTTGTTTGTTTTTGTCAGTTTCCAGGCGGCGTACCACTACGCACCCAGGAACGAAGACGAGCTGGAGCTCAGGGAGGGCGACGTCATCGACGTCATGGAAAAGTGTGACGACGGCTGGTTTGTCGGTAAACAAAACAAACACACACACACATTTACTACAGTGGTACCTTGACATACGCGTGTCCCGATATACAAGCAGTTTGAGATACGAGTCAAATTTCGGGGAAAAAATGGATTACAAGAACCAAATAATCAGTTGTTTATAGATCTAAAACAATGTTTATTTTAGCTTTTTTATATATTTTTTAAGATTTTACAAATGATTTTTGCGCATTCCCATATTCTTTTGTTATTTTTTTATGTTTTTTAGGGACATCTCGCCGAAGCAAGATGTTCGGAACCTTCCCGGGAAATTACGTCAGGCCGATGCCGTGAGCCCTCTGGCCCCGCCCCCGAATCCCAGGCCCCGCCCTCCTCAGCACAGCTCTCACTAGCCAACGCAAGAACTCGTTAGTACCTTTTTTCCTCGTCGTCACTTTTTTTTTTATTTTACGTCTCCACCGCAAAGACGTCCAAGTACAAACGTTACAAACGTCATCGCTAGCCTTGATGCACTTTAACCCATTGGTCTTTATTTCTACTCATTTTTCATATGCTTTTATGGCGGGAATTTTAGTAACTCATTTCAAATTTGACAATGAATTTTGATATTCAATTTGCATCTGCAAAATTTCAGAAAAACGAGGCGCGTAAAGGTTGAATTTTTGCTAAAAAAACGTTCGTAGAAGTTCGTCCAACAGGGGGCGCCCCTTTCCGTTTTTGCTGCCATGTTTTTTTTGGGACACCGTTTATTACTGGAGCACCTTAAAGTCATTATTTTAAATCTTAATTCACATTTTGTCACCTTTGTGTGTGTGTTTGTGTGAGGTTTCCTGTACACAGCGCCATCTTGTTTTTTTTTTTTTTGTATTTTTCCGAGAGTTGACGCCGCCTTAAACACCAAAATGCTGGACAGCTAAAAAAAATGTTTGTTAAAAAGAAAAATAAGGGCACATGCGCGTTCACACAAATGTTAAGTATTTCTACTTTGCATTTTATGGGGCTGTGTATTATTATTATTATTAATAAACACTTAGATTGACGGTCTTATTCTTTTTTGGAATGGAATATGATAACGTTAGCAGAAAGAATATGGAGCAATACTTTGAATTCTTACAAAAAAAAAACAGGAACGAGGGTGCGCCTTATAGTGCGGAAAATACATCAAGTGAAATCATGTTGCCTCTCATCTCATTTTCTGAACTGCTTTATCCTCACTAGGGTGCTGGAGCCTATCTCAGCTGACTTTGGGTCAGAGGCGGTGGGACAACACCCTGATTGGGTGTCCAGCCAATCACAGGACACCAAGGGACGGACAACCATTGACACGTGCATAGAGACGACTTCGCATACAATTAGCCTAGCATGCATGTCTTTGGAGTGTGGGAGGAAACCGGAGTACCCGGAGAAAACCCACGTAGAGAACACGCCAACTCCACACTGGTGGACAGACCCAGATTCGAACCCTCGACCCCAGAGCCGTGAGGCCGATGTGCTAACCACTTAACCACCCTATCATGTGACGTGTTGATGATCATGTCATCACATGACTTTTCCAAAGAACAAAAGTTTGTGACATTTGTGTAAAAATATCAAAAGAAATGAAGATTTAGTAGTCGTCAGTAACGGAAAAGTAAACAAAGAAAAGGAGGGATGGTGAATGGCGCCATGCTCGCTCCCTCCCTTTCGGGGGCTCAACTGTCCTTCCCAAATGTTCCGAGACCAAAAAAGGAAAGCGCCATCAGTGGGACCAGAAGCCGCTCCAGACCAAAACAGACCAATGGCGACCCCATTTGGGGGCGGGATCTTTCCCCTCTTCTCTCTTCTCTCTCTGTCTTCTATCTCTCTCTTTCTCTTTACCTCTTCACCGAGGGCGCCGGAGTCCAGGACCAGAGTCCCCTTAGCAGAGCCATGTCATTTACGGTGGTGCTGAACGGTCCGGCCCCCTGGGGCTTCCGCCTGGTGGGAGGGAAAGACTTCAACCAGTCTCTGACCATCTCCAGGGTAAAGTATTTTCTTTTTATAATAACTTCTTTTCAACATTTTATGATTTCGGGGCATTTCTATGTCACTTCCTTATTGATTTGACCTCATTTCCTGTTGCTTTGGGGCCACTTCCATGTCACTTCCTGATCACCTTGGGTCATTTCCTGTTGCTTTTTGGACCTTTTGGGTCTTTTTCACTTCCTGCTCATTTCCGATTGGACAATTTCAGCTCATTTTGTGGCACTCATTGTGTTAGTTTTTAATGACTTTATATAGGTTTAATTTTCTCCCCATTTAAAGAAATTGTGAACATTTTTGTCTCGATTTTCCAGTTCAATTGGACGTCCATGGCCATTGTCAAATGTACGATTTGGTTCCGCGAGCAGTGAGTGAGTGCAAAACAATGTCAACCATCTGTTGTGTTTACATTCTGGTGGTGCTTGGAGAGCAGGGGGTGATCTTCCTCTCCTAAAAAGGAAGCGGATGATAGGCCAGACCGGGCCAGGCCAACCCAGGTCTAGCCGAGTCGACCCCAACGCCGGCGGTGGCCTTGAAATGGGCGCTCCAGTTGTTCCTGATGTCCATTCTAATAATAAGCAAGAACGCCAGCACCGTTGTTGATGGATTAGTTCATCCCATCGCCACCAAATGCTTGTCATGTCCCGGCCATGGCGTCACTCTTCAAATGTCCAGAGGCGCCTTCCGACACCTATTTCGGGCCTTTACAAGCGTGCGGGTGGGCCCAAAAAAAGAGCCAGGGGACAAATTATTTGCGCTCCGATGACCTCACGTGGCTGCGTTTTGGAAGGTCGCGCCCCGGCGACCTTTTGCCACCTCCATCCGTCTCCTCCGTTTACAAGATTTGTTGAGCTGACCCGGTTTTTCTGTGCGACAGGTGACGCCCGGCGGGAAGGCGGCACTGGCCGACGTGCGACCCGGCGACCTGGTGGTGGCCATCCAGGGCGTCCCCTCGGAAGGCATGATGCACTGCCACGCCCAGAACCACATCAAAGAAGCCGGACAGCAGCTGACCCTCGCGCTCCGAAGGTACGTCAAAAGCCGAAGTCGTTTTTGGCAAAAAAACATAGTATAGTAAGGCTTTTTTCTTCAAAAAACGACATAGTATAGTAAGGCGTTTTTTTTTTTTCAAAAAACGACATAGTATAGTAAGGCTTTTTTCTTCAAAAAACGACATAGTATAGTAAGGCTTTTTTCTTCAAAAAACGACATAGTATAGTAAGGCGTTTTTCTTCAAAAAACGACGTAAGGCTTGATTTTTGGTAAAAACGACATAGTATTAAGGCTTTATTTTTGGTAAAAACGACATAGTATAGTAAGGCTTTTTTCTTCAAAAAACGACATAGTATAGTAAGGCGTTTTTTTTTTTCAAAAAACGACATAGTATAGTAAGGCTTTTTTCTTCAAAAAACGACAGTATAGTAAGGCTTTTTTCTTCAAAAAACGACATAGTATAGTAAGGCGTTTTTTTTTCAAAAAACGACATAGTATAGTAAGGCTTTTTTCTTCAAAAAACGACATAGTATAGTAAGGCTTTTTTCTTCAAAAAACGACATAGTATAGTAAGGCTTTTTTCTTCAAAAAACGACATAGTATAGTAAGGCGTTTTTCTTCAAAAAAATGACATAGTATAGTAAGGCTTTTTTCTTCAAAAAACGACGTACTATAGTAAGGCTTTATTTTTGGTAAAAACGACATAGTATAGTAAGGCTTTTTTCCTTAAAAAACGACATAGTATAGTAAGGCGTTTTTCATCAAAAAACGACATAGTATAGTAAGGCTTTTTTTCTTCAAAAAACGACATAGTATAGTAAGGCGTTTTTTTTTCAAAAAACGACATAGTATAGTAAGGCTTTTTTCTTCAAAAAACGACATAGTATAGTAAGGCGTTTTTTTTTTTCAAAAAACGACATAGTATAGTAAGGCTTTTTTCTTCAAAAAACGACATAGTATAGTAAGGCTTTTTTCTTCAAAAAACGACATAGTATAGTAAGGCGTTTTTCTTCAAAAAACGACGTAAGGCTTGATTTTTGGTAAAAACGACATAGTATAGTAAGGCTTTTATTTGCGCAAAAAAACGACATAGTATAGTAAGGCTTTTTTCTTCAAAAAACGACAAAGTATAATTAGGCTTTTTTCTTCAAAAAACGACATAGTATAGTAAGGCTTTTTTCTTCAAAAAACGACATAGTATAGTAAGGCTTTTTTTCGCAAAAAAACGACATAGTATAGTAAGGCTTTTTTCTTCAAAAAACGACATAGTATAGTAAGGCTTTTTTCTTCAAAAAACGACATAGTATAGTAAGGCGTTTTTCTTCAAAAAATGACATAGTATAGTAAGGCTTTTTTCTTCAAAAAACGACGTAAGGCTTGATTTTTGGTAAAAACGACAATGTATAGTAAGGCTTTATTTTTGGTAAAAACGAAATAGTATAGTAAGGCTTTTTTTCTTCAAAAAACGACGTAAGGCTTGATTTTTGGTAAAAACGACATAGTTTAGTAAGGCTTTTATTCGCGCAAAAAACGACATAGTATAGTAAGGCTTTTTTCTTCAAAAAACGACATAGTATAGTAAGGCGTTTTTCTTCAAAAAACGACATAGTATAGTAAGGCTTTTTTTCTTCAAAAAACGATATAGTATAGTAAGGCTTTTTTCTTCAAAAAACGACATAGTATAGTAAGGCTTTTTTCTTCAAAAAACGACATAGTATAGTAAGGCTTTTTTCTTCAAAAAACGACATAGTATCGTAAGGCTTTTTTCTTCAAAAAACGACGTAAGGCTTGATTTTTGGTAAAAACGACATAGTATAGTTAGGCTTTTTTCTTCAAAAAACGACATAGTATAGTAAGGCTTTTTTCTTCAAAAAACGACATAGTATAGTAAGGCGTTTTTCTTCAAAAAATGACATAGTATAGTAAGGCTTTTTTCTTCAAAAAACGACGTAAGGCTTGATTTTTGGTAAAAACGACAATGTATAGTAAGGCTTTATTTTTGGTAAAAACGAAATAGTATAGTAAGGCTTTTTTTCTTCAAAAAACGACGTAAGGCTTGATTTTTGGTAAAAACGACAATGTATAGTAAGGCTTTATTTTTGGTAAAAACGAAATAGTATAGTAAGGCTTTTTTCTTCAAAAAACGACATAGTATAGTAAGGCTTTTATTCGCGCAAAAAACGACATAGTATAGTAAGGCTTTTTTATTAGAAAACGACATAGTATAGTAAGGCTTTTTTGTTAAAAAAAACGACATAGTATAGTAAGGCTTTTTTATTAGAAAACGACATAGTATAGTAAGGCTTTTTCGTTAAAAAACGACATACTATAGTAAGGCTTTTTCGTTCAAAAACGACATACTATAGTAAGGCTTTTTCGTTAAAAAACGACATGGTATAGTAAGGCTTTTTCGTTAAAAAACGACATAGTATAGTAAGGCTTTTTTGTTAAAAAACGACATAGTATAGTAAGGCTTTTTCGTTCAAAAACGACATACTATAGTAAGGCTTTTTTGTTCAAAAACGACATACTATAGTAAGGCTTTTTCGTTAAAAAACGACATAGTATAGTAAGGCTTTTTCGTTCAAAAACAACATACTATAGTAAGGCTTTTTTGTTCAAAAACGACATACTATAGTAAGGCTTTTTCGTTCAAAAACGACATACTATAGTAAGGCTTTTTCGTTCAAAAACGACATAGTATAGTAAGGCTTTTTCGTTAAAAAACGACATAGTATAGTAAGGCTTTTTCGTTAAAAAACGACATAGTATAGTAAGGCTTTTTTCCTTAAAAAACGACATAGTATAGTAAGGCTTTTTCGTTAAAAATCGACATACTATAGTAAGGCTTTTTCGTTAAAAAACGACAAAAAACGACATAGTATAGTAAGGCTTTTTCGTTCAAAAACGACATAGTATAGTAAGGCTTTTTCGTTAAAAAACGACATAGTATAGTAAGGCTTTTTCGTTAAAAAACGACAAAAAACGACATAGTATAGTAAGGCGTTTTCGTTAAAAAACGACATAGTATAGTAAGGCTTTTTCGTTAAAAAAACAACATAGTATAGTAAGGCTTTTTTATTAGAAAACGACATAGTATAGTAAGGCTTTATCGTTTAAAAACGACATACTATAGTAAGGCTTTTTCGTTAAAAAACGACATAGTATAGTAAGGCTTTTTCGTTAAAAACGACATAGTATAGTAAGGCTTTTTTGTTAAAAAACGACATACTATAGTAAGGCTTTTTCGTTCAAAAACGACATACTATAGTAAGGCTTTTTCGTTAAAAAACGACATGGTATAGTAAGGCTTTTTCGTTAAAAAACGACATAGTATAGTAAGGCTTTTTTGTTAAAAAACGACATAGTATAGTAAGGCTTTTTTGTTCAAAAACGACATACTATAGTAAGGCTTTTTTGTTCAAAAACGACATACTATAGTAAGGCTTTTTCGTTAAAAAACGACATAGTATAGTAAGGCTTTTTTGTTAAAAAACGACATAGTATAGTAAGGCTTTTTTGTTAAAAACGACATACTATAGTAAGGGTTTTTCGTGAAAAAACGACAAAAAACGACATAGTATAGTAAGGCTTTTTCGTTCAAAAACAACATACTATAGTAAGGCTTTTTCGTTAAAAAACGACATAGTATAGTAAGGCTTTTTCGTTAAAAAACGACAAAAAACGACATAGTATAGTAAGGCGTTTTCGTTAAAAAACGACATAGTATAGTAAGGCTTTTTTATTAGAAAACGACATAGTATAGTAAGGCTTTATCGTTTAAAAAACAACATACTATAGTAAGGCTTTTTCGTTAAAAAACGACATAGTATAGTAAGGCTTCATTTCTTTAAAAAATGATATAGGTTCAGGCATCCTTCCGAAAATAAGCCGGCACACCATTGTTAACGCTGACATGTCTTTATTGTGGAGACAGAACGGAAGTTGAGCTGTGGTCGCCCCGGGTGACATCGGACGGCAAACTCAGCCCCTTCAAGATCAACCTGGAGTCGGCGCCGCAGGTGTGTTGAGCTTCGTCGTAGCCGCCTTTGACGGACGCCACGTGACCTTTGTCCTCTTTTCACTCAGGAGGTGAGCACCATCGGTGTGGCGCACAACCGGCGAGCTCAACCCTTCGTGGCGGCGGCCAACTTGGACGACGCGCGTCAGGTGGTCAGCGCCGTCTACAACACGCCCATCGGACTTTACTCCTCGGGAAATATCCGGGACGCCATGGAGGGACAGATGAAAGGACTGGTGGCCCCCCATCCTGAAGGGTAAGCAACACATGTCAATCAAGTGGAATGCAAAAAGGAAGGAAACATATATGTTACTCTACTCACGATGTTGTCCACATTCGCAGTCCTCGAACGCTGTCCAACATCGAGGACTCGGACGTGTACCGCCTGCTGCAGAAGGACGGCGAGGACTTGTCTCCGTCCCAGCCTCGCCAGTCGGGATCCTTCAGGGCCTTGCAGGACTTTGTGGACAGCGATGGTCATTGTCATCTTCCGCCAGCCGTCCTTCCCAGCACACGTCAAATGGGCTCATTCTCTGTCTTCTCTTCGTAGGAAACAAGCCCATGCCCATCCGGACGGTCAAGGCGCCCACCACCAAGGTCGGAGTGCCATCTGGGAACCTGCAAAAGCTCCCCATCTGTGACAAATGCGGCAGTGGCGTCATGTGAGTAGCAAAAAAGATATGCTAGCTGTTAGCTCTTCATCCAGACGTCGAGTTGGAGACAATTCCTGTTGGTTTGGGAACATTTCAGTGTAAACATCTGTTGTCTTCTTTGTTATTTTGGCAGCGGCACTGTGGTGAAGGCCCGTGACAAGTTGCGCCACCCGACTTGCTTCGTGTGCGCCGACTGTGACGTCAACCTCAAGCAGAAAGGATACTTCTTGGTGGGGGGTGACTTGTACTGCGAGGTCCACGCCAGAGTCAGGACGGCGCCACCCGAGACCTTTGATCTCTAGCAAACGCAGTTGTGGATCTCTAAACATGCACCAAAAACAGCTCTTTTCACGCTTCTACTGCCAGAATTAACTTTGTTTCAACAGCGCCAGCGATTAAGATCACTCACTCCCTATGGATTTCTGTCCCAGTCCAAGTAAGTTGGACATTAAGATCTGCCTACAGATTCTTGTCTTACCTTTCGGGGTACAACGATCCGCATTTGTCACACAGTCTGTTTACCACTTGCATCATGTCTGTCATGGTCAATAAAATGCTATTTGAATGACAAAAAACATTTCAAATGTACATTTATTTTGAGACACAAGTCATTCAAGTATAGACAAAAGAATTAGCAATGTTTAACATATCAGTTAAATTGACTTAGGTAGAAAAATACAGATGGGCTACAAAACCCCCTACTGTTTGGGAGGACAGTCTCAGTCTCAGACCAGCGCTCGGAAGACAAAGGATAGCGCCGCTCCCAAAGCCAGACCCAGCGAAAGGAAGAAAGCCATGACAGAACCCGCCGTCTCCGCTTCTTCGGGAAGAACCCTCCTGAAAGAGAGCAAAAAGTGGCAAAGTTAAGACACCAATTGCCACTAAACAAGAAGCCAGCGTGGACTTACTTGGGCGCAAAGCACATAGCCAAACTGGCCAGGTAGCCATTGCTGAAGGCCAAGAGCAGGACCAGGAAGGCGAAGGCGCCGTCGTACTCCAACAAGACGGGGAGACGGAGACGCGGTTGCACGTTGCATAGCATCAGGGCGGGAACCAGGAGGACTCGGGAGCACACCAAAGCGGGCAACAGGCGGCTGTCGGGTCCCGGCTGCCGCACAAGTCGGTCGGTGTCAGGTTCGAGGGCCTATCGTCTAAAGCAACGTGGCGAAAGACTCACCCACGTGCAGAAGGCGCTCAAGCTGCGTCCGGCCCAGTCCGACAGGTTGAAGAGCAGGAAGCAGGCCACGGGCGCAAAGTACACATCTGGCGGAGAAAGAGAGGATGCGCTTGTTAGCGTGACAATATTGCTACCACTGACATTTTTCATTAAAATACAACATAGTAGAGTAAGGCTTTTTCGTTAAAAAACGACAGTGTATAGTATGGCTTTTTTCGCAAAAAAACGGCTTAATATCGTTGACAGCTACGTTAAAGGCTAGGAAAAATGTGGAAGGCAGACTCACCCCAGGCCCCCCCGGGCGAGCGCGTGGTCTTGGTGTCGGCCGCCACGGCGGGGAAGACTCCGATGGTGATGGTGAAGGTGGCGCAGACGCACGCCGCCAACAGCCAAATCTAAAAAAAAAAGAAAGTCATTAAATTGCATATGGCGTCATTTTAGGACCCGGACATATTTTGAGCATCATCAGTAAACGCTTGACGTCCAAACGGGATAAAAACGGCAGCCACCTTCTTGAAAACGGCGAGCACAGAGATTCCATGGCGTTCCCCGGAGCTCCGCTTCTCCTGGTTCTCCTTCTCTTTCTCTTCCACGCTTCCTGCAACCAAAAGTAAAGTCTTACCAGATGGATGAAGGACACAAATAAAGGACGGGAAGTGTTTTTTTTACCTGGTTGAGACAGCCTCACGGTGACGTCATCATCGTCATGGCCACCGTTCTTCTGATGATAGAACTGGAAAAACTCCTGTCAAAATATGAGAGTAGAAAAGAGGATTCAAGAAGCTGCCATTTTTAAGCCATACTCAGAATTTAACAATAAAAATACATTAAAATGTGTGCATTTCTTGGTCATTTCACCACTTATAACATAAAAAAAAACAAGTCTGAATTATTTTAAAACATTGTTACACTATTGCTCATCCAGTACAAATGCTTACAGAAGAGTAGTGAAAAATTAAATATGATTAAAGTGGTGCTAGAGCTAATGTTAGCACTACAGCTAATCTTAGCGATACAAATACCGACGTGATGCTACTATTGGTGCATTCAGGATTCAGCGCTTTCCATATTTTAGCTCACTGGTTAGCAGAGAGCCATGTGCACCCATTAATATAAGCCACATGTGGCTCCTGAGCCATAGTTTCCCTCACCCTGGTATAAAACAAACTACAGTAATCCCTCAAATATTGCAGTTAATGTAGAGCCGACAAAATCAAAAAATTGCAAAGTAAAGTCACTCCTATTTTTCTTCAGTACTGAGCTATAGTAGCAAGAGTTTTAGCGTGGACTTTCACATATTTAAGAGCTTTAAAAAATAATAATCCAAATGATTAAATGCAGAAAAAAATGGCAAATTAGCAAGTTTGTGATAAGTGAAGTTGCGATAATCGAGGGAAGACCGTATAACGTTCAAGTGTGAATAACTCCTTGCGAGTACGTACCAGTTTGGGAAGAAGGGCATACGACGCCAGGGAGCCCAAAATGACCACGCAGGCACTGATGAAGTACCCAAAAGACGAGTCTTCTACGTCCGAACCGCCTGCCAAAAAACAAGAAAATCACCAACGTGTCACAAATAAACAAAAAAACTCCAAAAAAAAAGCCTACTTACTGGCGAGGGCGCAGATCATGGCCCCGGCGGCGAAGGTCCCGGCCAATCCCTGTCCGCTCATGATGGGCGCCGTGTAAGCGGCGGGGAAGGCGCCCGCCATCCCAAACAGACTCCCCTGCAGCACGGCGCCAAAGGCTAAGCGAGGGAAGGAGGCGTGGCATCACTCTCGGCGTCCCCTTCCTCCCTCCCGGCCACCGGGGGGCGCTCACAGTTGATGACCACCACGCTGACGGCGGTGACGGCGAAAAACGGCACCGGATCTAGCGAGACTTTGACCAGGACGGCCGTCAGCATGAAGACGGCCAAGATGGACGCCAGGCTGCCCGCCACGCGCACGTGCTCGGGGACGCTTGAACGGGAAAAATTAAAATTGGCGACTTTTTACGGCGCCCCCTAGGGAACGGGATGGGCAGACTTACCGTGAGTGCAGGAAAGAGTTGAGGCAGGTGAAAAGGAGGAGCGGCAGCATGGCGCACAAAGTCATCACGTTGTTGAATTTGGACTCCAGGACGCTGCGTTCAGGCTCCGCCCCCATCGCCGTTACATTGCTGGACTCCTTCAGGCGGCCGGTGAAGTACTAAATACGGCATAGATAGAGTTAGTTGTGTTTAAAGGGTAAGAAAGTGTATATACAAAGTCATTTTACAAAAAAAACATAGGGGTCAAAAGTGCGGCCCGGGGGCCAAATCTGGCCCGCCGCATCATTTTGTGCGGCCAGGGAATGTCAATCATTAGTGGTGACTTTATGTTTTAGGATCAAATTCAAATGAAGAGTATACATGGATATTACATTTCTTGATTTTTTAATCCATTTTTCGGTGTTTTAGTTCAAAAATCATTTTTTTAAATCTAAATATATAGAAAAAAAGCTCGAATAAACATTGTTTAAGATCTGTTAAAACAGAATATTCAGGGATTTTAATCCAGTTCTTTTAATCAATTTATTAAAAAAATAATCTAAATATTATATATTATAATATCTATAAAACAACCCATAGATTTTGTAAGTAGAGGTACTATGTTAAAGCATTGTTTTGATGAGAGGAAATGATGTCATACCACAGTGGCCGTCATGAAAAAGTTCCACGGCAGCAGCGTTCCCAAACCCAGGATGAAGAAGACCCACCACACGCCGCGAAACCTGCTCCGAGAAAAGAAGCGGCGGTCAAAACCCAGGTCAACTTGCCTTGTCCATGGATGCGCTCACTTGTCTCTGGGCGGGCCGGACGCCATTTTGGCTCTGATCTGTTCCGCAAAATACAAAAAAAACAAGAGTTTGCGGCACATCAAAACACCACGCGGAATGACCGCCATATCTAAACAGGAAGTTGATTTAACACAACAGCAAAGTAGGAAGTTGAATGAAAGCTAGTGTAATTAAAGCATATTAGTCTAAAATAAGTAGTAATAATAATAATAATCAAAGAATCCGGCCAATAGAAAAGAGAAAAAGGACTTACCTGTCGGTGTTGTCGGGCAAGTCTGGCAGCAGATGAACTTTGACCTGCCGCTACTGATATCACAAGACTTGAGACTTTGATCTCTATTAGATTTCGCTATTCGCGTGTGACTTTACGACGCTTGTTAGTTTGACACAAATTCTCATGTGGTAAAACACCTTGGGGGGGGTCAAAGGTCAGATTTGGAAGGCCGAGGGATCCACTCGAAGGGTTTGTTGTTGTCAATTGGGGGCAAAGAGTTCATTTTGGTGGATTACATAGTATTTCCGGTGAATTTTGAGGGATTTCCTGTACAAATTGGGACATTCTGAGGTCACTTCCTGCACATTTTGGCTTGGCGGGCAATGAGTCCATGTTGGGTCACTTCCTGTTGATTCCGAGTCAACTCTCGCTGTAGTTTTGGGATTAAATTCTTCCTGTGTAAATTTTCGATCGGCAGCCCACGACTTGATTTTGCTGTAAAATGGACACAAGTTGCTGTTAATTTTGAAACATTTGCCGTACACGTTTAGGCCCCCAAAGGTCAGCGAGGCGTATTCTACCGTGCCGTCGCCAGGGCGACGGGGCTACCTGCCGATTGGCCGCGCTTGAGAAGTGCTGAGTGGGCCGGGCCGCCCCCCCCCCTTCCCCTCTTCCCCCCCTGCCGGCCCTCCTATTATGATGGGCGGCCGGTGTTTGTGCGCTGAAGCTTCTAGCGGCCGCCGGCCGGCCGGCTCAGCAGCTGGCTCGCCATTCCAGCGCAGCGCCGCGCCGGACCACCACCACCCAAGCCACATGTGCGGGGTCAACTGGTAAGCTCTGGGCCACCGTCGGCCCCGCCGGGCGACCGATCGATTTATCCGAACGGGCGTCCGTCACCAAAAACGAGACAAGCAGTTACTTCCGGATGACGTGAATCGGGTACTAAAGTATTCTGTGAAAAGAAGACGGCGTAAGTGTTTAAAATGTAGGATTCATTAAGCGTCAAAACAACTGGTGGTCAATTCTGTCAAAAGCCTGCACATTTTAAATCATAGAAGAAGACAAAAGTGCTAAAAATGAGGGCTTTTCATTGGGTAAAACGATTATAACTCTAGTTAGTTTTGGTCTATCGGTGCCAAACAAAAACGGTAAAAAAATCTTCAAATATACTTGGGCTCTGAAAAATCGTATTTTAAAATATACATATATATTTTTTTTATACTTTGCGTGCCTGAAAGTGCCGGCATGATGTGACTTTATAACGTCTGATTGCTAGCTGGAGAAGCTATGCTAGCTAGCTTCTCCACGCATCCACTCAAGCTAAAATATAAATCAAAAAGTAAATTTTTCCCCAAAAAGTGACTCCAATAAATAGAAGAGAGTAAATTTGACGTGTTTCTATGCGCCTCTGGTCGTTTTCGCGTATAAATATATCATCTATTTTTTTCAATCTGAAAACCTTCCTCTAATTATTTTTTGTGAATAGCATAAATGCATATTGGACAACATCAAATCATTTCAAAGTTGCAATTTATTGACTAAAAAGTCAACATGAAACAGTGTTAAAAATCATCAAGTACTTCAACGGCTATATTGACTAAATGGTAGCATAGCACCATGTTAGCATTGGTAGCGCCAGCCCTCCGATTGGACGTCAAGTGCCGTCAATGATAGCCAAAGACTTCATTTGAATATCAAATTATTGTCCTTGATTGCAACTTTGCCCCAACCAACATGGCTGCCGTCAATTAAAATGTGTTTATCGCTAGTCGACGCCCAAAATACAAAATGGAATGATTGGGCCCTGACCTCAAAGAACGCCAGGTCCTTGACGGTGAAGTGACTCCGCCCCCTTTTGCGTGGCACACAGGTTTCCCAAAGGAACGCTGCTGAGGAGCTGGCTGACCAAGTCCAGGCCCCGCCTCCTGCTGCTGATTGCCGGCCTGAAGCGACCTCAGGTGACCCTGATGAGAAGGAAGAGGATGAAGAGAACCAAAGTAGCCAAGGCCACGTAAGCGGTAAATACGGCGGCTGGCGGGAAAAGATGGCGCGTGGCTGGAAAGGAACCTATCAACCTCATCGGTCGGGGGGGGCGTGTCATTGGCCGTCAAAATATGACGTCGTCAATTGGACAGATACGAACCATTGACAATCCAAAATGGAGAATTAAAACTAATTATCCTAGCTCGATGCTAACTGGTATTAGAAAAACCCATTAATAGGCTAATCGTTTTTATTTGAACTAAAAATGCTAACATATCAGCAAAAAAGGCCTTTAAGAGTCTAATCGTAATTACAAGTATTTTAAACTTTTGAGCTATTGACCCAAAAAACGACCATAAATGGTTATTGATTACAATTTGTGTATTTCAAAGAACCATGTAGCCTTTTGCCAGCTTGACGCTAACTCGTCATTTTCAACTCGAATGATGCTAACGGATCGTCTTCCTCACGCCATCTTGCAACATGATTTTCTTCCCGTCAAATGAGTGCCTCCCCCCCCTTTGGACTTTCCGGCCAAACATTTGCGTGTGTCCTGTCGTAGAACGTGCAACCGAATGCCGCACTTCACCTGATGCCGCGCGACACCACCGAGACGACGACGACGAAAACCCGGACAACCGCCGCCTGCTGCGCCACAACGACGACCGTCGACTTCTCCCGTGTCACCTCCCCGCGCACGTGTTAGCGCACATTGTTGTTATTGTTGTAAATGTTCTAATGTTGTCGCTGAGAGAAACGTCTCCAAGCGGCGCACTTTGGCTAGCGCAGCGGCGACGACATATTAGCATGCTAGCTAAACCCCCCCCCCCTTTTTTTTTTTGCTCAGGCGCTGCTGTCCCCTTCTAGCTTAGAGTGCATAGTGTATACAAAATAAAATGTGAACATTTACATCAAGGACACTTCATTTAGTCCACGTCGAATGCTACCTTCTCACGACACCATTTTTTTTCTTAGGGATTTGAACCCTAAACGCAAAAGCGCAGTTCAATTTTTCCCAAAATAAGCTCACGATGTAAGGTCTGTGTCAATGCAAAACTGCCTTTGGCATAGTATTATTTTTAAAGTTGGGTTGTGACAATAAGTCTCATTTCGGGATACGCCCACTATGATTTTCGGCGCTATCGGTCAGCGTGAACACGAAACTACAAAGACTGCAAAAGGTGAGACGACCCACCTGTGATTAGCCATCAGACGCCACGCTGAAGCCGCCGGCATCGGGCCGCGTCCTCTTCGGACAACGACGGCTTGAAGTCGCGGAGAGCCGCTTCAAAGTCGTCGGCGGTGAGACTAGGCGCCGAGTCCTCCGTGTCCAAACCTTGAGGGTAAACTCCCATCAGCCATTTGGGCAAGTCGGAACGGGTCATGTCGACTTACCGCGCTCTATGTCGTGGATCTTCCGCTTGACGGCGGCCGCGGCGGCGGCCGAGCACAGGGCGTACAGGTCGGCGCCGGTCACGCGGGCGGGGCAACGTTCCAACACCTGTGCGAGGTCCACATCGCCGTCCAGGTGGAACCTGAGGGCAAAAAATCTCGTCAAACAACCACCCGACGTCATTCACCCAGAAAATGGCATCATGACATCCCTGCTTACCCTCGGAGGACGGCTTGGAGGACTTTGAGCCGGGACGCCGGGTCCGGATCCATCCCGACGTAGACCAGTTTGTCGAACCTGCGCAGATGGTCGGATAGGCTTCAGATGGGTCGTCCCAACGACAGGACGACGACAGAAGTCGGTCAGACCTTCCCGGCCTGAGCAGGGACGGGTCCAGCAGGTCGGCCCGATTGGTGGCGCCCAGGACGAAGACCCCGGCGGCGCCGTCCAGCCCGTCCAACTCGGCCAGCAGCTGAGAGACCACCCTGTCGAAATGATGGTGTTGCATTGTTAATCCAGTGCTTCAAGATGGCCGCCGAGGACCAGTTCGGCCTACCTATCCATCACCCCGCCGGAGTCGCCGCCGCGGCCCCTGTCGGGCGCCAGCGAGTCCAGCTCGTCGAAGAAGACCACGCACGGCGCCGCCGAGCGCGCTTTCTGGAAAACTGTACGGAGCGCCAGGTCATCGAATTGGTTTTAAAAACGGCTGAAAAAACAGAAAGGTGGTCTCGGCGCTCACCTTCTCGGACGTTCTCCTCACTTTGACCCACGTACATGTTGAGCAGCTCCGGACCTTTCACGCTGGACGTACAAAAAAAAACAACAATCATCTCATCAATAAATCTAAATAGTTGTTTTTTTTTCATATTGAAGTGATTGGCATGAGCGACTGACCTGAGGAAGGTCATGGCGCATTCGGTGGCCACGGCCTTGGCCAGCAGGGTCTTGCCCGTGCCGGGGGGGCCGTGAAGGAGGACGCCCGTGCGGTTCAGCTTGAGGGACGACAGCTGCGGATGGCGGAGAGGGAGCTGTAGGGTGTCCAGGATGTCCTTCTTGACCCGTTCCAGGCCGCCCACGTCCTCCCAGCGGACGGACGGAATCTAAACACACAGCCAGACATCTCAATCTTGCCTTGAAAATTAAATGTGATGCGCCATATATTGGTGAAAATACGGTAAATCCAGATATATTTACCTTTGGGGCGCCGATAGCATCCGATTGGACATCCTGTAACGTTCGCAGAGCCGCCAAAAAGTCCCGCTGACGGACGGTCACGCCACCGGCGCACAGGTCGGCCTCAGACCGGTCTGGACTGGAATGGAGACGTAGGACAGGTCAGGTAATTGGAGGATTAGTTTTCACCAATGGGGCGCTCACCAAGCCAGGACCAGTCGTCGACACGCCGCTCGGCTCGCCTCCACCAGCAGGGCGCGCATGTCGCCCAACACAAATCCCTTAAAAAGACGACAGAAGAAGATAACAAAAGTGAAAAGGGTTAATCCTAAAACAGAAAGTTGGCACTCATGATCGACTTTCTCGGGCCGCACAAAATGATGAGGCGGAACAGATTTGGCCCCCGGGCCACCACTTTGACACCCGTGTTTTAAATAGTAAAACCTATCACTTGTTAACGCGGAAAACCTTTTTTCGCGACGTACTGCGGTGACTTGAGCGAGTTTCTCCACGTCGACGTCCCGGTGGAGCGGCAGGTCCCGGCACAGCCGCGTCAGAACATCCCGGCGCCGTTCCGCGTCCAGGTTCTCCACTTCCACCCGATGGACGAAAATCGCCGCCACGTCGGGAGGCAGCCGCCGAGGTTCGCGGACGGTCGCCGCCACCGCCACCCTGGACAGAAACGACAAAGCGGTCACCGCAATTCTGAGGGAAAGCGTTCGGCGAAGGGGCACTCACCCGTCGGGGAGGCCGCGGAGTGCGCGGCAGAGCGCCGCCCGGACCCGGGCGGCGTCCTCGGCGGCCCCGCGGCTTCGTAGGAGGAGCCGCAGGTTCCTGAGGAGGACCAGGCAGGGACGCTCGGCCTCGGCGCGCTCCAGGGCCACGGACAGGCGGGCCTCGGTGGCGGCCGGCGTGTCGCCGCGGACATCCACGCAGTCCACCTACCAAAACAACATTCACATATTCCTCTATTTATATATTTCATATCATTTTAGAGCAAGGGTGTCAGACTAGGGTGGGTTGGCGGGCCGCTTTAACGTCAATTTTGATTTCAAGTGGGCCGGACCATTTTAGATATAATATTTAGATTTTTTTTTTTTTAGAAATGGATTAAATGAACTGGATTAAAAGCCTTGAATATTGAGTTTTTTATAGATCTTAAATAATATTTATTTGAGTTTTTTTAAATATATTTTTAGATTTTACAAAATGATTTTTGAACTAAAAACTGAAAAAAATGGATTAAAAAAATGACCATTATTGATTTAAAAGGGGGAAACTTCAAACTAAATTTGAATTTGATCCTAAAACAGAAAGTTGTGATTGACTTTCCCGGGCCGCACAAAATGTTGCAGTGGACCACATTTGGCCCCCGTGCCGCCACTTTGACACGTGTTTAAGAGCATTTTCCATTTATTTCCTCACCTTGATCAGACGGAGGTGAAGCCGGGAGCTGGCCGCCGCCACCGCCGTGGCTTTGCCGCAACCCGCCGGTCCGTGGACCAGGAGGCGGCACGCCGGCAGGGAGCCGCCACTGCAAAACAAAAGAACCAATCACATTGTTTTTTCCAGCTTTTCATGGTTACAATACAAAAAAATGACGAACCAAAATCATTAGAAACAAACAAGATTTTTTTTTTGACTGGTCACCGTCCAATCTATTTTCTCCGGCGACCAATCCCAGTCATACCTGGGGTTCTTACCATTTCACGTGCGGGCGCAGGACACGCAAGACGGCTTCGGCAGTCCGTTCCAGACCCGGCGGCGTCTCCGACGTTCCACAAGGGGCCGCGCTGTTGATGGGCGCCCCCTGCAGGTGACCCTCGGGTCAGAGGTCATACTTTCAAGGTTTGGGGTCAAAAGTCAAAGTGCTAAAGGCCACCATGAAGAGGGAGGTGTGGCTTCTGTCAGCCAGGTAGAAACCCTCCGAGTCTTCCATCTGGCCGGGGAGGCGTGCCTTGTCCACCACAAAAAACAGTGCCGGACACCTGGAGAGGGTCAAAGGTCAAAAGCTTAAACCTTGACATGTGATGATTTTTCTTCATATTTTCCCTTCAAAATGTGATTTTTGGATTGGCAGTGACCTGCGAAAGGTGTCCTCCATCAGCTCCGGGTGATTCTTGACGGGAATCCGCAGGACGTCGCCCTCCGCCACCAACCTGGGCCGCCAGAAGGACACCGCCAAATCCGTCAATCACTTCGTAAAGCGCCTACAAACAAAAGTAGGCGAGGACCCACCTGGGGATGGAGAAGTGGTCGGCCAGCGGGCCGTCCGGTACGGGTCCCTGTGGCGACGAAATTGGTCGCAGATGAAGCTCGCCGGCCCATGGTGGCGAGGCGGAGCGACAGGAAGAGGAGGAGTCGCCGGTGGCGTTTTCCGCACGTCGCCATCTCTGGAAAAGTACCAGAATGGTCAAGTTTGTTATTGTTTTTCTCATCAGTCGTTTAAAACTTTAAAAATGATAATTTTAGCATTTTTTTCTATTTAAAAAGGAAAAAAAAAAAACTTAATTTTAACAGAAAATTGAAAACAAGCTTATGTCTTTTCTATCATGTTCAAATAACTTATTTTAAATATATTTTTTTAAAAATATATTCACAAAAACATCTTTTTTTTCATTTATGATTAAACAAAGAAATAAACTTTTTTAAACATTATTTTCAATAGGAAGGATTTGACAACACATGATTGGACGCCTTGTGCAAATACCTTGAGTCTGAGTTGACAAGTCCCACGCGGCGTCTCCTCGCCGCCCGTCAAGTTGAACCACAGCGTCTCCGACACGCCGCTGCCGCCGTCTTCCGAGGGGACGGCGATGA
Source organism: Stigmatopora nigra (assembly GCF_051989575.1). Taxonomy (NCBI): domain Eukaryota; kingdom Metazoa; phylum Chordata; class Actinopteri; order Syngnathiformes; family Syngnathidae; genus Stigmatopora; species Stigmatopora nigra. The sequence goes on from NC_135513.1 coordinate 15,558,823, forward strand.
TGGCAGCCGGCCTCCAGTCGCGGTCTCGGCCCGCCGCCCGCACTTTGACCCACTCGCCATCAAACAGGCCCAACCCCAGCAGCGTCCTTCGACCCATCCGCACCACGGCATCTACGTCCCGGTCGCGGAGCTGGGCGTCCGTCACTTGGACATCCAGCCGCCGCTCGTCCTCCTCGTCTGGATGGTCCAAAAAAGAGCGGACGCCGCTCCAGCCGGCGGCGGCCACGCGAGCAAAGTCCGAGGCACAAAGCTGGAGCTTCCTAGGGGACTGGACCACGTCGCCGCCATTGTCGCTCAGAACCACGGCGGTGTCGGCCGTGATGCGACCTTGCGTGACCGGGCTGCACGACAGCACCAGCGCCTCTGCCATCTGCCAAGGTAGACAAGAAAATCATCAGGAAATGACCCCAAATCAACAGGAAGTCACCAGTACCAGCAAATGGACTAACGTCAACAGGGAAACGCTCAAATGTATAGAGAGTGACCCAGAACTAATTCGCTTACCGGACCCGTTAGCTTAGCGGCTAACGGTTCTCCACGGCGGGCCAACAGAAGGTACCCAGCCCGGCATAGATCCAGCAGTTGGGTGGCGAAGCCGTCGACATCTGCCTGTCCCCGAACTCCTAGTACCACTTCGTCCAGGTCGACCGGCTTCACAGGCCGCGCCGTCCCAATGGCGCCACCCACCGGGAGGCAACGGAGCCGTAAGAAGAAGCCGCTGACGAAGAGCCTCAGTCGACTTGTCGCAGGTGGATCTTCCGCCGACTCCTCCAAGCTCGCAGCACCATCGTCGTCGAGCGCCTGGACGCGAAGCAGGACGGCGGAAGCACGTGGAAGAGGCGGCTGTGGAGTGAAGAGGACGGTCGGAGGTTCCGATTCGTCGTGGAAAAGGTGAAGCAGTTGACGTTTCGAAATTAGAACGTCCAGCGGACACATGTGTGACGGAAAAGTTTCCAGGGCAAACAATTCCACCTCCGCCGCCATCTTAACCAGGAAGTAAGAACGCCGGTGTGCTGATCTCCCATTGGTTAGAAAGTGCCTACTTCCGTTCACTCATTTCCGGGTATACTCGACGCAGAGTTGTTTTTGTTGTTTTTTAAAATCTGTTTGGGTTTTTTCCCCCCCAGAAGACAATTCTAAAATTGTTTTAAAAAATAAACTTTAAAAAATGTATGAACAAATTTAATGATTATGACTTCTGCTAATGAATTGACTTGATGGTAACTGGCCCTTACGAACAGGCCCCCGGAGGCCATGTTGGTAGGGTCTCTGAATGCGCTTTTCAATGGTCAAAAACCGTGGTTTTATCTGAAATACAATCAATGCAATTCTAGTTGTTATGAACATCATTTTTTTATTTACTCGTGCATTCCTCCAATGCCATATTTATATATTTAAATCTAAATTCAGTCATTCAGAGTTCAACAATAAACATTTTTTCCAACATAAATATGACTGACTGTAGCTTCGGCATGTCGCCCAGGTTTGATGTCATTTCCCAACTCTAGGGAACTTTTTTATCACGTGTCATCTTTTTTTCCCTTTTCAACGTCAGCAGGAAATGAACTGAAATGTCTGAGTTATTGCTTGATAAATAATCTCCAAGCAGTAAAGTGAAGGAGCAGCTAAATGAGGTCTTCCCAACCAAGGACAGGCGGTCGGTCAGCCGGTGCCGTGGCGACCGCTCTCAAAGACTCCTTTCTTGAAGAAGTTGGACAACTCGCAAATAGAATGTTTGGAAAGACGCCAGGCGCACTCGGGATCCTCCGACGCGTCGTCGGCGTACAGCGGCGAGCCCGACGACGTTGTCATGACGGCAAACAGGCTCCTCAGGTAATGCTAACACACAGGTGTATTAGAGCAAGCTAACCAGCTTGCGCATGCGCAACTCACCTCGAGCCGATTCCGTCGTTCATCCACCATTCTTTCGTCTTTGTTTCCAAATATTTTCTTGGGTGGGAATTCCAGAGTGGCCAGCTGAAAAGACAAACGGTGACCCGTCACCATAACGGCGAGATCGCTCAAACATGCGCGGCGACGCCACCCACCTGAGGGTATTTGGACTTGAGGCTTTTGTGCATCTCCCGAAAGCGACTGTAACGGCGGAACACCGTCCACGTGTCGTCCTTGACGCTCACCTGCCACGTGGCGACCGTCAGTTTCATGTTTTGTCAGTTTGCCGGACATCACAGACTTACCTTGACCTCAAACTCAAAGTGCTCATCTTTGCCTTGACCTCGGAGGACGTAGCGAGGGATGTTGATGCGGATGCGCTCCTCGCCGCTCACCGAGGAATGCCGCGGCGGATCTGCCTGGCGGCGGCAACGCTGAGGGACGACATCGATATATTGCGATATTCAGTAATGTAATAGTAGTTAAACGTTCTATTTTTGACTGTCCAATGGAGTCAGGAACCTGCAGAGGCCACAAATAAGCCAACTAAAATGTATAAAGTGGGCAGATTTCGGCCCTGGCGGAACGGGGTATTACCGCCGCCTGGCGGACAAACCCAGGTATTACGTCTCGTAAAAAAGCTCAAATAAACATTGTTTTAGATCTATAAAAAAAACTGAATATTCAGGGCTTTTAATCCATTTATAAAAAAAAACCTAAATATTCTATCTAAAATGGACGCCCCCGACATAGACCCACCTGTAGCGATGGGCCAAATGGTGCCGGTTCCTTCACGCTCCCGTTGGGAAGAGCCATCTGCCGGAGCCTTCGCTGAACCTCCTCCTCGATGTAAGCGTTGATCCTGTTTGGGAAGATGCGTCAAAAGATGGCGCCACCTAGAATTCCACATTTCCCGTCAATACCGGTCTTGGGAGAGCGCTTGCAGGCTACCGGCGTGAGGTTCGGGAGGAGTCGGGGTCTTGGCCACCCCCTCCTCGGACCAGTCCTCCTCCGCCGGGGGGTCTCCGAGACGCCGTGAATCGTTCGTCTCCCGGCAACCAAAGTCGGTGAGAAGATTCTGCCGATATTCGGACAGGTCGCCCATAGAAAGGCTGTAGGTAGATAATAGGTCGCTCTGATGGAGCGTGCCGGGAAATAAGATCACAAAAGGGTCCCATAATCCGAAAATTCTATGTATATATGTGCTTACATCTATGTATGTGTATGTGTATTTACTTATTACCTATAATTTATGGCTCAAGTTATCAATTCCAAATTCTATTTACTCACCTTGCGTTTCTCCCGTAGTTTAGCCGCCTCTTTGGGGTGGTTGAAGCGAAACGTGTTGCTTCTGCCCAGCAGCAGTACGGCCCCTAAACACCAGGGCGGCGCCACTTGACGTGAAGCGGTCAGCGTGTGTATAGGCGTGTCATGGAGGATTCTGAACCTGACCTTGATTGAGACGCGTGGGAGTTTCCACGCGGGTCCCGTTGACGGAGCACGGCGCCACGCCCAGGGGCACCAAGGTCACTGCCGCGCCTCGCTTCTCTAGCACGCAGTGCTCGCGCTCCACGTCCACACCGTGAATGACTGTAAATGAACAAATTAATTACCCTATTTTCTCGCATATTATAAATCAATAAAAGAGGAAGATATTGACTGACCAATGTCTTGCTCCGTGGGCGCATCTTCTCTCCCCACGTACGTCCGTCCCTCCTGGCACAAACACGCACACACGACTCGTTACAAAGGTCTGCTCAAGCACCCCGGCGTGCAATTTGCAGACCTTGAGGTGGTAGAGGATGATGCCGGTGCTGAGGAGGTCGTCGTCGATGCCGATGAGGTGCGGCATCTCCGAGTCCAGCACCACGCCGATGCCTTCCTTCCGTAGGGCCACCGTCTCCTCCTGAGATGACACATGCAAGATGGCGGCCAAATCAACACGGTGTAGGGAGGAGCGTGTGGGGTTGTACCTTGAGGATGTTCTGCGTCTCATTCCACTTGTTGGTCCATTCTTTGGTCAACTCCAGCACCTTTTGGGACAAAAAATGTGCTGCTATTATTTCAAGTCACTTGTTGTAATATTTGATAGAGCATTGAAGTATACATCTATGTCCATCTATGTGTATATTTCTAAATATATGTATATAAATTTATATATATATATATATATATATATATATATATATATATATATATATATATATATATATATATATATATATATATATATATATATATATATATATATATATATATATATATATATATATATATGTATTTTTTTTTTCTTCTTCCGGCAACATGCTTAGTTTACTGACTCTGGCTTCATTCTGGTGTAGCTCCTCCTCCATGCTGAGCGCCGTGGGCGAGTCCAGCAGAGCGATCTGAAACACATCCCAGCGCAAAACGGTGTCACAAGGGGGCGCTGCAACGGCCGTGGCCCCACCCACTTGCCGGCTCACCTGGTTGCCCTGAACCAGCAGAGCTTTGAGTCGCCCGATTTCCGCCCGCAGTTCCCGAATGAGCCTAACGTTGGCATCCTCGTTGACGGTGGGCTTGTTGACGATGTTCTTGGCGCGGTTGGCGTAGCGCAGCGTGCTGAGCGTCTCGCCGTAGTTCACGTCGGCGGGAGACACGGCTGAAAAACAGTCCTTCATTAGTATAAGTTATGATGTATTAGTATATACATTAAACAAGTATAATGAGATTTAAAGCTTTCAGTTGCGCCTTATAGTACAGAAAATACGGTCAAGTCCTACTGTCCACTCACTGGCAATCATGATGGTCTTGGAATTCCCGCCCAGACTGTCTTTTAGGAGCCACGTCAGCACCGAGTCCCGGTAGGGCACGAAGACGGACTTCCTCTTCTGGTTGCCGTTGGCGACGGCGTCCTGAGACAGGTCGGCTGAGAAAAGACAGGTTGAGACAAATGTTGGAGAGTAAGATCAGCGGCGAAGGCAGACATTTTGCGCTAACCGAGCGCCGAGATGACGTTGCCCAGCGCCACCAGCGACTTGTTGATGTTGCCGCCTTCCTTGAGCCGGACGCCGCTGGCCCCGGAGGCGTCGGCACGCTCGCTGCCGGCCAGGTCCACTAGGTGGATCTTGCTCAGCGTCTCGCTGGGCATCTCCGCGTCGAACTTGGCCTGTCAAAAACCTCTGTCACGATACCCACTAAAACAAGTGTCAAAGTGGCGGCCCGGGGGCCAAATGTGGCCCGGCGCATCATTTTGTGTGGCCCAGGAAAGTCAATGATGAGTGGCGACTTTCTGTTTTATTACGTTGGTCTGACCTGCGTAAAGTTGACGGTGAAGATGGCGTGCGAGCGGCTGCTGACGTCGTTCATGCCGGTGCAGGCGGTGGTGCGTTTAATGTTCCCTGCTTCCATCAACTCCTCCACGTCACTGTAGTTTTGTACCAGGTGCTTGGACAGATCTATTACAATAGTGCAGTTACGACTGTAATGACATTTTCTGGGTTTGAGGTCAAAGGTCGCAGAGGGGAGCACTAGCCTAACCTTCAACATAGGGTCCATCCTTGGGGTGCTCCCTCACTCTCAGGTTGTACGTCTCAGTGGACTTTCTCCTCAGTAGGTCCCGGACACGCTCGTTGTAGATCTCCAGGTAACTGGGCCGCCGCAAAAACCCATTCATCAATACACGGATATGTTCCGCTCTAGTCGGATTGGTCGATCAAGGCTCACCTGACTTCGGCACGGAAGGAAGCTTCGTCCCGTCGGGCGGCGCCAGCCACGCGGCTGAACAGACCCTCGCAGATCCGCGGGATCAAGCCGGCGTCTCCCTGAAGCGCAGACGGTGCGTTCAAGTGCCGTCCGATCCATTTGAAGCGGAAGGAGCGTGAAGGTGACTTACCGGATTTCCCATCATGGTATAGGACTTCCCCGACCCGGTCTGACCGTAGGCGAAGACGCAAGCGTTGTAGCCCTCAAAGGCCGCCTTCAACACGTCGGAACCCAAATCCCGGAAGACCTGAATGGACAGATAGGAAGAAGTGTAACCACAGAACCAAAATGGCGACGTATCTCGATTTTCATAAAGGAAATCGTTTCGGGAGCCAGCCCAAAAGAAAGAGGGGTTTTACCTTCTCCTGGGTGACGAAAGCGGAGCCCACCGAGTCGCCCGAGTCGTACGAGAAGTCGTACGTGAAGGTCTTGGTGGAATCCCGGCCCGAGTCCCCTTCAGAGAAGACCTTGGGGTTGCTGATGCTGGTTTTGTTGCCTTCCATCTTGATGACGCGTTTGGCCGTCAAGTCCTTCTCCCTGGAAGAGTCGAATTTACCGTATATTTTCAATAATTTATTGCTTTTGGGTACAGAAACACTCCAATTCCTACGTGCACATTCTTTCAAACAAAACCCACACTGGGGGAATGATAACAACACTGTAAAGTTGACATTTTAAGCCAAAAGTGTGATGTTGTTGATACCGTTACGACATATACTGACACACCCCCAGTTAGCATTGTCAGCGACAGTGAAAGTGGCGCACCAGGCTTTATATTTCAGAATTAACTCACCGTCTGTTCATGGGTCGGACCCGGACAGCCACCCGAACCGACGCCATGGCTCATCCCGCTTTTCGGTTCCCAAAATGCGCTTGAAGGCAAACAGGAGCTAACAGTAGCAGTAGTAGCCACTTTAGCTAGCCGCTAACAGAGGCAAAATAACGGGGCTTAAACGTCCCCACAGGAAGCACAAAGTATGTAAAGAGTGAGGAAATAACGGTCCAGTCACGTAGGCTGGGTGTCACGTCGTGGTGCCACTGGTTAGTTTGGACCTGCTAGGCGGCCGGTCGCTACATAGCCGCCGGACAAAAACAAATTGGCTCAAACGGGACAGGCAAGTGACATATCTGCATTCCTGGCCTCCGATTGGCCGACGTGAGTCCATGTGACATAAGCAGGAAAACTTCATCTTCTTCGCAGAGGATGTCACGGAAAATATACGCGAGCGCTCTCACGTGGTGAGAACACCGAAATGCAATTGCCAGTTTCCTTGGTGGTAAATATTTAATTCATGCATTCTATTGCCTGTCACAAGCAATAATCAGAAAAGACAGAAAAACAATGTGACTATTTCAATGAACTAATGTATTCATTATAATATTAATTTGTCATTTTAAGAAGTCGAAAAGGCACATATTTGGTCATCTTTTTTCATGATTTAATTTGTCCCAAATATAAACTATATAATATAACAGAAACAATTTCTCAGAATAATATTTAACATCATCATCCTCGGTGGCCCCTGCCTTTAAAAAGTCCCGAATATTTGGATCAACTGAGTTAAAGCTAAACACAGTAACATGTATTTCTATTAAATAATCATAATCACAGTCAACTAACAACCCACAAAATGACACATTGAAAGAAAAACCCAAGTTAGCATTGGCGTCCTGGCATGTAATGCTACTACTACCCCATTACTTTGAATGGAGGCGTCCTAAAAACACTAGCGAGCGTTTTTACCACTACACTGGAACCTCCACGGCCATCTAGTCTTACTAAAATAAAGGTCGCTAAGTTTATCTCCAGCTAGGCTTGGCCACGCGACCACTAGCCTTGACGCTGTGCGCCCGCCGCAGAACATCACGCTCGTCGCCGGACGCCAATTTCCCCCGCCTGACCGAGCCGTGTCGGACCGGGGCCACGGAGGGGGCCGGCGGCTCTCTCCTGGTGCGGCAAGACGACGCCACCGTGCCTCGGGCAAAGCTGGGGACGTCGGATGACGACTCGCGGGCCGGCCAGGCGGCGGAGCGGCACATCTTTTCCTCGGGCGCCGCTTCGGGGACGTTGGCAGCCGGTTTATCCGCCAATGTGGTCTTCCGCCGGTTCGCCGACTCGCGTGGGAGTCCGGGAACGCCGCCTTTCTGGGCTTTGGAGTCATCTGGAGGTAGATTGGATCGTTGCCAATTCTTTAGGCTCCGCCCTCTGGGCCCGGAGCTCAGGTCCGGAGTCGACCTGGCCGGGCGCCCGACGGGTAGCGTTTTCCGCGCGCTTTGGCTTTCGCTGTCGGTTAATGTCCGCACGACGTTCCGGCTCGCGGGGGATCCGGGGTCGCGTAGAGGTCCGCCCACGTTTGGTCGAGTCTCTTTTGCCGGAGGTTGGACCGAGTCGGGGGTTCCAGGCTCGGGAAGAGCGTCCGAAGAAGCCGCCTTTTCGAGGGACGGGGTTTGAGTTTGAGAGACGACAGATAAGTCCGCTTGGGCGAAGTTTGTGGCGTTTGACGGCGGGTTCCGGTCGGACGATGTCGTTTCTGAGGGGAGTGAGGCGTCACGGGTGACCAAAGAAACCGAGTCGGTCTGGCCCTCTGTCCTCAAAGGATCTATCGCCACTTTTGGGATGGCATCGCTGCTGAGATTCGGTGAAATCGGTCGGGTCTCCAGTTCTGGTTCGGGTTTGCTCCAAAGGTTTGGACTCTGGAGGTAAAACGTTGGTGGACCGGGATCCAGAGTCAGCTTCTCTACCTTGGGGAGAGGGTCAACGGGTCCATGGGTTGTCGAGGGAACCGGGGTCAAAAGATTTTCTTCCGTTGTTCCCGCAAGCGAGCCATCCAGACTCTCCAAGAGAAGTGATTTTGCTTCAACTAAAGCACATTTCCCCGTGTCGACGTGGTCGCCACCGTGGCCTCGGGGGTCGCTTGGGGGATCCGGCGTAATGGCGTTGTCCGAAAGCGCTCTCCTCTCCACTTGCGGTCGGATCCAAAAACTTGGATCCTGGAGGCGAAACGTTTGCGGAGCGGAAACCAAAGTCAGCTTCTCGATGTTGGGCGGCTCGGAGAACCTGGCCAAAGCGTGGGGGACGCTTTTCCGACCCGCCCGGGGAAGGCTGTTGTAGAAAAGCTCCGGGGACCCCACCACGCGTCGTCGGGCGCCGGAAGAATGTGGCGAGCGTCCCCGCAGGAAATCCAGGAGAGCTCCTTCCGTGAGGGACTCCACGTCGTTCTCGCTGCCGCTCCTGGCCAGTGGCCCGGCGGCCTCCGACCACGCCGGCCGTCTTTCCTCCAACTCCTTGAGGCGACGCCGCCTGGCCGCCTCCTTCAGCTCGCGTTCCACGTTGTCCTGGAGAAAAGATGTCAAAATTGTAAAATCCCCTTTCCAGACGGGCCCGAAAAGACTGAGTTCGGACCTGGACGGCTTTCTTGAACTTGAGGCCAAAATCGCGAAAGATGCGGAAGCCCTCGTCCAACTTGAAGGCGTCCTTGTCCTCGCAGAAGAAGTCCACCAGGGCCTCGCCTTCCTGTCGGAGTTCCCGATGTCGCCGGTTCAAATCCGCCAGCGTGCGGGACGAGCTCTGGAAATGTCTGAGATGTTGGAGTGGACGCCAGTTGAGGATGGACGGACGGACGGACAGGGGGGACGGACCTGTAGGAAAGGCTCCAGCTGTTGGAGCAAGGCCGAGTCGCCCCGCGTCTTCTCCTCCAAGGTTTGAATCCGAACTTGCAAGGATGACAACTCCAGCTCCGTGTTCTCCACGGAGATCCTGAAAATGGACGGATTTTAGGTGCACTTTTAATTGTAATCTTGAAAATGAGATTTGTTCTTCATGGAAAATAAGGCTCTTTATTGCATACCTGGCAACCCACAGTTGACATTTGGCGTACACCAAAGGTATCAAACTCGGGTTGCTTGGTGGGTGTTTTTTTGTTGTTGTTTTTTTGTTTACCTGGCAGCACTCTGGACGTGGCTCAGTTTGTCTGGAAACTTCAACAGCGCTTCATCTTTTTTTTCAGCCTCCTAGGAACAAAAAATGCAACATTTAACCTTTTCATGCACAAATTGGCATGAATATTAACCCTTTCAGGAGATCCATTGAACTGATTGGCTGCCATCGAATGCCCAGAAAAGCTTAAAAATGAAACGTAATGTCCACAATATACGCACCATGGCCACAAAGTGCAGCAGGTTCATCCCCGGCTTGTTGGCTTTGGTGTCGGCCAGCGAGAGTAGCGACGACAGCTTGAAGCCCGCCGCGTTGCCGGCGTAGCCCCCCTGAACACATAAATCCATAAACGTAAACCTTTTTCCCATTTCGTCGACCCGTCCGCCAACCCACCGCGTTCAGGATGTTTCCGGCCTGCAACACCAGGTGCAAAACGGCATGGAGCTCCTCGCAGCTCATCAACTCTGCAGGCCAACAATAATAAAAAAACTAAATTAAATATATATAACGACAGATTGAGTTCAAATTGGGTCATTTCTTGTTGATTTTAGGGACACTTCTGGGACATTTCTATTCTATTAGGGTAGCTTTCTATGGATATCATGTCACTTCTTGCTTAATTTTAGGCTATTTTTGGGTCACTTCTTTTTCTGGGGACATTTCTGTTAATTTTGGAGCATTCCCAGATTAATGCTAAATTTCTGGAAGGCCACTGACACAAAATGGAGGACAAGTGTTACACACAGGACCATTTTCTGGCCAGCTGCGATGTAAGGAGACACCAAAAAACACAAAGAGAGCTTTGGGTGGGGCGTCGCTATCCGATGTCAGCCACCAGCTCGGCGGAAAGCCGACACCGGCGATGGCGCACGCTTTACCTCTGGCGGCGGCTCGGAGTACGTCCACGTCGTGACGGATGAGTGCGCTGGAGGGAGCAAACTCTTCGTCCAATACCATGGCCTCCATGCGCACCTCCAACCTGAGACAGTAGAACAATGTCAACAACATTTTGCCTCACTTACTGTCAATTGTGGAGCCTTTTTTGGTCACTTCGGGTAGATTTTGGAGGATTCTTGGTCACTAGAGGTAGATTTTGGAGCATTTTTGGGGTCACTTCATGTAGATTTTGGAGGATTTTTGGTCACACATCCTTTTTGCAGCATAATTGCCAGATTTTTTTGGATGTGTCAATAATTTAAATTGGATTTAAAAAAAAAAAACAGGACCAAATTGCAATGTTTTTGGTACTGGAACTGTATGAGTAAACCCCTGTTTTAGCCGCAAACGTCAGGGACAAAATGGAAGGCGGGCTTACCGGGGAACCTGGATGAGCTGGAACATAAAAGAGTCGGCCAGCGGCAGTTTGTCCGGATCGCCTCGGAATGCTCGCAGTTTTGCTGCCTGGAAGCAAAATGGTGTGTTTTTATTCGGGTATTTTATGGTTTCCACCCTCTTTCTGGACTGACTTCATCTGCATCGGGCAACAGCTTGAGCAGATCTTTGAGGGGGCGCGCCCCGTAGGCGCCACCGCCGCTGCCTTGCCGGATGTCCTCCACAATCTGAGCGTTGGACCTGAAACCAAAAAGAGGTGTGTCCTTTTAGGGAGAAAAACAACAACAACAACAAACAAGCAACACTTGTGGCATTGTCCAAAAGCAATTTGGCACTTTACTCCTCTAAGTCAGGGGTGTCAAAATTGGGTTTTAGATATATTTAGATTTTTAAAATAAATTTCTTGATTTTACAAAATGATTTTTGAACTAAAAACACCGAAAAATTGATGAAAAAAATGATTTTTTTTTATTTAAAAGGGGAAAATCAGGAAATTTAATATATCCATTCATACTCTTCATCTAAATTAGAAAGTCGGCACTCATATGACCTCCGATTTGTGACTTCAGCCCAGGGGCGGGGCAAAAGTGGGCGGTCCTCCAGGGCCAACGTAGGTGAAGCGTTTTTGGTCCAACACAGAGCACAGACAGTTGACGCAACGGGGGATGGGCTTCAAAAAAAGCAGAAGCAAGCACCTGACTGCAATCCACTAATTGGACTTGCAGGGCACCACAATTTGTGGAAAGGTTTCCTCTTTATAGTTTGGAACGAAAACCCATACCCTGCCGCACCCAGTGAAAACAAAATTACATATTTACATGACATATGTCCCTTTGTGGAATACTAGTTTGTCCAGCCCCGTTAAATTAAATTATTTTTAACACTACATCTTCACCTGATCACAACACCTCCATTTCATTAAGGTGCTCTGCAATGAGTCAAAAGTTATCATTTGATGGCCCACATTTGAAATAGGTCCAAAAAAAAGACTTGGACTGGCATCCGCAGACTACGTCGGGGGTGGGGAAAATTGGTTATGTGGGGATCAACGTGGTTGAGAGGTGTTGGTTCGGGAGAGAGTTTGACCGACGGGGGTTGGGCGGAGGGAGCACCTGATTGCAATCCACTAATTGGACTCGTAGGACACTATTATTGTGAGAAGGTCTCCTCTTTATGAGTTGGAATGGAAAACCCCTCCCCCGCACCCACCGTGGCACTTTTTGGAATAGTTTGGCCAGCCTCGTCGTAGCCAAAAGAGCGTACGGGGGAAGGGACACTTTTTGGACACTTACTTTTTGAACTGCTTGAGGAAAATGCCCACGTTGATTCCACGTTTGGAGTCCAGGATGTTCACCTGTAAGCACAACACAAAAAAACTCACCTCAGAAACTTTCACATTTCAAAAAATAATCGAAGGGCCACAAAAAAGGAACACTTTTTGTTCAAATTAAAAAATATATAGCAATTTCTAATATTAAACAGTGTCAAATGTATTATTTTTTATCTATATATTTTGGAAAAAATAGTTATATCAAAAAATAAACAAAAAATTGAATTCTTATTTCAAATAATAAATAGTTAAAATAAGAATATGTATTTATTCATATTAGAGTACTTTTAGTTTGTATTTATTTTTAAAAAAAGCAACAAAAATAATGATTTTTTTTCAATTTATAAAAAATGGTATTCTTATTGATCTTAAATTATAAATGGTTAAAAAAAGAACACGTATTTATTCATATTAGAGTACTTCAAGTTTGTATTTATTTTTTAAAAAGCAAAAAAAATAATGATGTATTTTTTCAATTTATAAAAAAAACAACATTGTTGAAAAATTACATTGTATTAAAAAAAATGGTCAAACTATAAATATCCTGTCCTTATTTTTATATCAATATGAAAAAGGAATTGGTCCAAATAACTCACCCCCTCTTTGGCCGGGTCCTTGAAGGCAGGAGAGTGTGACTCCGCCCTCCGGGCACGGGGCTCCGCCTCCTCCCTCCGGCAAAAAAGTTCCTCCACGGAGCTGGCGTCGATCTGGTAGCGCTGACGCCGCCCCGCCAGCGTCCACATGTTGGGCCTCTGCCGGACCTTCTCCTCGGGGATGGGCTTCCAGAAGAAGCTACGCACGCGTCGCTTCCGGCCGCACGGCTGGGCCGGCGGGGGAGGGGGCGGAGCCGGGGGCAAGGGCGGGACACCCAAGCCCGCCATGGCTATCTAACGCCCAAGCTCGGCGTCCATCGCTCGTTCCACCGAGAAGGAACTGCCTAAAAAAGAAAAAAAGGATTAACTAGTTAATTGTCGTTAACTGGGCCTTCTTTGGGCACTTCCTGTGCATTTTAGGTCATTTCCTGTTGACTTTTGAGTCCATTTCTGATGATTTTAGGACAGCAGTGGGTCATTTTGATCACTTTTTGTTAGTTTCCCAGCAAAAACGGCAAAAAACTGCAACAATAAAAAAAAATAGAACAAAAAACCCACCTAAAATGCGTTTTTTTTTAAATCAAAAATTTAAAAAATTCAAAACTGGTGCAAAAAAACAAGCAAAGAAAAACATAACTCCCAAAACAGAAGGTAAAGGGTAAAAAAAAGGAAAAACAACAAATAAAATGCACAAAAAACCTGCCAGAAAGTAATTTACTGGCAAAAAAGTGGACGGCTATCTTCGTCAGCAGCAGCCAATAATTTCCTTGGTCTTGACCTCCGTCCGAGACCTCGTAATCCCTTAATCCGACCGACAATGAGGCGGTTGCTTCTTTGTTCCGGACGCCGCAGGTACGACGGCCGTTACGTAAGAAGCCACCCCGCTAAAAAAAAAAACAAGTCGCCGTCACTAACGAGCGTTCCCACGGCGACCGGGACGCCCGGCCTCGCTCTCGGCCCTCCGGCGGGAAAGCAAGACATTTGAGGGATTAACCTGGGCTGTCGTCGTAAACCTCAAAACAAAAGAGCCACATAGTAAATGTTCAAGGAAGGACCGCCAATCAGAAAGTCACATGACAATATCCTCAAATTCAACAAAAAATGGGCCAAAATATCCATGAAGTTAGCCTGGAATGAAAAAAACCAACAGGCCGTTACCTTAAATCAACAGGAAGTGACCGAGAAGGCCGTAAATAAACAAAAGGTGGCACGAAATCAAATTCAAAGTGGTTTTATGTCAAACTAGCAAAATGTAACGCATGACATTTTTCATCTTTAGCGCCCGGCAACTAACGACGAATCGGAGTCCGTCTTTTTCCGGTGGTTTTCTTTTTAGTAGTCGTCGTCTGGCTAACGGCGTTGTTTAAGGGTGCCGTCGCCGTGGAGACGGTAGTCACGATGGGAGAGCAGCGGGCGGGCGGGAGGGTGGGGGGAGCGCAAACATGTTTGGGTGTATGGCTCCACCCCCCCCAGAGACCGGTGGAACATCAACTGAAAAAAAAAGGTGGCGGCTGCCGCAAAAAACTGTGAGGTCGATGTGGACTTTGCGGCCTAAAAAAAAGGAATATTAAATTTTCAGAGCAAGAATCTTCATTTCCTTGCCCGGCTTTTTTTCTGTGGTGACGTTGGCGCGCGCCCAGGCGAATAAATGAGGGGGTGACGTCAAGGGATTGGCGTTTGCCGTGCCAGTCTCGGACTCCGCGGCAACCGGCCCGCCCCCTCGGCACGTCCGGGGCGGGGCCAGGGGTCACGGGACCTCCCCTTCCTTCCGACCGAAGACTGGCAAAAAAAACGGGAAAAGGTCACACGCGGGCAGGTGGCCAGGCGGGCGACCCAGTGGGCAAATGACGACGTTCGATGTCCAATCTGTTTGGACTGGGATGGGTGGATGAACAAATGTCACTTCCAGTCAATTATGGGTCATTTCTTGTCAATTTGAGGGGGGGGGGTGTCACTTATTCTTGATTTCAAGTTAATATCTTCATTTTTTGGCACTTTCGGGTCACTTCCTGATGAACATATTGGTTTTGAGTACTTCCTGTAAATCTTGGGTCATTTCCCGTCCATATTGGCAGATTTTCAGTCACATCTAAGACATTATTATTAGAAAGATAAAATAGTAACTAACTAAATGACGTTTTGACTCGATAAATGTTTCCAAATTTGACAGCACACCACTTTTATGCAATATGGGATGAATGAAATGATAATTACAACGTAAGGCCTTAAGTCGCCGCTTTTGACACAATTAGGGGGGAAAATGGCAAAATAAAATGCTGGTAGAACATTTTCCACTAGGTTAAAGGGTTCAAAAGTTAAATATGATGAGAAAGGTAACGTTTCTTACTGTTAAAAGAGCTTAGGAAAAAGTTGGGGAGTGCACCCCTGATAGGAACGTCACTTACCGGGTCAAGATGGTTCGTTGCGATTCGGCTATGTTCGGCTCGTTTCGGCTCGGCTCGATTGGGACGAAGAGGAAAAAGGCAAGCGAGAAGAACAGTCGTTTTCCCACAGGCAGGTTGGCATCCCAGCCAGCCAGCTGCCGCCGCTGCTGCGAACGTTAGTGCGCACGCGCAGGCGCATGAGCTCCGTGCGTGCTCGCGCGCGAAAGCGGCGTCAGGTGGACAGGGGGCGGGGTAAGGCTGGGCTGGGTGGAGCTATAAAGGAAATAGAAAAACATTGGATTGGTCTTCCAAGTGCAATAGATTTTTTTCTCTCTCAAAACAATGCAATATTGTTTTCGTCTACTTTATTTTATGTTAATATTTCTACTGTTTCAACTGTTTTTGCAATAATTTGTATTCATTCATTTTCTGAACCGTGCGGGGGTGCTGGAGTTGATCCAGCAAAGTACCGGTACCAGAGCTTGACCTGAAATTAGAAACAAAGCATGGAAAGATAGGCAGAGATCAGTGAAAATAATGTTTATTTTCCCAAACAAATTGCACAAATGCGCACATTAAGATAAAAATATTTCATTTTTTTTTTCAAATATTCAAAATAACAGGGTTTCCTTTATTGATTTTGATTGTGATACAAAAAAATGATATCTCATTCTATGGATGTTCTGGGAAAATGTGCTAATCTGGTAAAACTACAAATATATAGATCTTTTTTAATGTTTTAATGGAGTGTCAGTTGCAAACATCGCAAAATTGTCATAAATATGCACTGGTATTTTCAAAAATAGACTTTTTATTCCCCCCTTAAATGTTAAAGCTAGTATAAAGTGCTAGCAGCCTTAAGTGGAGGAACAAGCTAGTCTTTCGAAAAAAAGGATTAAAAACATTTTATTTATACTTTAGACACATTCTTCATGCAATGTACATTTTTAAGGAAAATGAGTAGTTTGTCTATCGGAGCGCTTTTATTTTAACGTTCTTCGACATAAAGTGGTTTTTAGAGGGCGGTTGTTAGCATGTAGCACAGAAAGGTAAGCTAATTTAAGGCACATTTTGTTAAAAAAATGATATAAAAGCAGTTTTATCGACACAAACAAATTAGAACGTAGACATGAAATTAATAGAACTAAATTTCGGAGGTAGCGGCGTTGGTGACCGGCGGCCATCTTAGATTGCCCTGACCAATATGGCCACCGACCACTGCAAAATGGAGTGGACATTTATCGCCGTCATCGACAGACAATGTTTTTTTTTTTTTTTATCGATACAGGAAAAGTCAGTTGAAATTGAGAGACAAATATGGAATGTACCAAAAAAAATAAAGATGAATGTCAATTTTAGCTTCCAACAATCATAACGCTGCTTATGAAAAGACTATTTTTTTAATGCAGTTTTTTTAAGCCCTTCATGCCGGAATCTAAATCCAACAAATATACATTAAAAAGCAATGGGAGGGAACCACTTGTATATAAAAATAATGAAAAGAATGAATTATATAGCATAGAAAGAAAATAAAATATCATTTAAAAATCCTAGAAACTGTGATCCCCCCCCCCCCCCAAATGGAGTCTATTCAACTATCCCCCTTTTTATTTCTGAAAATGATAAAAGGGTAACTTTATTTTTAATATATATATATTTTTTAGCATTAGAATTTTCTTAATTAGACCCGTATCTTTATATATCTTGTACTTTGATGTATTCCTCCAATTCTCAATGTAAATTTGTCAAAGCGTTCAGGATTTGTCAAAAAGCGTCAAAGTGCATCATTATAATTATTTTTTAAGATTGTAGTGTCTAGATTTTACCGTCTCCCATCCCCGGGAGTCGCACCCGGTCAATTTTGGCCAAACCGTCTCTTATCCTACCCAACGGCGGAACACCTGAAGACTTCCCTCAATGCTCTTCGAGCCAAGATGGCCGCTGGCCGCCGCCCGCTTTCGACTTGATGTGGAAGTCCTCCAGAGTTTTCTCCAGCTGATGCTGGTTTCCCGAATAGTAGGCGACCACAGCGTTGTGGAACAGCATCAGCTGCTTGTGCAACACTTTCACCTAAAGTGGAAGGACATAAAAAACAACCATCATCAGCTGTCAGGCTCTTTAACAAAACAAATGGCTGAGTGTTAAGACCTACCACATTCATGCATGTACACCTGTGTATGTATATATATGGCCTAATAAATATGTATGTGTATTGGATTGGATAACTTTATTCATCCCGTATTCGGTAAATTTGGTTGTCACAGTAGCAAGAGGGTGAGAATACAGACACAGAAAAAGACACTTAGACATAAATAGCCCTCTAGCTACTGTGACAACGAAATTTCCCGAAAATACGTGAATAGACCCGTAAATGATGATGATGGTTTTGGTCTACAGACCTTGTTCTCCTCCAGGAACTTGAGTTTGACGGTGACGTCGTCTCGCATCTGCTGGTACTTGTCGCGGTGCGTCTGGTACAGCTGCTGCGCCATCTCCATCTTGGGTAGCGTGTTGGCGTCACGCGGGCCCAGGTTCAGCTCCTCCAGATCCGTGCGGTACGCGTCGTACTCCACCCTGACGTGGGAGGGAAGAGGAGCGCTAGTGCCAATCCCCTTGGCTTTAAGGAATCACCTTCAACCATGGCTCACCTGGCAAGCTCGTATTGCTTGATGTTGATGATGGTGTCCTCGATGGTTTTGTCCACCAGAGTGTTGACGCTGTCGATGAAGAAGTTGATGGCGCTCAGAAGCGTCTCGCCATTTTTCGACAGGAGTTTTTGGGTGTTGGCGTTGAACGCAAACTCCTCCTGAGGGCAAAGCAAAGCAGTTTATCGTTAGCGAACGCTAGTTTGAAGAGGGAGACTGTCAGTGAGTTTACGTGGAGCTCAGGCGTCTTGAGGCTGAGGTCGGCAAAGGCGTCGCCCAGCTGCTTCTGCGTGCGCAAGACGGGCGCCAGCTGGCCGGCCAGCGTCTGGGCCAGCTTGATCAAGTTCTGGTACTTGCGCTTGTTGTCGCGGAGCACCTCGATGCGGGCCTCCAGGTCCAGGTCCACCGTCTTAGAGCCGCGGCCCAGCCTCTCCGACAGGATCTGCCGCGTGCACTGGAAAAGCGGCATTCACAATTTCTTCAGTCCAATTTTATTTCTTCTTATGTCATCATTTGCATTTTGTTATGACATTGTGACCGAAGATGAATTCGTCAAAATATAGCATAGATTGTGCCATGACTTACTTTATAAGTGTTGATGCTCCACTTTCTGACCAGGTTGAGTTTCTCCATGGTGGGGCTCTTGAGGTCTTCGGACAAAACCAGGGCTCCGCTTGCCGCCGACTCCCTTTTGCTGGTTTCTGTTTCTTGGCGGTGGAAATGGAAAAAAAAATTAAAAGGGGGAAATAATCAAGTAAATTCAAACACAGAAAAAAAATGTTTTTAAAAATAAAACAGACTGTTTCATTGTTTGCCTATTAAATCATGAATATTTTTCAAATTGCATTCGAAGCTGTTAGGATTATTAGTCCCACATTAAAATATTATATATAATTATAATATATTTGCTTCCAATGAAGAATATGCTTTGCTTTACTATTAAGTTTAGTTTCATATTATTATATAATTGATTGTAACAAAGTAAATGCTTTGCTTTTTTAGGTAGACTAGACAACAAAAGTTTTTTTTTAAGTGAACCAAAAACAGAATATTTTCCCACTTATGGGTTGATTAAACTGTTTACAAAAAAAACAAAAGGGCTGATGTAGGGGCAGTCTATCGACGCCATTAACGGCTAATGACTAGATACTGACTTGGAACGAAGAGTTGCTTTGTTTTTTGTTTTTTTGCACGATGGGGAGTTTGTTTGTAATTAGCAAAGCCTCTGTGGCCGGCACAGGTGCTGAAAGCAGCCCCGGTAGCCATGGCAACCTGCCTCTCCATTTGCATTTCCAACAGGAGAAGCGAAATGAAAAGCAAAGCAAAGGAGAGCAACTTTTCCTCTATTCACTTCCCGCGTGCCAAATGAGGAATAGAGACAAAGTTGTATTGGGGAAGTTTTGCTTTTCAATAATTTTAGGACTACTACTATTCTGGGGCAGCGTTCTTCTTAAAATTTGCACTTTTAATGACCCTTTTCTCGCTTATAAGCCATATTTGTCATTCAGAAAAATGAGGACCGAATCAAGGGTGCGGCTTATATGCGCACAAGACTTGCTATACTCTTTTTTTATCAATTGTGTCAAGGCCACGTAGCACCGACCTGATTGGACGACGACTTCCGACGCGGACGGGAGCCGAGGCTCTGTAATGGCCGTCAACCCGGGGGAGGGATTCTACAGGGAAGAAAAAAACAACCGGTCATTGTTTGCTCTTGTAGTTGATAGTATAGTTCACGGGTGTCCAAGTGGCGGCCCGGGGGCCAAGTCTGGCCCGCCACATCATCTTGTGTGGCCCGGGGGCCACATCATTCGTTCATTTAATCAATTCATAAAATAAAAAAATCTAAATTTGATATCTAAAATGGTCCGGCCCACATAAAATTGAGTTGACACCCTTGGTCTAAAACGACAGGACATTTACAAGTTGAATCGTCCCAAGATAAATATTTTTTTAGGTTTTTGTAGATGGAATTTTGAGTGAATTCCTGATGATTTAGCTTTGGACTCACCTCACCAAAGACGTCTTCCTCCGGGGTCCCATCCAGGTCTCCGTTGCTGGTCACGTCACGGCTCTTGGACAATTCCTCAACCGTGGGGTCCTCCTGTAATCAAAGGGGATGTTCGGATGCTTATCAAGATGGCCGCCAATCATTAAAAAAAGGAGAATGTAGAAAAAACTAACAAAAAGTCATTGGAAAACTATAGACAAATTCAGTGCCGAGTCCTAGTAGCAAGATTATATATATATATATATATATATATATTTTTTTTTTTTTTTATTGATCTATTTATTGTTCATATAAATGTGAAAATCCATGCTGAAACTTGTAAGCAGAAGCCACTCTTACTACTAGGACTTATCAGTCAAGTATAAAAAATATATAGCTTTAAATAATTAATAGCAAGGGGAAAAAAATCACAAAGTAGTGAATTTGCGATAATCGAGGGATTACTGTAATAGTCCACAACTCCAGAATCACAAGACAGTGGCCTGCCTACGGGACAAAAGCTTTCCTGGTGGTGTCATGGGACCGAGGCATGAATACTTGAAAGTTATTTGACACCCGCTTCAAATGAAGCGCCTCCTAAAGTGAATTTGGAGATAAGATGACCTCCCGTACTGCGATAACCTCCTCGTAAAGTCACTTTTAACTCATTCACTGCCATCGACGGTTCTGACAAGCTTAATTTTCCGTCCATTGACAGCGCTCGACGTCCAATTCATTTTGACTCGGGGGTCGGGCGTATGAATAAGGACTAATTTGGACTAAACGTCACCTTAGTGCCATCGTTCCTGCATTCCTCCGCTGCGTTCTCAGAGCGGCCATTTTCTACGTCTTCGCCGAAGCGTACGTCCTCGTCGCCACTTAGCGATTTATCTTCCATGCTTTCTATTTCCACGTCATACATCATTTTGTTCCCTGACGCGCTGTCAATGGCGTCAGGGAGCGGCGAGGGGGCGCTCTCATCGGGTTCCGTGCGAGGGTCCTCGCTGGAGAACTTGCCCGGTTCCGTGCCGAGGCTGCTCTCAGACATGCCTGAAGAAAAAACAACACATTTTTGCAAATTTTATGGTAATATTTAGAGATTATTTACTTTAAAGAGATAAAAAATATATTTTTCAAATTTAAAGAAATGAAAACAGAATTTGAGTATTGTAAATGTATTTGTTTTCTTTTTTAAATAACAAAATACAGTCTATTCACTTTTTAAAAATATTTTTCTATAATAAAATGTGTGAAAAAGAAAAAAATAGCACTTGTTTGTCTTATTTGTAAGATATTTCCTTGAAACAATCTATTTTTCATGTTATATATGGAAAATTTAAATTTTAGAACAATTGAAGAATTAATTATAAATAAAAAGTAGAATCAGCAAATATTTAAAAAAATGACTTGTTATACTTTAGCCAATATTTTTTGGAAAGGAGAATAGTTACTCTGAAAGTTCATTCATTCAATGTCAGACTTCCCACTTTAAAATGATTGGACGTCCATTGCCGTCAATGCCAAACTGAGACATTTTATTGTTACGTACGTAAAGTAAATAGTCAAAAATTTTACTCAACAGGAAGTAGCAAACGAAACAGGAAGTCGCCTTCCAAAGGAAATGTAAAATACAATCCGCCTGAACTTTATCATTTTAAATGACGCTTAACATTTTTTTTCTTGATTTTTAGAATTGTATTGTATTATTTTGCTTCTTTTTCACTTCCCCAAAAATATTCCAACTTCAAATAGCTATTTCGGAAATTAAATGTCAACCCTCTCTTCCTATTTTACAATCCAAAATGTACTCCACATTAAACCAAACTTTTCGTTGTCATTTTAAATCTTTTTAGGTCATGATGTTGCCACAATTTTGCTGACGTGTAACATTCGTAGAAAAAGTTACCAATATAAAATGTCATCCACCTCCTCGTCCTATTGCAACCATATACTACATTCATTTATAAAAATGTCGATATTATTGATGACCACAGCGTAAACTGCTCTTTTGACGTCGCATGCTAGCGGTCTTAGCTAACTGGTTAGCAAACGAGCTAAGCAAAAGTCTGCCTTTACACCCGTTAGAGCCGAAAAGTACTGCTTTCGCAACGTTTACACAAGAAAAGGAAAGGAGCAGTGAGAGTTTTAAAAAGAAATAAGTTGTTGAACGTACCTGTCAAGTGACGACAGTCGTGGCTAACTTTAGCAGATTGTACCAAAGTCCTTAAACCGGGTTTCGGACGTCCGTGGAATAGCAGGCGGTGTCCTTTGATATAAAAATGCCAATTACTAGCGGTATGTTTTTCGCGCTGTTGGACGGAACTTCGGACCCCGGAAAAGTCATCAGCCGCAGAGGGGCGTCACGCCGTAAACTATTTGTTGCATCCGTGTCTGCGCCCTCCCCCTGCTGTTAAAACCCACTGTTTGCAACTTGGACTCGTCCAACATAAAGTGCACTTTTAGTTAAACGAAGTCAGTGGAGTTTGGCGGGAAAAGAATGACACAACGCGTAATCCTGGTTTTAAGTAACGTTGCAGTTGAGCACAAACTATACTTATAATTATATTAGCAAATAAATTGAAAACAAAATACGTTTTAAAAAATAATCGTGACAACCATTTTACCCAATGTATAGTTATTTGTATAATGAGGGCCTTCTTTTGTATATATACGTACTGTTTATAAACAAAACACTTTCGAGTTGGCATAGTCGCTCGATGATGAGGTCACAAAACAAGCGCCGGCCGACGGGTTCCCGGTATTCCTTCGAGTTCATCATGCGCGCGACCTTTAACGCAGTATACTGCTAGAACTTTGTACTTTGTCCCTATTTTAGACCGAGATATCGAATATGTTCCTTTTAAGGGGATCTGCTGTGTTGCCACTTTTGCGATCGAATTGCTGCCGGACGTTTTGTTCATCACCAAGTCTCCAAATGGAAAGAAAAGTCAGTTCACAGACTCTTGTTGTGTTTCCGAAAACGTGCGCTTTGGATGAATTTAGCTCATTTTTGGTCGACAGGGTTTGGTGCTTGGAGTCTTCGAGAAGAAAGGAGAGGAGAGCAACCTACGATTCACGCAGGCAGGCGAGGCTTTTGACCACAAAGTCTCCGGCAAACTCTCCGAACTACTAAAAATGTATTTTGAACACACACACAGAAATGATGTTACTTATTCATCATTTAGCTAATGCCACAATGGATCTGTGCAGCTCTGGACCATCTCTGAAGAAAGGCAAAAGCAGGGTGTTCTATGGCGTTCACAAGGTGGGGGAATTAGATTAGATGGATGTAATGGCAAAATACTAGATTTGCAATTACCTGCCAATTCTTTAGCTGTCTTTGACTGAGCTAAAAGTCCAATTAGTTTGGACTGGGAAGTTCCACATGGATTGGACGTTCACAACCATGACTCGTTGGTGCTCCAGGATTTCCCGTGCGTAGCGGTGGTGGGTCTGGATGATCCAGCGGCCGGCGTTTGCGGGGCGGAGAACTGGGACCTGGTCAAGGAGAACGTCCGGGAGGCCGTGTCGGCCGGTTGCCGGGTTCTTCAGGACCTGGAGCTCACCCACGTGGAGGTAGACGGCTGCGGCGACCCGCAGGCGGCGGCCGAGGGCGCCTTGTTGGGCCTCTTTTATTACGACAACCTGAAATCCAAGAAAAAGGCCAAAGTCACTGTGCTTCCTCACGACAGGTACTGCAAAACGGGTACATCCGACCTTTCATCGCCAAAAATGGCCGCCCTAAGACAACATTCCCATCAAAGTCAATGTATATACATTAAAATGAAGTACAGTAATTTCTTATTACACTTTGTGTGGTTGCGTTTAGTGGCGAGGCGGCAGCGTGGGAGAAAGGAGTGCAATATGCCCAAGGTCAAAACCTGGCCCGCCTCCTCATGGAAGCCCCAGCCAATCACATCACTCCAAGCTCATTCGCCAAGACTATTGAGGAGAGCCTGACTCAATATGGCGACCGGGTCCTGGTTCAAAAGAGGTAGATTACTGTATTTTGTCTTTTAGAGGTGCTTCTATTTATTATCTTCTTCTTAGATCTCAGGCGTGGATCGAGGAGCAAGGAATGGGCGCCTTTCTCAGCGTGTCCAAAGGCTCAGAAGAGCCCCCTGTCTTCTTGGAGTTGCACTACAAGGGCTCGCCCGACAGCGCCGACGCACCGCTGCTTCTAGTCGGCAAGGGCATCACCTTCGACAGGTACACATCTCACCACATATACATAAAACTTGATGTCCATGTCACTTTACGTCAGCCATCTTGTGTCAGGGCCATTCCATAAAACTAACATTATAGCCAATGGAACGTATCCGTTAAAATACCTTGAATTTGCTGAAAAAATGTCAGATGATTTGACATTATTTTTGTTTTCAATGCATCTATTGTGGCGGAAACGTTGCCCCTACCAACATGGCTGCCCCGAGGCCATATTGGTAGGGCTGATGACGGGTCCAATCCTTCTGAAGCAAATGAACATGTGGTCCCGCCCACTTCAAAAAGTCTGGATGTCTTTTTCAGTGGCGGTATTTCTCTGAAGCCGGCAGCTTCCATGGACATGATGCGAGCCGACATGGGCGGAGCCGCCACCGTGTGCGCCGCCGTCGTCACGGCCGCGGCCCTTAACCTGCCCCTTAACATCATTGGTGATGCCCACTCACTCACTCCATTGCTAAAAACGTCCTATTTTTTAAAATATATATATTTTATTTCTTTTTGGCCTTTTCGGAGCAGGCTTGGCTCCACTTTGCGAGAACATGCCAAGCGGGAAGGCTACCAAGCCCGGTGACGTCGTCACGGCCAAGAACGGGAAAACCATTCAGGTGGGCGGAGCATGATGTCCAACAGAGACAGTCACAGGGTGCTCGGACGTTTGGTCACTGGTCTTTTGGTCGCTGGTCTTGGTCACAGTTACCAACTAGTTCAGGAGTGCCCTGTCTATCGCCAATGTGTCCCTGTCTTTTAGGTGGACAACACTGACGCAGAAGGACGGCTAATCCTGGCCGACGCCCTGTGCTACGCGCACACCTTCAACCCCAGGGCGGTCGTCAACGTGGCTACGCTAACAGGTGCGAGCGAGAGAATCCATGACGTTTAGCCAGTGACGTAACCACGGCGCCCTCATTTTTCTTCTCCAAGGTGCTATGGATGTAGCACTAGGCTCGGCAGCAACCGGAGTCTTCACCAACTCTGATTGGCTGTGGGAGCAATTGCACAAAGTATGGCCCCATTATTGTCATTTTCCTTTGGTGTTTGACAGAAAACAAATATCTTGTTTTTGTACTATTCAAAACTCCGACATTGACCAAACTTGCTGGTTTGTACACGTAGGCCAGCGTGGTGACGGGCGACCGCGTATGGCGGATGCCGCTGTTCCAGCACTACACCAGACAGGTGACAGACTGCCAGCTGGCCGACCTCAACAACATCGGGAAATACAGCCGGTATGTAGAAATGTCCTAAATCAGCAAATAAGTCACTTCTCACCGGTGCCATTTGTCGGTGGCTAGGTCTGGCGGCGCTTGCACGGCGGCGGCGTTCCTTCGGGAATTTGTTACGGCGCCTCACTGGGCTCATCTAGACATTGCGGGAGTGATGAGCAACAAGGATGAAATTCCTTACTTGAAGAAGGGCATGTCGGGAAGGCCCACGCGCACCCTGGTGGAATTTGCTGCCGCCTTGGCGTACAACAAATAAAGCACTTGCTCTAAAACGATGTCATGTCTTCATTGACAGCAATGTATGCCAAATCCATTTAAAGTGAGAGGTTTGGCAGTGAATTCATGTTAATTAATTCCACTTTAAATGGATCAAGAGTCTGTCAATGGTAAAATGTCATTTCACAAGAAAAATCAAAAGCCCGACGGATTTCATGTCTATTCATTGTAAATGGCACTCATTTATTTTTTTGTGAAGTGCCGATAGGCAACGCAGTAATCACAGGCGACCAGCAGGCGAACATACCTATGGAGATTGGAAACTCCCGTTCCATAGTAGTAGTAGAAGAAGAAAACCCCGGAAGTATTTCTTCGCCGTTCGCCGCCGATGGCTTCTTCCATGAGCGGTATGTTCCCCGGCCAGCAGCCGCAGACCGTGCACACCGTCCCGGGCACGAGCGCCCCGGTCCAGCCGGGGTTTCCCGGTCCGGCGAACCGCAGCCAGGGAAGCAACACGCTAGTGGACGAGTTGGAGGCTTCGTTCGAGGTAGGGGGCGATGGTTAGCTTTGAATGCTAATGTCTGTCTCTTATTATTATTATCCACTCGACTTTCATTTAAACATTTTTTTAAAATATATGTTTCCAAATCCAGGCATGTTTCGCCTCGTTGGTAAGCCAAGACTACGTGAACGGGACTGACCAGGAGGAGATCCGAACAGGTCAGTGTTTTTGCCTGAAATAGTGGACTATTTACGGATGTATTCCCGTAAAAAAATGCTTATTTTTGTGGTTAAGGTGTGGACCAGTGCATCCAGAAGTTTCTGGACGTGGCCCGACAGACGGAGTGTTTCTTTCTGCAGAAAAGGCTTCAGTTGTCAGTTCAGAAGCCGGAACAGGTTGTCAAGGAGGTAAGTGTCTGCCATTGACGCCGATAGACGTCCAACTTGATTGGCATCAATCGATTGATCTCAACACTTTTGTTTTTGCACGTTTAGGATGTGTCGGAATTGCGCAACGAGCTCCAGAGGAAAGAGCTGCTGGTGCAGAAGCACCTGTCCAAACTACACGCGTGGCAGCAAGTCCTGGATGAAGTCAGCGTGCAGCAGCAGCATCGGAAGGCCAGCGAGCTCCCCCCGCCCGGACCTCTGGCCTTCCTGGAGCAGGCTTCAGCCAACTTGCCTCCAGCCCCACTAAAGCCCAACTAGCCTAGCGGACCGAGCCCCGTACATGGTCGTGGAAGGCCGGCATGGCACTCAAGGACTTTTCCTTCAATTGGACTGGATGTTTTCTCATGACAAACTCGTTGAAATAAAAATGTTATTTTGTTACTTCTTGAAGTGGGGGCATTTCTAATTGAGGGTCACTTCTTTATTTTCAGTCACCTTTTGTTTACATAGGTTCAATTCCTACTCACTCCCTCTTAGTTAAGTTATTCCTGCATCATTTCCCATCAAAGTCAATGCATTGACTTTAAAATGAAGTCTTAAGTATGTGTCCTATTTCTCAACAGGACTGCAAAAGATGATTTAATAAATTGCCGCGTCTCACATTTCAAATGGATGGGCGTCTATTCGTAATATTTTAATTTAAATTAATTTCACAGAATAAGGATAATTGGATGCCGCATGTCAATGACACAGAGAGATATATATAGTATTAAATTAAGGCATCAGGTAGTTAAAAACAAAGGAAGCATATAGTCATGGCGGTTCTCCACCACTGCGTGGCGCTGCCCATTTGAACCACTCCGTGTCAGCGTCGGGGACCCTCTTTGCCGACACGTTTCCTTGTTTGTGCGTCTGCTGTCAATGAAAAGAATGGTGGAAGGAGAATAAAATAAGTAGCACCAAACCGACTTTTTCAAAGAGGGACACACGGGGAAAAGATTGAGAAAACTGCCTTTCTTTTCCCCACGTCGTCCATAAGTGGGTATTTTATCACGCGGCTAGCTAACTAGCTTTTCGCCCCGCGGCTAACCGGCTCTCTTCGGCCACAACATCCGCTCACAGCCCAGCCGCGGTCGGACTCCGGGAGGAGCTGACTCCGCCACCGCCCGCCAGACGACCGAGAAGCTCGGATATGGAATGGTGCATGCCGCCGGGCCTAGTGTGCTGCCGTTGAATACAAGCGGAGTCATGGACACGCATCCCCTGTAAGTAGAGAACGAAGAAAAATGGACTAAATACACGAGACTGTGCCTGTTGACGTCTTGTGGCTAGCCGCTAGCGTGACGGATGGTGCCGCAGTAGACAGGCGTCGAAGCGGGGAAGGGACGTGAAGCTTACAATAGCAGGCCCGCATGTGTTTTTTTAATATTTAATATTCATTATTTTGAAGGATATATGTACGGAAAATGAAGACAAGAGTCGAGCAGTAATGACAGCAGTGCTTTTTTAACTCATTCCTGCCGTTGAAGCTGATGGACGAACCAGAGTCACTTTAAAAATGTTGCCGTTTTACCAATTAGTTTGCTCAAACTAAGAAAACATACTAACCACATTCTAACTAACTATTTTGTTGTTATTGCATCAAATAACATTGGCTTCCATTGTCGCCGACAGACGTTCGGCCCATTTGGACTGGCAAGGGTTAGGGTCTGGGTTATTTTAACTAAAAACACAGAAAAAAATGTATTAAAAATGACAATGATTGATGTAAAAAGGGGTAAATCAGGAAATGTAATATACATCAATGCTTGATTTGACCTCTGCATTTGTTCCAGGTGTACGCGGCTCTGTCCGCACGCTCTGGACAAAGAGGACGGCGGCGCCGAAAGACAGGGGCCTCTCACGCTCAACCCTCGACACATGAGGAAGGCCTTCAAAGTCATGAACGAGTTACGCAGGTGTGTGCTATCATTTTTCGGGCTTCTCGTGCTCAACTCAGTTATGGACATAAAGTAAACAAATAAAATGTCCTCCCATCAGCCAAAACCTGTTGTGTGACGTGACGATCGTAGCGGAGGATGTGGAGATCGCCGCTCACCGCGTTGTGCTAGCCGCCGGGAGCCCGTACTTCCACGCCATGTTCACAGGTAAGCGCCGCCCGCTCGCCGCCGATTTCCCCTCTAAACGATGGCGTGGCTTCAGGCGAGATGGCGGAGAGTCGAGCCAAGCGTGTGAGGATCAAGGAGATGGATGGTTGGACATTGGGTCTCATGGTGGACTACATTTACACGGCTGAGATTCAAGTCACGGAAGATAACGTACAGGTGACCCTAAGTGACGCACTGACCGCCATGTTTGAATTTTATAAGGAGAGAAATTCTTGTTGATGTCATTTAAAGGGGATGAAATTTAACATGAAAACTGTAATTCACTAAATTGATCAATTCCATGCGTGTCCACTAGGCGGTGCTCCCTGCGGCGGGCCTGTTGCAACTGAACGAAGTGAGGAAGGCGTGCTGCGACTTCCTGAGCTCGCAACTCCACCCGTCCAACTGTTTGGGCATCCGAGCCTTCGCCGACCTCCACGCCTGCTCGCAACTCCTCACGCAGGCCAACTGCTTCGCAGGTGCCCCCAAAACTCTTTTTTTCTTCCGTTTACACATCAGAATTTATTGGAAAATGTTTTTCTTTTCTAGAACAACACTTTACGGAAGTAGTGGGCAGCGAGGAGTTCCTCAACCTGGGAATGGAGCAGGTTTCCAGCCTCATCGCTAGTGACAAACTCACCATTCCCACGGAGGAGAAGGTGGGTTTAATGTCGCCCTCTGGCGGACACATGGCGTGCTTACACTCCCCTTTTCGCTCGCCTGCAGGTGTTTGAGTCGGTGGTGGCGTGGGTCAACCACGACAAAGATGTTCGCCAGGAACATCTGGCGCACCTCATGGAGCACGTTCGCCTGCCCCTGCTCACCCGGGAATACCTGGTGCAGGTCAGCGCCCAGTCAAACTGGATTGGTCGCCCGTCTGTCTCTGGCTGGCAATCAATCAATACATAGAAATACATTTTAAAAACACAATTTTGTTGTTGTTGCCCATGATGTGATCGGGCCCGATTTCTGGGATGGAGAAATTTCAATAGAAGCCAAAATTAAAGCAATAAATGCATGATAACCAACGTCAAAAAACGTTTGCGGCGATGTGTTTGTGAGGTTAGCGCGTGGAGGAGGAGTCCCTGGTCAAGAACAGCAGCGCCTGCAAAGACTACTTGATCGAGGCCATGAAGTACCACCTGCTGCCCGCCGAGCAGCGGGCGCTCATCAAGACGGCGCGTACTCGCGCACGCACCCCCGCACGCTGCCCAAAGGTAGGCCCAATTTATTTTATTTTTTTTCTCTGTTTTTAATTTGTTTTTATGTTTTTTTTTGCCACAGGTGATGGTGGTGGTGGGTGGCCAAGCGCCCAAGGCCATCCGCAGCGTGGAATGCTACGACTTTGAGGAGCGCCGTTGGTACCAGGTGGCCGAGCTGCCCACGCGCAGATGCCGAGCGGGTAGGCATCGCAGATCAATCTCCGCTAGTTACACCATTTTTTGGCACTCGGTCTCATCTGAACCAATGATAAAGCGTCTCAAAACTTATGGCCGGGTGAGCACATGTGTCAAAGTGACTCATGGAGATGGCAAAATGGACAGAAAGTGAGAAATGCCACAAAGAAAGCACTATTCTTCCTTTCAGGGGTCGTGTCGGTGGGCACCTGCGTCTACGCGGTGGGGGGCTTCAACGGTTCCCTGCGCGTGCGGACGGTGGACGCCTACGACCCGGCGGCGGACCGCTGGAGCGGCGCCGCCAGCATGCAGGACCGCCGATCCACGCTGGGGGCCGCTGTTCTCAACGGGCTACTCTATGCTGTCGGAGGCTTCGATGGCAGCACTGGTAAAAATGTTTTTTTTTTTTAATATTTGTCAATGTTTACGTTTATGAGTGTTAAATTGGATTTGTCTCGGGACAGGTTTGTCTACGGTGGAAGCGTACAACGCCAAGACGGATGAGTGGTTCCACGTTTTGCCCATGAGCACGCGACGGAGCAGCGTGGGCGTGGGGGTGCTCAACGGTGACTACACGCTACCTTGCGTTAAATGAAGACAATTTATTGAGCCTTTGGGATGATTTCTTACGGCTCACTTGTTTATTTCCCGGGCCATTGACGGCACGCCGACCCGTGGCGTTCAGGGATGCTGTACGCGGTGGGCGGCTACGACGGCGCCACCCGCCAATGCCTCAGCACGGTGGAGGCCTACGACCCCAAAAGCAACGCCTG
This sequence comes from Stigmatopora nigra, assembly GCF_051989575.1. Taxonomy (NCBI): domain Eukaryota; kingdom Metazoa; phylum Chordata; class Actinopteri; order Syngnathiformes; family Syngnathidae; genus Stigmatopora; species Stigmatopora nigra. Next base: position 15,589,539 of record NC_135513.1, read on the forward strand.
GAGCTACGCGGCCGAGATGGGCACGCGACGCAGCGGCGCCGGCGTGGGCGTGCTCAAGGGACGCCTCTACGCCGCCGGAGGCCACGACGGTCCGCTGGTGCGAAAGAGCTGCGAAGTCTACGAGCCGGCGTCGGACAGCTGGCGTCAAGTGGCCGACATGAACGTGTGCCGCCGCAATGCCGGTGAGGACCACCAGGGGGAGTAGGCCCCGCCTTCCCTTGGCTTCCATGTTTAAGCGTTGGTCTTTTTCAGGCGTGTGCGCCGTGGACAACTTGCTGTACGTGGTGGGCGGAGACAACGGCAGCTGCAACCTGGCCTCAGTGGAGTTTTATAACCCCGCCTCCGACAAGTGGACGCTACTGACCAGCTGCATGAGCACGGGACGCAGTTATGCTGGTAAGTGGATAAACGTTATGTATTTTTTAGGCCATAGTTATCTGAAAAACGTATTTATACGCGAGAAATAGTTAAATTCAACTATTTTAAGGGTGTGGCTTATATGCGAGTAAATACTGTAATGGATTAATTCTTAGGTTTCTTCAAGTACTAAATTCTGCTTTGTACAGTAATCCCTCGATTAGCGCGAATTCACTACTTTGCGATTTGTTTTTGCGATGTTAATTATTTTTATTTTTTTTGTCTAACAATTTACAAATTGGCTTAAAACTGATTTTTTATTTAAATTTAATTTTTTTATACTATGTTTTTTTTGTCATATAAGTCGACATCTTAACCCGGACCATTTTAGATAGAATATTTTGATTTCAAAAGAACTGGATTAAAAGCCCTGTAGATTCCATTTTTATAGCTCTAAAACAATGTTTATTTTTGCTTTTTTAAATGTATTTTTAGATTTTACAAAACTATTTTTGAACTAAAAAGAGAAAATAAGGATTAAAAAATACTCATTCATTTTAATTTGATCCTAAAACAGAAAGTCTGCACTCATGACTTTCCCGGGCCGCACAAAATGATGCAACGGGCCACATTTGGCCCCCAGACCGCCACTTTGACACACGTCTCTTAACCTATTGTCCGTTTTTTTTTTTTTGTTCCCAGGCGTGACCGTGATCGACAAGCCATTATGACCCGCCGCCGGCGCCGCCGATTAGAAGCAGAACTTCCCGAAGACCCGGGCGACATTCCGTCACCGGTCCGGACGCGTCGTTGGCACGCCGACCAGACGACGATGACGACGTCGGCGAGCGCTGAGAATTTTCTAGCAGTGGACGGTTTGGAAGCCGGTTTTTATGCCGGCCGCCGCCGGCTAGCGCCGAGCGCTAACGAGAGGACGGCGGGGCCTCGTCCGTTGCTCCTGCGCTTTGTTTGATTTTATTTTGCGTGCACGGATGCGTCGCCGCGATGGCCGTCCCGTCCAATCGCGTGCGTCGACATCGTTTTCCGATAAAATGAAGTTGATGGCAAATTTGCGTCGTTTAGGAGAATAATTTGCCTTTTCCGCTTTTTAACATTATGCGTTAAAAAGAATATTTACTGTTTTTTTTAATCCAAAAATGAAAGAATGTTTACCGACACCCGCCACCCCTAATTTTGGGATGAATGAAAAATTGTAAATAAAGATAATTAAAAAGGAATATTTCTTTTTTTTTTATTCCGTTTTTAATTAAAATTTATGAGATAATTTTTACTCCTTACCCGTTTTTTCTAAATTAAGTTAAAAAAAATAATTCATGTTTACTTAATTTTTACCCCTTAAAATTGAATATTTATTTGTACTCTTAATTCAAAGAATTAATATTTCGAAATAAATGTATTTGTTCATTTGTTTCAAATGAACATGATAGATATAAAAAATATATATGTAAAGCATTGGCGGAATACATAAGTATATAAAAAATTAAAATGTAAAAATCCTCAAATAAAAAACCCACAAAAACAAATCGAAAAAAAACAATTTTAAATTATTTTATTATAATTTTATGTACATAAAAACGATTTTATTTTTATAGCCCCTTTTCCCATAAAGTATTTTTTTATTTTAAATAGTTTTAATTTAAAAATGTCTTTAATTTAACTTTATATTTATTTAATTTTTGGCATTTTTTATTGTATTTTTCAGCTTAATTTCTATCGTCTCTCTGTTCATATGTATAATTATTATTTTTATGCACTTATGTATTCCCTCAATGCATTTTGATGTATATTTGTTAAGTTTGGAGACATTTTTGACAAAAGACGCACGTTTGCTCGCTTTTTCCCCCGTTTTTTTTTGTCCAAAACGGGCATCGCATGCGGCCTATTTCGTCTGGCCAACAGACTCCGCCTCCAAAGCGACGTCCGACGAATGTGCCGCTTTTTTTCTCCGGTTCCGGAAAGCGACCAAACTTTTTTGCAGGCTGGTGCCAACTTGTTTTTTTTTTTTTTTGTCAAAACGTCTCGTAGGCTTGGTGTCTTTGGACGTGTTTTGAAGCTACGTGTTTTGTAGAGTGCTCATTATAGTCCGTACGCTTCTTGTATTGACCATAAAACAAGAAAAAAAGCTGTGATGTTTTTAAACTCTTTTGCCAAATCAGTAAACTATTTCAATGTATTGTCTTGTGCTTTTTTGTTGTTGTTTTTTGTCTCTGCAACTCATTGGACGTGTAAAGCTGTCCACACACTTTGAAAAATCGTTGTTGACGAACATTGACTCCTTTTTAGTGGAAATTGAACCATTTAGTCATCAAATTCTCTCATGAGAAATAAGTTGATATTTATGAGTAGATATTAATGCCAATGAATTAATATTGCCAGGAATGTGGCCCAGACCAATATGGCTGCACAGTATGGCTGTTTTTCCAACGTTTCCTTAAGAAAATTAGTCTTTTTTAAAGCAATTTATCTTCAACAAACATGCTATACCTGATAAAAGTTGTGTTCATAATAGTAATTCAAATACGTATGTTGAAATGTTAACCCCAAAAACAAGCTCTTCTGAATAAAATGGTGTTTTCATTCAAGTTTTATTTTCTTTCTATCCTTTTGGTTGTATGTAATCCTTAGAATATACGTGTACGACTGTGTATTTAGTATACATAATATATTTTTTGGTCCAATAAGTGTGTATGAAGGCGGCACCTCCTTGTCACGTACGAAAGACGTGCTCGGCTTCTGATTTGCTGTTGCCGTGGAGATTCCGGATCTCACTATCATCGCTTCATGCAGATGTCCAATCAGAGGCGCTGTCTCTCACGCGACGTCACTCTGCTTTTCGCGCCGCCCAATCAGAAGATAGCTCCCTCAGCTACTTGACCGCGGCAGGTAGTTCGCTCACCCGCACACACACACACAGTACGCGTTTAGGTAAGTACTAGCTTCTCTCCATGCTAGCATACGTACAGTTAGCTTAACTTTTTAACGGTCTACTTTCAATTAAAATAAAATAAACGCAAAATAGGTACACCAATAGGCTTGTTTTGGGATATAATGCACGACTAAGGTTCAACTGGAAGGTACTAAAGCATTGCATTTCGTGTATGTGTCATAAAAAACTCGTTTTTGAAGTATTTCGGGTCCAAATACTCGACGAATTGTTAAAAAGTATTTAAAAGTTGCGGTAGTGATGTCAAAAATGATGTTAAAAATCCCGCTTGCGTGTTATGTAATGGTTCCGTTAGGGTCCGGGCCTAAATTTTATGTTAAGTAATCATTCATTCAAATTTTTAAATTGTAGTAATTGTACTTCACTAAACTAAAAACCATGTTTTTTTTAATGACGTAAATTAAGCACTTGGTGTATGTTTTAATTTATGTTAGATATATATAAGATTGAATTTTATAAAACTTGTTTTATTTAATAGTCCCCTATGTCCTTTTTATTTACATTTTTCAATGAGGTAACAGTTTTCTTTTTTAAAGGTTCATTGTGTCATTAATGTATAATGACGTCCAATCCCTGTAAAATGAGTCAACACCACTCTCCCGCTTTAAATGAATTGGACATCTTGTCTTTTTAATGAGTCAACCCCTGTTTGCGTACTGATCAAATTCCAAATGTTGGCAGCAGCAGCAGTGATGGAGGCGAACGGCACGGCGACCATCTTGAGCTCGGCCTCGCTGGCGGCGGAGTACTTGGACGGCCTGTTGCCGGCCAACCCTTTGCAGCCCCCCCTCAAGCGGGCCTGGGTCCACATGTTGGAAAACTATACCGAGTTCCAGATCGCCACTTGGGGTTCCCTCCTGGTTCACGAGCTCATCTACTTCCTCTTCTGTCTGCCGGCTTTCCTCTTCCAGTTCATGCCCTTCATGCGCAAGTACAAAATCCAGCAGGTCAGCCTTCTCCTTCTCGTCCATTTTTCCGCTCAGATTTTGAGAATGTGTTTTTTGTGCGTGCAGGACAAACCAGAAACCATGGAGAAGCAATGGCGTTGCTTGAAGATGTTGCTCTTTAACCACTTCTTCATCCAACTGCCACTCATCTGCGGCACTTACTACTTCACCAAGTTCTTTGACATCCCTTACGACTGGGAGTCAATGCCCAGGTGGTGAGTTGGCGCGCCTTATGTGTAATGGACTGGTGTCAAAGTGGCGGCCCGCGGCCCAAATCTGGCCCGCCGCATCATTTTGTGCGGCCCGGGAAAGTCAATGATGAGTGCCGACTTTCTGTTTTAGGATCAAATTCAAATGAAGACTATAGATGTATATTAAATTTATAAATTTTATTTAGTTTTTAAAAAAATATTTTGCTGGAGTCCCTCAGCAATTTTGTTATACGTAGCTGTGTATGATGACAATAAAAAGGCTTGTGTGTTTCCTTTCCAGGCCCTTCTTGGTGGCTCGCTGTCTGGGCTGCGCCGTGGTGGAAGACGCCTGGCACTACTTCCTCCACCGCCTCCTCCACCACCGCAGGATCTACAAGTACATCCACAAAGTCCACCACGAGTTCACGGTAAGTCCAGAGCACGCACACGGATGAGCGAGAGAGGCGGCCTGACTAAACGGCGGCGACTTTTCAGGCGCCATTTGGCATGCAGGCTGAGTACGCCCACCCCGCAGAGACCCTGATCCTGGGCGCCGGCTTCTTCATCGGCATCCTCATCTTCTGCGACCATGTCTTCTTCCTCTGGGCTTGGGTGGCCGTGCGACTTCTGGAGACCATCGACGTGCACAGGTTAGCATAAATCTGCATCATTTTCCATAAAATGAAATATTTTACTATTGGGAGAAAAAATAATGACTTTTGTATGTGCAAATGCAGCGGCTACGACATCCCGCTGAACCCCCTCCACCTGGTGCCATTCTACGCCGGCTCCCGCTTCCACGACTTCCACCACATGAACTTTGTGGGCAACTACTCGTCCACCTTCACCTGGTGGGACAAAATCTTCAAGACCGACCACCAGTTCAACAAGTACGTCACCCAAAAGGAAGGCGATAAGAAGATGCAGTGAAAAGGACGCAAATACCTGCCCATTTCGTCGCTCTTTTTGCCTCCTTTCTTTCCTGGCCGGTCGTTCGACCCAAAGGCGCCACCAGGCGGCGCCAAAGTAAGCCTTTTTCCGCATTCCTTGTGACTGCCTTAAATACAAAGGAGAAAGTACATACGTATTCCAAGCTGTTCAATTACTTGGGAAATACGGATGAACTCGTTGATTACCATTGACTGGGAGCGACGTCCAATCCATTGGAACTGAGTGCAACGACACTAGATGGCGCCAAAGGTACCCCCTATCTCTCTTTTACTGTCGTCAATGGCAGTGAATGAGCATCAAACTACTATTCTGAGCCCACCACTATCTTTTATGACTTGCGAAAGAAAATCAATCTTATATATAATATTTTAGCACTTAGTAAACAAAAGCTCGAAGCCTACTGAATAAGAGTACATATTTACTTTTTTAATTCATTTTATTCTGCCTTTAAATGGAAAAATATATAATTCAACGTTTATATTTTAGTTGTAATGAAAAATGTTTGCCGTTTTTATAAATAAAATTATTTTATGACTATAGTACCTTCTCTTAATGTAAAGTACAACATTACAAAACACTATCTTAAGTTTTGCTGCACTGGGGAAGGGGATAGACACGACTGACACACGCACGCGCACATGCACCGCACCGCAGCGTCAAGTCAGCAAACAGGAAGTGAGTAACACATCCGGTGTTTTTCCCCTTTCTCCCTCCTCCAACATGCCTGAATTAAACTATCAACTCCTCGACAAGCTGTCCCAAATCCCCATAATTAGCTTCGTAATTAGAATCAGCTGTGTTGGAAACGTGGCAAAAAAAGACCGGAATTGAAGACCGTGTGGCGCACACTAGTTCTTTTATTTTGAAACCAAACCGGACGTGCGCCTCCAGTTTCCGTGCACTTGACCCCTCCCCGCTCAGGTGTACGCATTCGCATCCCTAAGAGGACAGAGACGCTTTGGAGTAGGCGTCCTTCCCACGTTCTTCGTCTGATTCTTGTTGTCGCATCCACCGACGATGGGCGTCAAGATCGCGTTACTGCTGCTGGCCTTCGTGGCCCTGTCATCGGCGGACGATGTCTCGTATGAATACCACCGCTACGACGAGCTGCGGAAGGCGCTGGTGTCCGTGTGGCTGCAGTGCCCCACCATCACGCGCATCTACACCGTCGGAGAGAGCTTCGAGGGCCGCGAGCTCCTTGTCCTGGAGATGTCCGACAATCCTGGCAAGCATGAAGCGGGTGAGTCCCTCGGGGGAAGGGAGATCCGCAGAAAAAAAAACCCAGATGGACTGACAGGGGGAGAGAGAGATAAAGAGCGAGAAAGGCGCGGTGGGCAGCCGCCATTTTGGGGCTGAAGATGCTCGCAGTCGCCTCAGGTGCACTGCGGGGGACGAATTGGTCCGCCATTGACCTCCCCTCATTCAAATTATCTTCCTTTTCCACATTTAATAGTCGTTAAGTGACATGGACGCATAGAGATGTCCAATCTATTTGACGTGAATGAGCGTCCCACTTTAAATTCATCGTGTAGTCATTGGTGTTGACGGCACAAGTAGAAGATTTGCCAACATGGCCGCCCCGATGGGACCTTCCCATCGAAGTCCACGCATTGACATTAAAATTCAAATCATTTGGAATAAATCAGCTTGTTGGTAGTGCTAGCTGTCCAACTCGTTCCAAGTGGGAGAATGGCAGCCTGCAGACGTTTCAAATGGGTCGGATGGACGTCTATTGGTAACCAAATGACAACCTGGTTTGTTTTGATTTTGATTTAAAGTGACCTTTTCCCCCCTAAATTACGTTTTTTTTCCATTTTGATTTCTTTTTTTTTAACGTATTTCAACTGGTTTAGATGGCAAACGGCTTGAATAGATTGGCCATAACTCCCCATCGAGCGGAAATAGCCGTCACCGCGGCAACAGATCGGCTTAGCGCTCCCCGCCGGCTCGCCTGGGTCGGTTAGTAGGCCGCCATCTGTCAGGTATCCTGCCGGTGCTGTTACGTGACAACCTTTCGTTTAGGATTTGCGTTTCTGCTTCCACAAGAAGGGCCCTCCCTGACCAACACAATAGATTATTGATTGATGAAATGGCTGCTTTATTTCATACAGATGCTTGATTTATATTTGTGTCTAATGTTGTTCGACTTTGTGGCTCCGTCTGACGCATTAAATGACATCAAGGAAAAAATGACTGGTCGTTCGTGGTCTCCACGGCGACTCGGCATCCCCGCCCCGGCCGCCACGGAAACCATAATGACGAGCCGTGTTGACTCACCTGCTGTGGCCATAAAGACGTACTTACTTACTCAATAGCTCCCATTGATGTATACTTTATGGATGTTCCTTATGGAAAATGAGTACAGGGTGGCCATCTTGGTAGGGGCAATGGCAATGCATTGACCTTCAAATTGACAAGGTCAAGGGTGTCAGACCTGGTTTGCGGGCCGCTTTAACGTCAATTTGACTTCACGATCATTGATTTTTTTTAACTAAAAACACCGCAAAAAATGGATTAAAAATGACAATTATTGATTTAAAAGGGGGAAAATGCGGAAATGTTATATACATCTCTACTCTTCATTTGAATTTGATCCTAGAACAGAAAGTCGGCATTCATTTACTTTCTTGGGCCGCTTAAAATGATCCGACGGGCCACATTTGGCCCCCGGGCCGCCACTTTAACACCCTTTAAGTGGAGATTTATATGTCCGAAAAATGTCCTTTTACTCATGACGGTTCTATTTTCTGATGTGGTGGAAACTATTTCAAATATAATCCAATATTAGCTCCTCTGTTATTAACTCAGCTTGTGAAATTAAATCCGCCCCTTTTTTATTTATTTTTTTAGGCGAGCCCGAATTCAAGTACGTGGCCAACATGCACGGCAACGAGGCGGTGGGACGTGAGCTGATTGTCTACCTGGCCCAGTACCTGTGCGACCAGTACCAGCGAGGCAACCAGACGGTGGTGGACCTGATCCACGACACCCGGGTGCACCTCATGCCCTCCATGAACCCCGACGGCTTCGAGAAGGCCGCCACGCAGGTATGGCTTTGGCGCCCCCTGCCTAAAACCTCCTTAAATTAAAAGGAAAATTCACCTTGTTTCAGTCCGGTGACATCAAGGACTGGTTCGTGGGCCGCGCCAACGCGCAAGGGGTGGACCTGAACCGCAACTTCCCCGACCTGGATCGAATCGCCTATGTCAACGAGCGAGAGGGCGGAGCCAACAATCACTTGCTGCAGAACATGAAGAAGGCTGTGGATGAAAATGACAAGGTAGCTAGACATCATGTCCATCTAGGCATCTAAATGCACTCCATGCGATCCAGCACCTCCTGCAAAGTGGTTCAGAAAAAGAATAACATTCTGAGTGCACGAGAAAAATGTGAAAGGAAGGAATTAAACAATGAATTTTTGCAGCTGGCCCCGGAGACCAAAGCGGTGATCCGCTGGATCGCCGACATCCCCTTCGTCCTGTCGGCCAACCTGCACGGTGGCGACGTGGTGGCCAACTACCCGTACGACGAAACCCGCAGTGGTGAGTGGGCAAAAAGAGGCCATGGTGTATTCTGGAACAAACTGACATCCCATCGTGCGGCAGGCTCGGCCCACGAATACAGCGCCAGCCCCGACGACGCCCTCTTCAAGTCACTGGCCGCCGCCTACTCCATGTTCAACCCGGTCATGTCTGACCCCAATCGGGCGCCCTGCCGTCAGGGCGACGACGACGCCAGCTTCAAGGACGGCGTCACCAACGGGGGGGCCTGGTACAGTGTGCCTGGAGGTGAGCGCCATTTTAACTGTCTACGGACAACACGCAACAAACTTTTCTAAATGAAAGGCTAAAATGATCTTTTTTTTTAATGAATCACAGCCACGAATGGTTTTAAATGGTTCGAAATTGTGTCTGTTCAGCTATTTAATTGCTAAAAATGCCTACTTGACAGGAATGCAAGACTTCAACTACCTGAGCAGCAACTGCTTCGAGATCACGCTGGAACTGAGCTGCGATAAATTCCCCGCCGAGGACACGCTCAAGGGCTACTGGGACCAGAACCGCGACTCCATGGTCAACTACATCCATCAGGTAACCGACAACATCCGTGCCCCAGTTAACTGCACCGCGTGAGCTTAAGACGGCCATCTTGGGACAGACCGCCTTGCTCCTTTATCACATATATTAGATGAGATAACTTTCATTTATCCTGTATTTGGGACATTTGACACATGTAAATTGTACGCAGGTTCACCGCGGCGTCAAGGGATTCGTGCGAGACCTGCAGGGCAACGAAATCAGCAACGCCACCATCTCGGTGGAGGGCATCGAGCACGACGTGACCACGGGTGAGTGACCAATCCCCACGGCAACAAACGGCACGAGTCAATGTCTGACATGTCTGTTTTTCTAGCCAAAGACGGCGATTACTGGCGCCTGTTGACTCCCGGTAACTACAAAGTGGCGGCATCGGCCCCGGGATACTTGAGCGTCATCAAGAAGGTGGCCGTCGCCCACAGCCCCGCCACCAGGGTAACTAAAAACCTTCCTTCCTTCACAATAGTGTTTTGAAGCTTTTTGTTAGCAAAAATACTCCAAAAAGCTAAGCTAAATTAGCCTGAGATGCCTGAAACCCAATTTCTTTGCACTTTTATCTCCTTTTTATTTTATTTTTTTATATTTTATTGAAAGAATTGATTGAGTTTTGTGTTGCGGTGTCTTAGGTGGACTTTGAGCTGGAATCTTTGACGGAGCGAAAGGAGGAAGAACGCGAGGAATTGATGGATTGGTGGAAGATGATGTCCGAGACGCTCAACTTTTAAAACTTCTCTTTCTTTTCACTCTTTCTTTATTCTTTCCTTTTCTGGCTTCATCGTCGTCGTCGTTCATCGTGATTGGTAACCACGGCAACCGTCTCTAGCACCCCCGCGAGCAGCCAAAAAAAAAGGATTGCGGCACAATAACAACGTCAATATACGTGTATACATTATGGATATATAAATATATGGAAACCTATTTATTCACCTATGTATAAGCAAGCACCATTTTCTTTTCCGTTTTTTACATTTTTTGGATCCAAAGGAGGGGAATTTATGTAAATTGGGATCTTCTTTCCATTTGAACGTGAATTTGAAATATTTCTTGGTGTGGAGGAATGTGCAACAATGGATGTAATTGTGAAAATGATTCACTAATAATGCTTAAAAATCCGTCTTTATGTTGTCAAATTGAGTGCCAGTCTGTTAATTTCTCAGTATTTTTATTCAGTCTTTAAAATAAATCAAAGGATGATACAAAAGTCTTTTTAACATTGAAAATATCAAACAATTAAAAAATTCAATACTACAGATACAAACTTTAAAACAAACTCCATAAATTTGTATAAAAATAACAAGTAACCTTAGACACGCCCACCCCGAAAAATGAAGGTCATAAATGTCATCTAAAAAAAATCTTAAAATTAATTTAAGATAAAAAACTTCTTGAAAAACAAAATATTATCATTTTTTTGGGTCAATATCAGATCAAATTTTGACAGATTTCTTTAATACATTTAAATCTTTTAACATTTTATAAAAACATATTCTTAGATTTTCCAAAATTATTTTTGAACTAAAAACAGCCCCTGAATTTGCCCTTAAAAAGTAGAATATGACAGTTTTTTTTCCCGTCTTCCTTCCTTCCTTCCTTTGCTCACTCACACTTGTATTTCGGCCTCCAGCAGGGAGGCGGCGGGGGGTCCCGAATCCAGTCCGCCTTCCGATACGAGCGGAGGCGGGCCCGGACTTCTAGAGGTCAGCCACGACAGCGCAGGGGTGAAAGTGGGCGTCATGGCCCTCGGTGTTAGTCCCGTATTCCTGGCCAAAGGGGCGTAGGCGTAGCGGGGGCGGGGAGCCACGCTCCGCAAACCCGGCCGGGCCACCGAGGTGATGAGGGGAGGCGGACCCGCCCGGTCCGGGAGGCTCCCGATGTCGGCGAATACCGCCGCCAAAGCCGGGAAGCCCGGTCCCGGGTCCAGAAGGTGGTTCCAGAGCGGGGTGGCGGGGGAATGATGGTCTTTGTCCTTCCCGTCCGTCACGGCGTCCGGGCTTTCCTGGAAGTGACCATCGTTGATCCTTCGGATCTCCTGGTCTTCCGCCGTCTCGCCCTCCGCCGAGCCTCGGCCGCTGCGGTCGGACGGCGTCCGACGGTTTTCGGGACCGTTGACGGTGGTGTGCTTGTTGGGGGGATCCACTGTGGCGCCCGTCGTTTTGATGGCGGATTCTTTGAGTTTGGACTTGAGGACCAGAACGGCGAAGACCAGCAGGAACACGAGTACGGCGGCGAGGGAGACGCTCATAGCGAGCACTTGGCCGTTCAGCGGGTGGACCCAACTGGCCATTTCCACGGAAACCCGGCAAGAAGCTCTCCTGGAACCCGCCCGAGGACTGGCAGCGTACACGGTCATCTCAACGACTCCCGAAGCGTAGATGGCGCCCAGGGTCTTGTCCACCCGGAAACGCGGCGAAGGCTCCGAGAGTGAGTACTCCACATCCCCGTCGGCGCCTTCGTCTCGATCCAGCGCCGTCACGAAGCCGACGGCCAGACCGGACTCGTTGTCTTCCTGTAAGAAGAAGCGGTAGCGCTCTCGGGAGAAGACGGGGTCAAACTCGTCCGTTCCCTTGACGTAAACGTGGACCTGGACCGTGGCCGTCTGGTCCCCTGCGTCCCGGGCTTCTATCAACAGGCAATACTCACGTTGCCGCTCGTAGTCCAAGGACCGGCGTGTACGGATGACCCCAGACCGGGGGTCTAGGGACAAGGGCGACTCGCCCCAGTCTTGGGAACAAGAGGACAGGACAGAGTAAGTTAATCGTCCGTAAGCGCCGCCATCTCCGTCTGCTGCTCGGACCGAGCAGACCAACGTGGACGAGGGGAGGTTCTCCGAGACGGAGCAGTTATAGTTGGAGGAGGCAAAGTGTGGACTGTGGTCATTCTCATCTGATACTTCCACAAAAATGGTAGCAAACGCCATGTTTCTTGCATCCCAAGGATCTTCGCCATCACATGCCCGGACCGTCAAGATGTATTCCGACTCTTCCTCGTAGTCCAGTGGAGCACGGAGTGTCAAAACGCCAGAGACGGGGTCCATCAGGAAGAGTCCTCCACCATCGCCAGAGACGATGTCATAGCGGAGTCCTTCGGCTGGGTCGCTGGCGCCGACCCACGCCACGGAGGTGCCGGCGGGGGCATTTTCCGCCACCCAGACGCGATATTCCGCATTTCCAAACACTGGCAACTTCTCAATTTTCTGTTTGTAGGACGTCTCAAATTCACCTTGGTCCACATCGATGGCGGCGAACCGACGATCCACGTCCAGTAGAAAGACCTTGGCCGTCACCGAGGCCTCTCGCTGTCTTTCCGATTGGTCGCTGGCTGTCACCGTGAAGATGTAGGTCAACCGGTCCAATGGCGCCGCCACTGTCAGTTTTCCATTCCGTGGGTCCAAGTGGAAGGGGAACCCTGGAGGCGAGTCCACAGAGTAGCGCAAGGAACCAGCGAGGTACGAGGCGTCCTCGTCACTGGCGCAAAAGACAAACGCCAGTGAGCCAAATGGGGCATCGGCTCTCAGGGCAAAGGTCACCAAGTTGTCGGGGAAACGTGGCGCGTGATCGTTGGCGTCTTCTACCGTCACCAGCACCCTCAGCGTGATGTTGTGGCCCACTTGGTCCTCGGCCAGCACCACCAAGGACTGGAAGGGGGCCGCCTCGTAGTCCAGGGGCTGCCGGACATAGATGTGGCCTGAGCGGGAGTCCAGGCCAAAGGGCGAGTCGCCGTCATCCCCCAGGACGAAGTAGTCCACATTGTCTCCCAGAGTGGAGACGGCCATTGAAGTGATTACTGTCCCAGGTGGGGCGTCTTCTTGGACCTCTAGACGTCTCGGCGCAGACGGGGAGGCTTGATCCTCCTCGGACACCTGAACACGGAAACAAAGAAGTAAGATGGGGATGCGCATTTAATCCATTAGCTGCTAGCAGTGGTGTATTGTCAGGACCTTCAAGGCCTTCTCTGCTGACCTGAAAATATCCCAATCATATATATATTATATTTTGTCCATCAATACTTATTAAAATTATTCCAAATTGTCTGTTCTGCTTCATTTGTAGTCAAGATATTCCAATGATAACAGAGGAAAGTGTAGCCAAATTGTGGCGTAGTGGTTAACTCATCCAACTCCCACCTGGGAGACTGGGGTTCGAATCCCGGTCGGGAAGTATTTTCCCTTAAATGTTTCTTTGTAGTCAACATATTCCAATAATGACATTGGAAAGTAGCCGATTTGTGGCCTAGAGGATAACTCACTGGACTCCCATGTGGGAGACCTGGGTTCGATTCCCAGTTCGGACACTTTTTCACTTTGTTGTTTCTGTGGACTTCTTCTATAAATTCTCAAATGATTACAAGGAAAAGAGTAGTCACTTGGTTGGCGCAGAGGTTAGATCACAGGACTCCCGTGTGGGAGACCTGAGTTCGATTCCCGCTGCTGTCGTTTGGCTGAAAATACTTGGAAAAAAGAATTGGTCAATGGAATAAGAAGAAGAAGAAGAAAAAAAAAGAAAAACTTTTTAATTTATATAAAACACTTAGTCATACTTTTCAGTAAAAGGTTATATTCCGAACTGCCTTCGGCAGTTCGGAAGACACTTGATGGACCTGTCTGTGCGAAAGGCGTTCTCGGGTCGGCCTCCGGCCGACCCTCGACCGCTTGCTTGGTCAGTGAACCGCCGACACCGGGAAGCGAACTCACGTTCTCTCGGTGCAAAGGCGAGTGTGCAACCCACAACACCAACTCGTGCCCCACTTATACAAGGGTGTTGAAACGTTTTATCCCAGGAAATGGGGCGAAACACTTAGTCATTTTTTGACAAAATGTTTCATCCACCACTCAATACTTATACACTTATACATTTAAACACTTAGGCATCAGAACTTATTCTTTTAACTGAATAATATTGGGAAAATCTTTGCCTGCACTGGGATTTGAACCAACAACCACAGATGTGGGAGACTGATGACTTAGCCACTGGGCCACCACCCTGTGGGAGAAAGCAGTAGTACTTTTACTTTTACCTTATTCATTTACCTGAATAATATTGGGAAAATCTTTGCATGTTCTAGGATTCGAACCAAAGACCACAGATGTGGAGGACTGAAGACTCATCCACTGGGCCACCACACCGTGGGATTAGGCAATAGTACTTATACTTTTGTCTCTTTCATTTACCTGAATAATATTGGGAAAATCTTTGGAAGCACTTGGATTTGAACCCAAGACCAAAGAAGTGGGAAACTGATGACTTATCCACTGGGCCACCACTCCACAGAATGAGATATTGGTATTTGTTGTTTTGCCTCTTTTCACTCCCAGATAATACTTAGTACTTTATGGTAAGACTTGTTTTTGTAAAAAACGAGTTTAGTAAAGTTTGAAGACTTGGCACTCAGGGAGTAGTACTTAGTACTCTTCACTACAAATACATAAAAACAAATAAGGGAAAATGTGTCTCAACCAGGACTTGAACCCAGGTCTCCCACACAGGAGTCCAGTGAGTTAACCTCTAGGCCACAAATTGGCTACACTTCATACACAAAGTTGTGATATATGTATTGTATTGCCCTGATTGGTTATTATGGAAGGTTTTTTTTCATGTAGCATCACTAGAAAATTCACAGACCGCCATTGGCTGCTAGTCATAATTGACCCAGTTAGACAGTAAGATATTCCACATAGACCAATTCATGTTCATATTTCAAGGATTTATTAAATTGTAAAATGTTGAAATCTGAGATGAGATATTTTGATGTTCGGTCTTTTGATCGCCAGTGTTTTGGTACGAATATACTGTTGTAATATAATTTTCAGAGCTAGTTTCAATAGTACTTTAGATATTATACTCTCTCATGAATATAATTTTGAGAGCTGGTTTCGAACGTCCGGGGGACCAAACGTCCGGGGGACCAAACGTCCGGGGGACCAAACGTCCAGTCACAGATATTTTCTGTAACAAATGGTGTGATTGTTTTGCCTTAATTCCGGACACACCTCTTTGTTTTGGAGACACGGCGGCGGCGTCCTCGCCACACAACGTACCTGCAAGTGAATGAACGCCGTGTCCTCCAACGGCGGCGACCCGCCGTCCCTGGCCGTGACCCGCAGGACATAAGTCTCCTCGCCGCCGTTTCCGAAACGCGACGTGGTCCTGACGTCGCCGCTTTCGGCATCAATCTCGAAATGCGGTGGAAGTCGACCCCCTGCGCCAACAGAGAGCTTAGTCAGTTTACTGCCAATCCTCCCGCTTTGGACGGGTTTGGACGTCCACTCACCGCTCTGCAACGTATACGTGACGGTTCCATTTTCTCCCGCGTCCGCATCTTTGGCAAATACATTTGTGACCAAGGATCCCGTCGGAATTCCAGAAGATATCTGCAAATAAAGAATTGCCTTGAAATTTTGATTTTCACCTGTGTCAAAGTGGCGGCTCGGGGGCCAAATCTGGCCCGGCGCATTATTTTGTGTGGCCTGAAAAAGTCAATCATGAGTGCCGACTTTGTGTCTTGAATTTGTCCCATTTTATGAGCTTTCACCTGAACGTGGCGCTCCCGGTGCACGAAACGCGGCGGGTTGTCGTTGACGTCGGCGACCAGGACGTGGACGCGGGTGGTGGCGTTGCGTCGTGGGTGACCCCTGTCGCTGACCGTGACCTCCAACATGTGCTGGCTTTTCTGCTCCCGGTCCAACTCCACCCAACTAAAGATCTCGCCTGCGAAACATGGAACCACAAAATACGTTAAAAAAAAACCTCACTGACCAATGAGATCTCGCCATCTTTCAACATTGTCATCACTTGTAAACCTTAGTTACCCGTTTCTGGGTGAATGCGGAAGAACTTCTCGCCCGAAAGCAGGGTATACGACAGGCGGCCATTTTCCCCGGCGTCCCGGTCGCTGGCCACCACCCGTGTCGCCAACCCCGCGTCAGGCCCCTCCCTCCACGCAGCAAAGTACGCCACCCCACTGAAAATGGGCGGGTTATCGTTGACGTCCACCACGGAGACCTCCACGGCCGCCACCGCCAGGGCACCACCCGCCGTGGCCACCGCTCGGAAGCGGTACGTCGATTCCCGCTCGTAGTCTAGCTCGTCTGCGAGATATAGTTGTCCGCTTCGGGGGTGGATCCGGAAAGGGAGTGGCGGGGAGCCCGCCTCCGCCACTAGGGAGTATAGCGGGACGTCTCCGGCACCCCCGCGGACGTTCAGTCGGAGTAGGGCGGAGTTCCGGACGGCGTCTTCGGCGATTTGCGCCCGGTAGAAAGGCGTCTCCGAGGTGAGGGCGGCGCTCAGGGGTAGTTCTTCGCCATCCGGGCCGCTGATTTCCAGCAACGTCGTAATGTTTATCATCGCCGTTTCCGATTGGACGCCCAGCGGTGTGCTCCAGGACGGTCGGACGGCATCCCGTCGCGTGTCCTCCACGTCAATTTGGACCCGCGCCTCGCCGAAGACCGTGGAAGACTGTGTGTAAGCCTGGACGTAGAGCAGGACGTAAGGCGACGCCCGGCGCTCCAGGTCTTTGGCCGTGGTGATCAGGCCCGACGCGGCGTCCACGGCAAACAGACCCCGCGGGTCGCCCGAGGCGATGCGGTAGGACACGGGTTCCGTGCAATCTGTCAAGATCAAAAACAAAGAATAAGATTTCCAAGTCGTCCTCCAAAACCTGCCATCAAATACAAAATGTGGTTAGCGCATAGGGCTGGCAGTTCTGGGGTCGTGGGTTCGATGCCAGGTTGGTCTTCACTGGGTGGAGTTTGCATGTTCTCCCTAGGCTTGGTTGGGTTTACTCCAAGGTCTCTGCATTCCTCCCAAATTCCAAAAATAAGCATGCTAGGCATGAAAAGAGCTTCTGGGCGGCCATATTGGTAGGGGCAACTTTCCCATTGAAGTCAATGCATTTACGTTGAAGTTTCTTATTCAAATGGATTACATTCATGATTCTTTCATTTAAAATTACAGTAGAAGGGATATCGCTACTTTTTTTTCTCCCGAACGTGCCAGACAAAAAGTCAACCAAGTGGAATTAATCCCTTGGAATTAAGCGTCTGTCGCGTCACCTTCTTACAAGATTACAGACGCCTTGATTCTGTTGGACGTTTTAATCCATTAATTAACGAGGTGGCGACCAGTCGCTTGCTTTTAAGCTCCGCGATTGCCTTTGATCTCTCGCACACAAATTTATCAGCACTTTGTTTGTCATCGCTCGATCGAATTAAGGGGAATTAAATTGAAATGAGATTTAGAAGCAGCCTGTCGGATTGACAACGTCTGCAAACAAGACAAACAGATCGAATGATGACATCCAATCCTTGATGCTCACCCTTGGACAGCGCACAATTGGACGATTTCTACATGCAAAAGTTGTTTGTAGGCGACCATTTTGGAGGAAACTTGAGTCAATGATGGCGTACCTGGCGCGTTGAGGGCCCGCATGGAGCCCACGGCAGCGCCCGCCGGGGTGTCCGCCGCCACGGCGAAGGCGTAGCGGGGCTTGCGGAATGTGGGCGGGGCGTGGCCGCCGGACAAGACGTCGACGGTCACCTGGGCCGGGCGGGACGAGCGCAGACCGCCGGCGTCGCGCCCCGCTACGGTTAGCTCGATGCTGGTCGAATCCAGGTGGCTCAGCGAGGACGTTAGGTACAGCGTTCCTGTAGGGGACGCACAAGTTAAAAAAAGTAAACAATTTTCTGCAAAAATTTGACATATCTGAAAATTAAAAGAAAATGGTTCCTCGTTTTTGTTTTGTGATATCAAAAAAATGTGTTAGGCTCCAGCACCCCCCGTGAACCTCTTCTGCAAAAAATGTAACATACCGTCAAAAATAAAAAAAATAAGTTCCTCGTTTTTTATTTTGTGATATACAAAAAAAATGTTGGGCTCTAGCACCCCTTGCGAACCTTACAGAAGATGAATTTAAAAAAAAAGTCATTTTAAAGAAAAATAATTTTGAATTCAAACAAATGAATATACATATTTTGACAAAATAGAAAAAAAATTCTTTCTATTATAGTGCTACCTTACCTGTTTGCTCATCGAGGGCAAAGAGATGCGAGTGGTCGCCAGGCAGCAGGCGGTAGGCCACGCGGCCAAAGGCGCCGTCGTCGGCATCCGAAGCGCTCACCGCCAGGATCTCCACGCCGGGCGTTGCGTGGGAGCCCACGGCGGCGGCGTAGCGCTCGGGCTGGAATTCTGGCGCGTTGTCGTTGAGGTCTCGGATCTCAACGCGCACCCACGCATGGGCCTGAAGTCCTCCCTGTGGATCCAATAACATGTACCCCCAAATCAAGCGTGACCAATAGAGTCAAAGGAAAGAGTTGAAAAAAAGAGTCGTACTCACCGGATCCTGCGCTCGGACCAGGACTTGGCGGACGCTCCTCCCACCGTCTCGGTCAATGTCCCCAGAGACGCAGAGGCGTCCACTTTGCGGGTCCACACGGAAGAGGCCCGCCTCCTCCTCGGGAAGTGAGTACACCAGAATGGCAAACTCGGGGGTGTCGGCGTCGTCAGCTGTGACCTACGATACGACGGGCAAAAGGTCAGTTAGTACATTATCCATTTAAAAAAGCTCAAATAAACATTGTTTTAGATCTATAAAAACGGAATATTCAGGGATTTTAATCAATTTATTAAAAAAAAAAATTACATATTATATCTGAAATGGTGAAATCAAGTTGACGTTAATGTGGCCCGCCAACCCTTGCATTAGCCGGGTGATGCTAGCAAATGGTGTGGCGTACTTGCGAGAAACAGGTCCCGGGGGCGGCGTGCTCCGTCACGGAGGCCCGGTAGAGACTCTGGCGGAAAGCGGGTGGGTTATCGTTGACGTCGATCAGCAGCAGGGTGACGGCCACGCTGGCCGACCGAGCCGGCCTGCCGCTATCTCGCGCCGCCACCAAGAAACGGCACGTGTCGGGACCTCGGTCCCGGTCCAGGAGCGCCGCCGTGGTGACCAGTCCGCTCTCGCCGTCCACACGCACTGGGCACTCCGATTCCAAGATGGAGTAGCTGAACATTAGGGGAGCATTTTCTTAACTTGAGTTCACTTAACTTGTAGGAGAAGAAGAAAAATACCCACGTAAGATGGCGGCCTTACCTGAGCTGGGCGTTGACCCCCAAGTCCGAGTCCCGGGCCTCCACCTGGAGGACAGAGGCGCCCACGGGGAGGTCTTCGGAGACTCGAACCCGGAGCTGGTCCTCCTCGAAATATGGGGCGCAATCATTGACGTCCGTCACCCGCAGTGGGATGAGCGCCTCTGCGGCGAGGGGCGGAGTCCCAACATCTCGAGCCAGGATCTTTAGGCTGTACAAGTCTTTCTCCTCCCTGTCCAGCCCGCCGGCCACGCGCAAGACGTAGACGGAACGGTCGGCACGCTCCAGTAGGAACTGGCCGTCGCCGCCCTCGAGGCGGACGTCCGGCGTCGCCTCGGGGTCGTCCGGGTCGGAGACGGAAATCCGGGCCACGTAGTCTCCCGGCTCGGCCGCCTCGGAGACCCGGCCGCTCTCGCCCAGAAAGAGCACGTCCACCAGGGGGGCGTTGTCGTTGACGTTCTCCACCGTCACCAGGATCAAGGTGGCGCTGGACTCGGGCGGGACGCCAAAGTCGTGGGCCGTGACCATCACTTCGTGGAAAGACTGTCGGGAAAAGAGAACGTTATTGTCTCCAAAAAGGATTCCTTGTATATTATTTCTGACAAAAAATCTAAATATATATTTACCTGCGTTTCAAAGTCCAGCGGCCGGTTGAGGTAAAGCACACCGCTGGTCTGGTCCACAGAGAAGAAGTCTTGGCGTCCTTCCACGCTAAATCCCACCCTGCCGTTGTCGCCCTCGTCCGGGTCGTCGGCGCCCACCCGGCACACCGACGTCCCCACCGTGGCGTTCTCCGGCACGGACGCGGCGTACCGCCGTGGCCGGAAGGCGGGCGCGTTGTCGTTCTCGTCCAGAACCGTCACGTTGAGCCGCAGCGTCCCGACTCGGACGGGGACGCCGCCGTCAAAGGCCTCCACGGTCAGGGTGTAAAAGTCCAGAGTTTCCCTATCCAGCCCCCGTCGCAGCACCAGGTCCAAGTCCGGCTCACGGTGTTCCACGCGGAAGAGGTCGG
Organism: Stigmatopora nigra; assembly: GCF_051989575.1. Lineage (NCBI taxonomy): Eukaryota > Metazoa > Chordata > Actinopteri > Syngnathiformes > Syngnathidae > Stigmatopora > Stigmatopora nigra. The sequence continues at coordinate 15,610,138 of NC_135513.1, forward strand.
CCCGGTCGCTCTCCCGGACGCGGTAGCCCCGGACCCCCAGCTCGCCGACGTCCCGGTCGCGGGCCCCCGGCAGGCGGAAGCGGGCGCCGGGCGGGGCCGACTCCGACACCAGCAGCTGGGCTTCGCTCGAAGGGAACTCGGGCGAGTGATCGTTGACGTCCTCCACCAGGACGCGCACCCGGACCACCTCGCCCGCCAGGCTGGCGGCGGCAAATTCGTAGCTGGCCCGGGTCTCCCGGTCCAGGACGGCGGCGGTGGAGATCAGGCCCGTGTCGGGGCGCACGTCCAGGTCGCGGAACACCTGCGAGTCGCCGGCCTCGGAGAGCAGGAAGCCCGCCGAGGGCCGGCTCAGGGCGGCGGCCAGGTCGCCCACCGCCGTGCCGGCGGGGAGGCCCTCCGGGACGCTCAACGTCAGCTCGGAGGATCGCGTCCGCCAGGGGGCGCACAGGAGCGCTGCCACCAGGAGCGCCCACACCATCTCACTGAGGAAAAATCAAACAAGGATTGCAGGAAGATACAACCAAAAATAAATCAAATATTTTACAGAATTTAAAGATAGTAAATACAATTAAAAAAAATCGTAAATACAATTTAAAAGTCTTATTTAAAAAAGCGGTCTAATTACCACTATTAATGGCATTAAAATCCAAGAATTGGGTCATCTTGGGTGAAAAAAAAATTAAATTAAGAGTAAATGTTTACCGTTTTTTTTTTCCACGACAGGAGGAAGAAAAGGTCGACGGTTGAATCACATGACGACTTTCCGCATTAAAAAAAAGTAAGGATTACCTCCACAAGGACCAGAAAAGATGTTCTGACATGGGGCTTGCTGGAGCTTCAGCACCCCTGTTGACGTGGCTCCGCCCCCACCAGATTTAAAGGCCCCGCCCATAGGGATTTGGGGGCCCAGCTTTTTCTGCTCTTCAAACGGGCAGATGGCAACAGATTGAGAAGACAAAGACAATTGATTTCCAACTGGTCATTTCGCATAAAGTATTTTAAGACTATAAAATACAACTTCTGGAAAAAAACTGCAATCTTTTCTGATTGTTTGAAGCTCTTCAAAAAGCTGAAGACCATGACATTTCCATAACAAGGTATTTAATGCGAGTCAGTGTTACACGAGTTACATGACTACAATGATGTGAAAAGGAACATTCCAGCAACATTTTCTTCCTTGCCAACCGTTAACATCCAGACTTTTCAACTCCGTGATGGGAAATCACGTTACCGTGAAAATAAAAACACTTGTGCGGGAGTGTATTCGGACTAAAGAGAAAATTTGCTGGAAAAGCACAACAGTAGTTTTCAGAAAACTGCCATCTTCTGAATATGTATACGTACGTGACAGAACGTGTACTGACGAAGCTAAAATAGCCGTTTTTGACAAGGAGCAATCATTCCGATTAAAAAAAAAAAAAAAGATTTGAATAAAAAATGGTTTAACTTCCTCCGCCATTTTGTGAAGCAACAAGTCAAAAATGAATTCAGCTCTCAAGCAGAAATAAAATCATCCCGGCGGCCTAACTGCTGATCGAAAATGAAATACTGTTGACTTCAAGTCTTTCTTGGTATTTCTTCCACCTCTTTAATCTCTGTAATCCAATTTAAAGGAATGGACATATTTTGACTCGAGAACGTTTGTCAAAACTACGGACTGGACGTGGTGTTTGCCGTCGTCTTCAGGTGTTTCTGGAAAAAAAATAAGACAAACATTGAAGGACACACCTTAATTTTGCCTTTCCAAACAAAGATGGCGGTAACAAGTACCTCACAGACATATTGGTGGAATTAAAATAATAGATAAAAATACCTGGACATTCTCAAAGTGCTTGAGGCTTTTGCAGTGGCTGAGCTGCGTGTCTTTGTTGCCGCTAAAAAAACGATTACACACTTTACAGAAGAAGCCCGTCTTGGGAACCAAGAATTCCATGCCTAGAGGAACAGAAAGATGGACACAAGTTATTAAAATGCAAATGGATACACAGCACGACTGTACTTTTGCTAATGATGCTAGTTTTCAAGTTGGAAAGCAAAGCCAGTTCTTGCTATGACATAGACTTGGACTTAAGTCAGTCTTACCAACGGGAACGTTGGGGTCAAAACGGGTCTTGTCTCTGGCCAAAGGATTGGCTCTCGTTGGCGGCTTGAGCTCCGTTCTCTTTTGACTTCTTGTCGGGACGTCGCAAATGCCAGCTGAATCTATCAAAGTGGAAAAACATTGGAATTAAATGCCATGTCCAATTCAATCAAACACCTGCAGTCTAGTTTAGTGGTTTATCAGTTTATCGTTTGTCAATTTCTAAATAAATGACCACACTATATTGGGTTGTGGCCTGGTATTTTTCGTACTTGTCATCTTTTTATGCGCATATAAGCCTCCCTCTCGAATCAGTCATGAATTTTTTTGAGCCACAAATACTGCATACATGCAAGAAAATAAGGTATTTATGAACCATGGATTTTACTCAAAACTCTCCAACTAAATCAAAAATAGAGTTTTACCCGATTCATCGGAAAGAAGGCTGGTCTGCGTGTCCTGCGTCATTTCCGACTTGAGACTTTCCTCGCTGTCCGAGACGAGGTTGAGCTGTGCGGTTCCTTTCGTTTTCCTTTCTTCCACAGCTTCATTCTCCGAAGCGGCTTCGTCAGACGTCGAGTCTTGGATAACCGTTTTGCTCGATGGGGTTGGGGTCAGGAGAGCCTCCACTTTGAGAATTTCTTCCACGTTGGGGAGCGATTCTAAAAACGGACAGATGAACGTCAACACAAAAACAAAAAAGGAGACATCTTTAAGGGCCTAGAAATACTCTACCTGTCTCCATTTTTTCCAGTTGACAAGTGGGTATCAGAATTTGGTCAGGAGGAAGATCTACCCGCCGACTTGGAAGGGGCGGAGCCGTGATGGCGGAGCTCTGCGCGCTGAAGATATCCGACGGCAAACTTTCGGGTGTCACGGTTAAAGTCGCGGGATGGTCTACGACATCCGTTGTGGGTTGGACAGGGTCGGCGGCGGTCACCTCCATAGGTTGGACCTCCTTAAAGTATCCAGTAAAAAAAGGGGCGTGTCAGTCAAACGGAAACAAACGGCACGTGATTTTTTTACCTTGTCTGTGGCCGATGGAAGAAACGAGAGCGAGGAAGACTCTGGCTGGGGGGTTTCTTCGGTAGGTAGGGTGGTAGGAAAGTCCTCCATGTCTGCCACGTCGCCGACCTCGTCCACGGTCACAAAGTCACCCATGCTCAACAAGAAGGAATCGAAATCTTCTTCGTCGTTCTGAAGGAATAGAATGAAAAAGTAGAAGAGTCAGTCGGTCGAACGGCTCTATTTTTGTGAATCGCGGCTCACCGTTGTGGGCAATTCCTCTTCCACCACTTGGATTGAGACTTTCTGTTGGACCACTTCGGATTCAATCTTCCTCTTCTCGATCCTGGCGGACGATCTGGTTCTGGAGTACCTTTCCGAGTAGTCCCTCTTTCTGTCGTTTTCCCTTTCCCTTCTGTCTCTTCTGAATCTGTAGTCTTGATCACATTTGGCCCTTGGTAGTTTCTCCGGAGCCTTTGTCTCCTTGACCTTCTGCTCCTTCCCCCTTTTGGTCTCTTTCTCCGCTTGCTCCTTCTCCGGAGCCTTCTCCGGAGCCTTCTCCGGAGCCTTCTCCTGAGCCTTCTCCTGAGCCTTCTCCTGAGCCTTCTCCTGAGCCTTCTCCTGAGCCTTCTCCTGAGCCTTCTCCTGAGCCTTCTCCTGAGCCTTCTCCTGAGCCTTCTCCTGAGCCTTCTCCTGAGCCTTCTCCTGAGCCTTGTCCTGAGCCTTGTCCTGAGCCTTGTCCTGAGCCTTGTCCTGAACCTTGTCCTGAACCTTGTCCTGAACCTTGTCCTGAACCTTGTCCTGAACCTTGTCCTGAACCTTGTCCTGAACCTTGTCCTGAGCCTTGTCCTGAACCTTGTCCTGAACCTTGTCCTGAGCCTTGTCCTGAGCCTTGTCCTGTACCGTTGTCTCCAGCTGGTTCTTTTCAGTCCCTTTTAGATCCTCAACTACTTTTGTCTCCTCTCTTTCTTCAGTTACTGCAATTCCTTCATCCGCCTCTGGGGTCGCTTGATCCTTATTTTCCGAATCTGCCGTTGTCTTTACCTCCATGTTTCCTATTGGTTCATCTTTCTCCTCTGTAGTATCCTAAAACAAAAACGTATAACCATCAACTTCACCATGCAACGAATGACGGTATTTACATATAAAGTACTGTTCTACTTACGAAAACACTTCTGGAACCAATTAATTTCATGAGTAGAGCCATGACTGTATGCAAAACACTAAGAATATGCCAAAAGATATTTCTTACCATTAAAATGGGCTCCGCTATAGAAGTATCTTCGACAGCCTGGGTCTTATTTTCAACGTTGTCTGCATTTACCATCGTCTGTTTAACCGACTCCTTCTCAGAAGCTTCTGTCTCGGATTGAACGACTACTTCGACGATTGATTTATCCTCTTGGTCCATCTTTGTTTCTGCTTCAGGTGGCGCCGATTCAGACTTAGACGACGGCGCCTGGCTGGTAATAATTTTAATTTCTGGCGTCACTTCTTCTGCTAGGACCATCTTTTGAGGGACTGTTGGTATCTCCGGCTTTTTAGCAATCTCCATAGACGGACTTTCTTTAAGGACCACCTCTTGTGGTTTCGCTGGGGGTGCTTTGTCTTCCGCTCTTACAAGTTTAAGCTACAACGCAAGATAAAATAGAAGCGTATGAGAAATAAAATCTGTCAAAGAAAATAACTTGTAAACTAGCCAACGTACCTCAGGCGACTGGCGTCTCGGAGGAGCTATGGCCGAACGACGGAGGTTAACTTTGGAGTCCGGCTTGCGGGAAAAGAACAGGGGATTGTTTTGCAGGATGCAGGGGAATTTCTGAAAACGTTTGTAGACGGACAGCGCCACGGCTGCGGTTGACATTTGGCAAATCACCTGAAATGGACAAGAAGATCCACAGGGAGTTAGAAAAAGTCCAAAAAATCTGTGTCATACAATTCCAATTTACCATATTTTTAAGTGGCAAAGATTTGAGCACGTTGCCAAAACGGTGAACCAGTTGTTTGACTTCATTGGCGCTGGTCGGTAACTCGGGAACGTTGCTGATCACCACCAGGCTGGTCCAGCCAACGGGGCTGGACTTCTCCTACAATGAGCAACAACAAGGAGTTCATTATAATCAAGTCAAAGCAGCTGGTAGAGTAACAGAAACCCTTACAAAATGGAATCTAATGTTGAGTAGCTCTGTCCCACTCATGAAAAATTATAGGGAAGACTGGTCATAATTAATAAAGAAGAAATTTGTGGAGTGATAAATTTAAAAACTTAAAATAAATCAAGATATTTAGTTCAGATTTCATTGGTATCTAAATTTAGAACTGTGACTAAGACTAAGGAGTCATAACTACTACTTTTATAAAGACATTAACAGTGTACTTTTGCATATAATGCAACACTCAGCCAGAAGACACGGTGGAACGGTAGAAATATATTTATTTACCCGTGGGTCTGACGACTGCATCAGTAGATTGTAGAGAGCCACCTGTACAAAAAGATTTCTTCAATGACTGCACATAATCATCATTATTTACAATGCAGTTCAAGTGTTACTCTCAGCCATAATGATAAACCGTCTGACAGGTTATTTTGCCACTGTAAAGAACAAGCAAAGTCAAAGAAATTTTAAAAGCCTTACTGGTTTTTCAATGCTAGCATGATTCTCCAGTTCGAGCAGCTTCAGTTCGCAGTCTTTGAAATTTGCGGGAACAGAGGCGAAGCCTTTCACCAATTCTTGGGCCGTCTTCTCGTCTGGTAGAGACACCAGGACCTGAACAACAAAACAACATTTTAGATGTGCCTTTCATCTTTCACTGGTGGAAAAAAGATACCTTTCCGACGGATCTGGCCAAGAGGACGTTGGTGGGCTTTCCGAAAGGCTGAATGAGCTCCATGATTTCACTCTCGGACCAGTTGCTACTGGGAAGTCCTGTGATCAACACCTGACCCTGAAACAAAAAAGACCATACAACTTATTGTTTTTGCGCCCAAAACTACAGTCCAGTACACACAAAAAAAGTTAGTGTAATAGGAAATGTCATAATTTCAAGTGAAAAAAATATTCAAATGAATTTGGCAGGGTTGCCAAAGATGTACTTACCTCTGGAACGGGGTTCTTGTCAGTGTCGCTGACTTCAATGGCAACTGCATTGAAAATAAAATATGATTTTATTAATGACTGTAAAATAGGAACTCATACAATGCATTAAAGCAAGTATTTCACTTGACTCGGCTTAATTAAATTGAGACAAGTCTTAAACAGGTTTCATTTCTTACCCGAATCCTTCTTGGACTTGTCTGGACCCGCATTAAGATTACTGGAAATAAACAAAAATCTCTCATAAATCAAGCCAAAACCTCATAAAAAAAAAGATGTAACCATGAATATGGACAAACCTGTTACTCCATACAGAGGGCGGCACAATCCCTGGTATCTAAAAAGTCAAAATTCATACATTACAGCACGAACCCTAGTTAGTAGTAATAATAAAAAATTCCCCATCTGTTTCCATATGTAACAATTTGGACCACTTACCAGAATAAGTTTCCTTTTAAAGACCATGTATACTACAGTAGCCAATTGCAGTCCAATTTAAGAATCCAAAATGTACTGTGTCATGGAAAAAAAGTAGCAGATTTGAAATATAGTACCTTTGCAGTTGGGGCAGTGATTGGCGCTTCTTCAACAGCGGCTTTTGCCAGCTTGGCCTCCTCTGCCAGTTTTCTCGCCTCTGCCAGCTTGGCCTCCTCTGCCAGCCTGGCCTCCTCTGCCAGCCTGGCCTCCTCTGCCAGCTTGGCCTCCTCTGCCAGCTTGGCCTCCTCTGCCAGCTTGGCCTCCTCTGCCAGCTTGGCCTCCTCTGCCAGCTTGGCCGCCTCTGCCCGCTTGGCCTCCTCTGCCCGCTTGGCCGCCTCTGCCCGCTTGGCCGCCTCTGCCAGTTTGGCCGCCTCTGCCAGCTTGGCCTCCTCTGCCAGCTTGGCCTCCTCTGCCAGCTTGGCCTCCTCTGCCAGCTTGGCCTCCTCTGCCAGTTTGGCCGCCTCTGCCAGCTTGGCCTCCTCTGCCAGCTTGGCCTCCTCTGCCAGCTTGGCCTCCTCTGCCAGCTTGGCCTCCTCTGCCAGCTTGGCCTCCTCTGCCAGTTTTCTCGCCTCTGCCAGCTTGGCCTCCTCTGCCCGCTTGGCCGCCTCTGCCCGCTTGGCCGCCTCTGCCCGCTTGGCCGCCTCTGCCCGCTTGGCCGCCTCTGCCCGCTTGGCCGCCTCTGCCCGCTTGGCCGCCTCTGCCCGCTTGGCCGCCTCTGCCCGCTTGGCCGCCTCTGCCCGTTTGGCCGCCTCTGCCCGTTTGGCCGCCTCTGCCAGTTTTCTCGCCTCTGCCAGCTTGGCCGCCTCTGCCAGCTTGGCCTCCTCTGCCAGCTTGGCCGCCTCTGCCAGCTTGGCCGCCTCTGCCAGCTTGGCCGCCTCTGCAAGTTTGGCCGCCTCTGCAAGTTTGGCCGCCTCTGCCAGTTTGGCCGCCTCTGCCAGTTTGGCCGCCTCTGCCAGTTTGGCCGCCTCTGCCAGTTTGGCCGCCTCTGCCGACTTTGTCGCCACGGCTGCCGGCTTTGTCGCTTCTGCCGGCTTTGTCGCTTCTGCCGGTTTTGTCGCTTCTGCCGGTTTTGGCGCTTCTGCCGGTTTTGGCGCTTCTGCCGGTTTTGGCGCTTCTGCCGGTTTTGGCGCTTCTGCCGGTTTTGGCGCTTCTGCCGGTTTTGGCGCTTCTGCCGGTTTTGGCGCTTCTGCCGGCTTTGCCGCTGCTGCCGGTTTTGTCACTTCTACCGATTTTGTCACTTCTACCGGCTTTGTCACGTCTACCGGCTTTGTCACGTCTACCGGCTTTGTCACGTCTACCGGCTTTGTCACGTCTACCGGCTTTGTCACGTCTACCGGTTTTGCCACGTCTACCGGCTTTGTCACGTCTACCGGCTTTGTCACGTCTACCGGCTTTGTCACGTCTACCGGCTTTGTCACGTCTACCGGCTTTGTCACGTCTACCGGCTTTGCCACGGTTGCCTGTTTTGTCACGTCCGCGGTGTCCACCGTGCACACGGATGCCTACAAAGTGAAATGGCCAACAGGAACCAAATGAGACAGACGAAAATACCAACAAGTCTCGTTTTGCCTGTTTTCAAAAGCTAGAAATCATTCTTGCAAGATATAAAATTCAAAGTACCTTTTGTTCAGCCTGCTTTTCCTTGCCATCCGGGGACATCGCTTTTGGGACGACATGGTCAGTCTTGCCACACGGCGTTGTTGCTTTAGTAGCTGGCTCTGGAGTGGCGCTAGGCTCTACCGGAGGGTCTCCCGAGGTTGAATCCTGGGGTGATATAGACGGACTTTGTCTTTTCTTCTTTGCGGGTGGAGAAATGGATGGCTAAAAACAAACAAAAGGACACCAACCAGATGAGTTAGGGCCATTTTATATAAGGCTACTTCCATATAACTGATGGCAAAAGGTTAAAAAGGGAAATACTCACCGGGTCAGCAGCCTTAGCACTTGGAGCCTTGTTGTCTTTATCACAAGGCTTTGTTGGCGTTTTGGAAGTTTTGGTAGACGAATAATCCGATTCCTGTTTGGAGATTGGATCGGCCTTGGAGGCGGGTCCATGGCCGCCACTACCTTCAACGTGGCGCTTAATTGGATCGACATTGGGGCGCTTGGAAGCGCTGTGATGAGACGAATCGCCTAAAAAGTTGGACAGAAAAATAGTTTCAGTTATATTAGTTTCTATAGGCAAAATTCTTCCATGATCGAATATTATATGGGGTAAAAAAAAAAAGTCGAGGAGGGAACCTGTGTTATGATGATCCTGAGGAGATTTCACATGTGGCTTGTGAGGAGGTTCTTCTCTGCTTTTGTGGTGGAATACGAAGAGGAAGGGTTAAGAACAGCTTTTATTGTGGAGGGACAACACGGCAGTCAACAATAACATTTTTCAAGTGACTTTTGAACAGGGTTCAAACCATTTTAATATTTTATCAATCAACTGTAGTAGTAGAAGTACTATAATAATTAGGACCCAAATAGCTGTAAAATTATAAACTGATTTTTAATAATACATTAGGATATTATTTTACTTCAATTCCTTGGAATTCAAAAGCAAGAGATAGAATTTCCCAATGCCATTATTTCATTTGTATTGCCAAGAGAAATAAATGATATTGTTTATAAATACTACGACCACAAAAAATAATAATTAGCTACAAAATCAAATACTATACAGGAATAGAATAGTGAAAAGGGCAAAAACACAAACTAACCTTTTTAAAAATGGTCTCCATTCAGGATACCTTTTACAGGGAGAAGAAAAAAAACATGTTTATGTAACACGGAAGCATTTCTCACTTAAAATAAGCCAATGAGAAGTTGTAATAGTGCCGTAAGAAAAGCAAAGAGAGGCTCACTTGTTGCGCAGATCCCTGCAGGCCGCTGTGTGGTTAACCGTATTAACATGCTTGGCCCAGTCCTACACAAATCACAAAGGGGAGGAGTCACAAACACATAAAAACTCACCAATAACATCGAAGCCACGACATTCCCATTCCAGAAGGAATACATTCTTCTTCAAGACAATCGCTTCTTAATTTTTTGCACATTGCAAAGAGACAAAGAGAGAGAGAGAGAGAGAGAGAATATCCACAAAAATAAAATGTGGACAAGTCACAGCAATTAAAAAAACTAAAATAAAAAATCTATTTTCTTTATTTCCACACAATACAAAGAAAATGAAGCGTTTCAGCAGTATTAGAAGACCTTTGATTTGGAACACTTACTCCTTTGTGTGGTTTATTTTTGGGCAATTACTTGAATATGGCAAACCCCAGAAATATGAAATAAGCGGAAAATAATAAAAAATAAACATATGCTGGTCAAGAACTAACACAAAGCAGTTGGCCACAATGTTTGTTGGGCCAAAATGGGCTCAACGTTGTAGTCTATGTAATTCACCATTCCTTTATTGAGGGGTTGGGCTTATTTTGGGAGAAACGCCTCAGCATTTGGGAACCACGAGAGTCGTGGTTAATTGGTCGGAATCCTCAGCAGGTCCTCAATCAGCCATTGATGCACATGTCAACCAATGACAATTGTGTCAGAGGGTTGAATTTCAGGCCTTTGTTAATTCAATCCGATCAAATGACAAGCAAGTAATAAAAAGGTCACCACCGTTCCTCTAAAATAAAACGGTGAAAATTGCTGTCGGGTTCAATTACATTGAAGATGAAATGCAGGACCAGTTGGCTCACCATGCTAGTAGTAAGAACTTCTCCGAAAAAAGTTATTAATAGTTCAATTAGCCCTAGCAAAATCCGGATTATCCGTTTCGTGGGCATCAGGGAGACACTAACAATATCAGGGACAGTCTTAGGATGCCTGATATTGTGCATCATACATGAATTAAGTGTATTGTTCAAAATGGGAGCACACCAAACTCCCAGAAAATGGTAACTTAGATTTACCATTCGGTGTCTAAAAAGCTGAAGTAAAAAAAATATACACTATTTTCTCACATATAAGTCTTATTTGTAACTAAAAAAAATGATGACTGAATCAAGGGTAGGGCTTATATGTGCATAAGACTTGCTATACTCTTCATCAGTAGATGTCGGCAAAGTACTATTTACCATTTGTTGGTTATTTTTAGTTTTCTCACCGACCAAGAAAGTTTGGTCTGGTCTGGAGACCCATCAAAAATTCAGGAGTTGACTGGGGGTGCTTCATTTTTTTTCTTCTGTCCATCCTATGCTTCCTCGCAACTCGCTATCTGTATTATGCTAATGCGGCTGACCTGACGTTTCGTGTATATTATTACACAAACCCAAAAATGCGGGAGGAAAAACTTCTTTTGGTGGGTTCCAAGTTGAGGGTGTGGCTTGACTGCCTAGTTATTAGGAGAGATCAAAGTGAAATTTCACCAAAAAGTCATTGGCAGTGCTTCATCTCCAGGGCTATGTTCTTTTCCCTATTCCATTACCCTTTAAGAGGGTATACCTTGCTTTTATCTGGGTGATAGACAGGTGATAGACGTAAGGAACAGCTTCTGATCATGTCTAGTACTAAAAGGCAGACATTGGGGAAAAGTATCTCATTTGGCAAAGGAAAGAGGAAATACTACAAACAAACAAATAAAAACTTACAGATAGTTAACCATTTTAACTAGTGATAGACAAGATCATCCCTTCAGAACAAACGAAACAGGATTTGGAGAGTTAGCCCCCCCAAAAACTGAACTAAATCCTTTAAAATAACCCTTGAGCATGGATTAGGGTGTGGTTCCACTCACCTTTTTCCGATCGCACTGAACGTGGCACAGGGCGCAGGAATGAGGAAAGACTTTGGGACTCGCACCTGCGAAATCCATCATTAAGTCGGATTCGGGGAACTTCTTGCCACCGCCGGCGCCACCGGCGTGTCCACCGGCGCCACCGGCGTGTCCACCGGCGCCGGAGGAGGTGGCGAAAGAGCGCCTCGAGTACATGTCGCTTCTGGCTTCGTTGGGGAGCTTTTGCTTGGATCCGTTGTGCCTATAGTCCTTGTCCACGATATGACTTTTGGCCGGCGGTCCCTCGCTACCGGGCGAAAGACTTCGTTTGTAATGATCGCCACCGCCGCCGCCGCTCCGGCGATAATCTCGGTCTCCGTGCTTGGCCGGCGGTTCCATCGGAACCAATCGTATCTGCCGTTTTTCGCCCTTGTCTATTTTGGGTGGCGGCGCGGGCGAGTATATCTGAATGACTCTCTCGTTTGGTATTTTCTCTCTTTTGTAAGTGTCTTTGGCGGTGGCGCTTTCCTTCATCCGACTGGCGTGACCGTAGTCGATGACTTTACCGGCCGTCTTTGTAACGCTTAGAAACCCGGGCACTTCCGACGAGCGGCTATTTATCGCCTGTGAAGAGTTTGGCGTCTGGAGCAGGCCGCCGCCCGCTCGCATGTTGCGCGCCATGGCTCCTTGGTTTTCGGACTTGTTGATCTGAATGTCGCGGAGAATGAAAGGTAGCGTTTCGGGGGTCAGCTGATCGTCCGGGTAGTGACTCAGTACTTCCAGGTCTTCGTTGGATAGTCCGAAGCTGGCCAAGATACTTCCCGCGCTCTCGGCCGTGTACAGACCCTGACCGTCCCCGACCCCACTATGCGGTTGCTGGCTTTGGTTGTTGGAGCCGCCCGACAGCCAACCCGGACCCGACGGTCCCGGGCGTTTGCTCTGAGGCTGCTGGTAATGTCCGGGGTGCGGCTGCGAGTTATACGAGCCTTCCGATTGGGGGCTGCCGAAAAATTTGCTGGGAGGTTGGAATCCCGACCAGTCCGCCCTGTGATGGAGGTTACCGGGATGATCGGGGTTCATCATGGCGGGACTAGAGCCGTAACCCGGATTCTGCCGTTGGGTGGGCCGACCGGGGCGCTCGGGGAGGTGGCCGGGGCGAAATGGGAAGCCGGACATGTTCCAGGCTGGGCTGGGGTGGCTTTTTCACTGGTTGGATGACCGGACCGTGTCTTGTCTTCGGGTTCCCGGACTTGGACTAAGTCCGCGGCAGTGAACGAGAGCGCTATCGTCACTTAGGATGGAAGGTTAACCAAGAACGACGTATGGATGAATGTCAATCGGATTAAAATGTTATCAAACGGAGTCTGCTGCAGGTCCAATGCCAATGTTTGGGTTTGTTCTTCGGGTACTTCCTGGTACTTCTTTCTGCTTGAGGGTTGAAATGGACTCCAAATGAAGGATGCGTGCGAGATGCAAAATATTCTGTAAGCACAGCGTTGCTGAGAGGTGAAAAGCAGAAATAAACTATTATAAATGGACAGGCATTCAATTTTTTTTCATTGTAACCAAAGTAAACCCCTTTGAAATGATGAAGTCAATCAATTAAAAGTGAATACCCAGAGACTTACTACAATAATCAATACTACAACTAGAATTATTTTGTGTAAAACAGGTATATTCCAAAAAGTAGAATTGTATTTATTTAGTTTTTTGTTCCTTTTGCCCAAAAAGTGAAACTTGTATGTTATGTTAGTTCACCACACACCATGTCCAACATTTCAAGCCTTTATTTGTTTAAATTTAGAATTAGAGCAGAAAGACAAATAAAATCTCACAGAAAATAATTGTTCCTGAATAGCCTTTCTCGTAGGCTGGCATAAAAACTAAAATATTAGAAATACTCACAAGTTACCTATTGAATTCAATGTTTGACTGTTGTAGGACTGTGTATTGCTCCACTAACAAAAAGCCAATCCCTCACCAAAAGCTAAACAAACAAAGTCAGTTTAGTAGAAATATTTCACTGACCTACATTTCTAAACTATTTTTTTCCGTTTTTTTTAGATTGAAAGCATGATTTTGGACATAGTATAACCAAGGCCAATTTTCTTCAATTTGCTCATGACTGACAATGGGTTTCTTGTGCTAACATTTCCACACATTCCCACTCTCTTCAACAATCTTTCAACCAATGAAAATCTCTACGGTTAAACACTGCTTCACTTTTATGTTGTAGCCATTTTCCAAAACGGATAACATTCGTTTCCCAGCCCAGAAGTCTGCAAATAATGCTAAAGGGCATTGTAAAAGAAGCATTTGGAAGATTGTTGCAAATGTATTAAAAACTTTAAAAATTTGAGAAATCACACTTCGTAATAGTGACAGCCATTGCCGTGAAACTCAAAATTGAATGGAGGTTAATTCAGTTAAAACTGATCATCCTCGAGATGGTTCAGTTGCTTAACTGGAGTCCACAAGTGGTAAATTCCAACTATGACTAGTCTATAGAGACAGATGTCATAGGTCTAAGTGAATTAGACAAATAAATTGTCAATAGCCCCATGAGGATTGGCTCAAGGAAGAAGTTATGGGAACATTTTTGCTGCTTTGAAGGTTCCAGTGGGGACAGTGGCATCCATTTGTGGAATGTTTGGAACCACCAGTACTCTTTTGAGAACTGGCAGGCTATCCAAGGTGAGTAAAAGTGGATGTTGGGTGGTCAGGGAAGGGACCAATAACACAAAGGTTATGCTGTCAGAGTTCCAACATTCCATTGGGTAGAGGGCAACTCTCCAGAAGGATAAGCAAGCTATGTTGTCTTACTATTGAAGCAACAGTCTACCGATAAGACCAGTATGGTAGAGTGAGCAGACCAAAGTCACATGCCATCTAGCCTGGAGTTCACCAAGAACCATCTGAAGGACTCTCAGACCAAGAGAAACATAAATCTCATGCTCTCATGGGACCAAAAAGGATCTCTTGGGTGTGAATGCCAGAAACTGGCCAGGTCAATGCCATACTCGGTCAGAGTGAAGCTGGAAAGGGAAGACAGGTCAGAATAGAAGGAAAACCATCTACTGACTGACAGGTCTTGGATCAAAACTTGATCCAGAGTACTTGTGATTTCAGGTTGAAGAAACCAGACATTGGTCCTGAACTCATAAAGACATCAAATAAGTGGATACAAACCCACTCAATAAATGTCCTTAAGCGAACCAGCCAGAACCCAGACCTCAATCCAATTGAGCATCTTTGGTTAGACCTGAAAATGGCTCCGCTCAGACGTTTGCCATCCAACCTGATAGATTTTGAGACAAATTGCAAAGAAGAATCGTCAAAACGTACCAAACTCATGTCAACATATAAAAAGGACCAGAGTCAAGCTGCTTCAAATTATTTTCCAAAGGCTGGAAATTCTTACGCGTGTGATTTCTCAGGGTTTTATTATTTATTAGTAATACACATGCAACAATTCCCAAAATTCTTTTTTTCCCCCATGAAATTAAGAGCTTTTGTGAGTAAAGGGAAAGTGAATTAAATCTGTTTTGGAATATAACTTGCGTACAAAAAAGTGAATGGCTAATGCTAACAGCTAACTAAGAGTGAATTGCAACTAGAGGCAACTAGAGTTGAAAAATATTGTCACATGATCGATTCTGATTTGGCCCAACAGTATTCTGGAAATACAAGAATACCTAAGACAGCATAGAACAATTATTAAGTGGTTGTATCGTCAAAACCACTTGACTACAATATAACAAGCCATCATTCTTTAAGTATAAGTACCACATGAATAAATATGAGCCAAATGTGAATAGGTCATCTGGTTGAGTTAATATGGATTGACCCATTTTCACAACAGGAACATCCCAGTGTGGAAAAAGTCACCATTTTAAAAGCATGTTTGTTTTCCACCATCGCTTTTTCAATTTTAATGAGGAAGGGTCGTTTATAACAGCTGTAATAAGGGTCCCAATTGTTGTGAGCTAAATCTCTTTTGTGGCAAACAGTGACAGCAAAAGTTATTTAAGAAATTGTTCTAAAAAGGGCTTTAACACCACAAAATTCCTGAAAATCAGGGTTGTAGACTTGAACTTGCTCATAATGCCTCATGAGGCACTTGTTACCCAATTTAAACCGTGTTGAAGGTCACCTAAGTGAGCAGAGTAAATATTAGTCAATGTTTCAGTGAAAGGAATACAACAAATTAACACAAATTTTCCTATTTTAATCCACACGGGACTGTGATTCGAAAGAATTGCAAGTCAGACGTGCTAACAAGGTGCTCCAGTAATGCTTATAAAGGGGTAAAAAAAAATAAACATACAGCGATATAAAATGAAAAGCGTACTATAGCGGCAAATCGACTTTTTTAAAATGGTGGATATTCTGACGGCAAAAACCATACGTTATTTTATACCAGCAAGTAAATATAGAGTAGGCGGATACTGCGTCATTAAAAGCTGTGAGTTTACAGTTTTTAAGCCCGTGTTCCACAGTACTCAACATTTACAAACACGATATAAAAGGAATGTAATAAGTGAAACCATATTATGAAGAAAAAAAAGTACAACGGAAAACTCCGAGCTAGCGCGCACACACACAACGGAGCGGCCATTTTAAACGTCGTGGTGGCAATAGCTCGAGTTAAAATACACAGTCGGTAAAGTCCATTTCACACAGCGTTGGCACATTGTACATGAACATATTAAGTGTTTAAATACCTTTTTTGCATCGACCTCCTATATAGTTGACGTTACCATACGGGAATTCATCCTCAGTTTTGCGTCGGCTCCTCCAGCTTCTTTTTCGAGGTCTTTTTCTTCTTCTTCTTCCGTTTCGTACGGCTTCTTTGATCATTTCTTGGGGTGGACGAAATTTCATTGCACATTACTGCCCACTTGCGATGTGGAGTGGTGACCGGCACGGCAGTTCATTTACAGACTAAAGCTGTCAAAAATTATGATTTCCTTATCTACCAACCATTAAAAAGGTACACTAATACTATGTAAAACCTATACTAGGTAAAGTTATAAAATGAAAAAGATTTGACGTTTTTAGCATAGCGGAAGCTTGGAGAGGAAGTGACGTACGTTGGCGCGTGTCAATTGCGGAAGTAATACTGATCACAGACAACTATGGAGGTTTCCGACACCACGAGGGATGGTAAGTAGCGCATATTTTTAAAAAATGGTTAATGTTATAATGTGTGTAATTTGTCGACATTTGTAGAACAACGTAGTTCTTGTTTCGTGTTCCTCTAAAACTAACATAGTATTCATTCGTCCCCTGGCATAAATTGTGAGTTCGAAGACTTTTTCCTCGAATTCAATCTAAAGTACAAAATTCACCGACAGTGACCGGTATAACGGTGAAACTATATTATGTCATATTATCAAAAAAATAAAAGCCTTGACGACGTAATAAAAACGATTTATTATAATTATTGAGTAATAGAGCCAGTCTAAACATTTTGCCCCTATTCAGTCGGTTTTACATAGCGTCCCACTGTGCCACACCTGGATCTAACGAGCCACTAATCAGCCGCCATTACCTAAGCTTCTCATATTATAGTCATAATTTTCAGATAACAATTCTGTTCTTTTCACTTTCCTTTTGGTTGAAAATACGTTATGTGGCCCAACTGCTAACTTTAGTTCGTACACTGTTTCTCCACTAATCCTAAATAGTTTATCGCATATTGAAAAAACTACGGTTTCATGCCGAAATAGGCAAAATTCTTATTATTAATTCCCCCCTCTTAACAGAGTCACCCGGAGAAATACCAGACTTTCT
Organism: Stigmatopora nigra; assembly: GCF_051989575.1. Taxonomy (NCBI): domain Eukaryota; kingdom Metazoa; phylum Chordata; class Actinopteri; order Syngnathiformes; family Syngnathidae; genus Stigmatopora; species Stigmatopora nigra. Next base: position 15,627,299 of record NC_135513.1, read on the forward strand.
TGCCAGCCTTAACATGGATGGCATTGTTGCCCCAGCTCCAGAAGACTCTGATAGGTATGTAAAGTCAATATATTAGACTTGTATATGATGCAGTAAAAAAAATAAATAAAAGAAATCCAAAATAACATATTTCCTTTCCTGTTTCAGTGACAGCTCCTCGTCAGACTCTTCTATTTTCCCGCTAATTGAGGTCGAAGGTCCCATTGACGATGAGCGTTTCAGCCAAGTGAATCCTCATAAAACCAAAGATGAAATTTTAATTGAGGTTAGTATTTTAGTTTACATTTTTTAGTGGTTTTTGTTTTTTTTCGGAATCGAATCCGGATGCTCAATTGAATTTTTTTTGGGCAGGATTTGCCACCAGTGGAGGAAGTCAGTGTGACTCTACCAGATGAGGCACAAATAATACCAGCCGGAACAATATCTACTATCATAAGGGAGCTTGGTAAATGAAGACCGCCACACACAACACACACACGGAATGGATTGTTGTGTGTGTTACTTAAATGTCTGGTCTGTCTGTTTAGTCATCATCCAATCGCTGCAAAACTCATCCCCTCTAACAGAAGACAGCATCATCTTTCGCGCCGATCGACTAGCTTTGGGCAAGGTAAGTTAATATTGAAGGTAAACTACTACTTTTGTGTGCCATTATTTAAGCCTATCCTATTTAAAGTAATTATTTTCCCAGCAAAAAGCTGTTTTTTTTTCGGGATAGGGCAAAATAATATGTAATTTTTCCTATTATTGCTAAACTTAATTAAATGAAAATCATAGCTTTTGACCAAGCAATGAGCCACAATGGCCAGCAGAGGGAAGCAAATCCCGCGATTATCATTTTGCTCTCCTTAATCTAGGCTTCGTTTCTCGTTTTTCTTCATTTTACCCACTACGGTTATCCGCACGAGGGCCCGGGGGTGCTGGAGCCTATCCCCAAGGACCCTAAATCGGTGGCCAGCCAATCACAGGGAGGCATTGAGGAAAAATGATCCATTCACAATCCTCTAGGACAATTTTGAGTGTTCAACCAACCCTAGCATGCAAGTTTTTTGGAATATGGGAACAAAACCAGAGTACCCAGAGAAAACCCGCACAATCCCGGACAGGGAGACCACGTAACTCCTTGGAATCCATTAAGGAACAACCCCCCCTACTAACCAACTGCCTGGCCATTTCCACGTTAGGACTCACCCACTTGAGAATGCTAAATGAACTGCATGCCAAAATATTGAGCCACAGAAACGTCCAAAACCAACTTTTCATCCCATTCCATCGCCCAAGGTTTTCGAAGTCTTCGGACCCGTATCCAGACCTCTCTACATCTTGCGTTTCACATCTCCCGAAGACCTAAACGCGAAGGAGATGAGCCTCGGACTGACGGTTTATTACGCTCCGGATATGAAAGAATACACTGGATACGTCCTTTTACGACAACTTCAACTGTGAGTCCCCCGGATGCAAAAGCAAAAAGGAAATTTCCCCATTGGGCCACTATAAAATTGATTTGTGTGCAGTTCCAAAGGCTCGGATGCTTCTTGGAAAAATGATCACGAACCACCGCAAGAGGTATGTTCTACAACTTTGTGTCCACTTTTAATTTAGCGCCGTGTAATTGGATTTGCATGTCTGTGAAATCTATTAGTTCGATATAGGGGAAAGAAAAAATATTTTGGGGGCGGGGCTACCATATTCTATCGCATATAAGCCGTTTTTGTACGATTGAAGTAATTTTTTTGTATAGTTTAAATGGAGCGCCTACACAAACCGCGCTAACCGAGGGATTACCGTCCTCCCCTCTCCCACCACCACCACCATGTCAACGCAACGCATTTCCACTCTCTTGCCCTCCAGGCTTTAGACTATAGCGACGACGAAATGGAGCACCAAGCCAAAAGAAAATTAAAACCCTTTAAAAAACCACGCAACGACCAAGGTAACACTAGTGGAATGCCTCGCTCTCTAGAATACCATTCCCGCTTCCTCCAATAGCCTCACTGTTGCCTTTTTTTGTGGATTTCCAGAAGGCACTCCGCTCCCTCCCTACGAAACAACACCACGACCCCCATCTTTGTTGTGGGAGCGCCAAGAGAACAACAATCCAACACCTCATTACCAGTCAAATCAAGCAAGGTTCTCTTACGAGTATAGTGCTCCCCCCACCCCCTACGGAATCCCCCCAGTCCATTCTCCGTATAGCGCTGTTCCGCCCCCTTATGGCCCCCCGCCCACCTTCTCTCCCTACGCTCCAGTTCCCCCGCCACCGTTCTATTGCCCGCCGTACACCCCTCCGCTGTGGCCACCGTACTACGTTCCATTCTCGGCACCCCCTCCTCCACCACCACCACCTCCACCTCCTCCTCAGTGAATAAAATACTTCAAGTTTTTTACTCATTTCAAGTAAAAGTTATTAATTGTAGTCCCATTTTACTTCCTTATCTCTATTTTTTTTGGCAGAATTGGTATTTGATAAGGAATTTTCTTTGTTATATAAAGTCAATCATTTGTCAAATGTTCATCTCACTTTTATGACAACCTGGAGATATTTTGTTCCCATATTTTAACCCTTGTTGACCTCCAGATTTATTTTTTTCAAAATAAGATTGTATTTTGTTTTGTATAGGTTAAATGGAGCGCAATAAAAAAATGCCCATTTACCAATGGTAAGCCTTTATTTTTATTATATAATCTCCAACTTTTATTATTTTTAATGCTATTTTGGAGTTTTTTTTCGACAAAAAATGCCCATCAACCAATTTCTTTATTTTTGTGATCTAATCAACAACTTTAATCCTCATAGGTTACAGAACATAGTTTTGAATGTGTATCTTCCAACTATTTGTATTATTATTATTTTAATGCTATTTTGGAGTGTTTTTCCCGACAAAAAATGCCCATCCACCAATATTTACACTTAATTTTTATCATCTGATCACCAACATTTAATCCTCCTAAAACAAAGAACACATTATTTCAAATCTATGTCTTCCAACTATCATTATTACTATTTTTCAATACAATTTTAGAGCGTTCCTCCGACCAAAACAACCAGTCACGACTCCCCAAAATCCAGATCTCACAGGATAAAAAAGTCTTTCAAAAGCGCCACCCCCATTTGGCCACCTCGGAAAAACATTAACCGGAGACGCCGGCCGAAATAAAAACACAATCCACACGGGTAGGCGGAGTCATCGGCGTGGCAAATGTGTGGGTGTTTTCTGTAATTAGCCGTTGTGGTTCCTGGGTGAGCCATTGGCAATTCTTCCATTCATTTTAATACAAGCCTCCCAAGACTGCCGATGCCTGCTGTGTTTATTAAAATTATAATAACCCTTTACTCATTAGGCCATCTCACAAACTGACAGATTGGTAACAAAACACACACACACACAAATACACACAATGGAGCCGTTAGAAAACATGCATAATAATAATAAGAGGCAGTGAGGTATAATTAGTTTATCTTTGACTACACAAAAAAATGTTTAATTTGTGAAAGGATTTGACTTTAAATCTTCATAAAATATTTAGAGCAGGAGTCAGGAACCTTTTTGACGGAAATTATTCATAAATGTTATTTTGCGAGAGCCATACCTTGAATTTCAAAGAAAATATATATGGAAATGTGTGCCTTTTTAGTCATTTTATCACTTTTAAAGTACAAAAAAAGTCTAGATTCTTTAAATAAGATATAATATTGTTGCTAATCAATGAGCTAAAGCTACTTTTTAGCTTACAGGCATGTGCACACATCCAAAGAGCCGCATGTGGCTCGTGAGCATTAAAAAAAAATGCCTGTATAAAATGGCAGATGATCTTAACAATGTTAAACTATGCTGCTTTATATATTTAAAAAATACAATAAAATCAATATGTGGATATTTTGACAATTTTTCTCAGTTTATCAAAAATATTAATGCCAAAAATAATAAAACTTATTCTTCCTCTCTCCAGGCAAAAAAAATGAATGGACATATTGTGTAATTATTGTATGCATAATTCTTTAGGGAACTTGTCAAAAGATGGCGCTCAAGAGCTTTAATTTTAAAGACAATTTTGCTGAAACATCAGAAATGTAAATATTTTCATATAACATAAGGATAAACATATATTTTTATATTAGAAAGTACCACTAAAGGAAAACGTGTCAATAATTGTACTATAAAACAATCATAAATAAGATTATTACTGTCAACTCCATTTTATAAATCATATTTTCAACCTATATACTTTATTTCTGAATTTCATTATTTTATGACTGAAAAAACAGCATTCCAAACATATTCCATAATTATCTTATTTCTTTTAGCTATTATCGGATTTTTTAAATGTAGATCTGCCTGAAAAGTGTTCCTAATGTTAAGACTTCTTTTGATATTTTTGAGATTATTTTGTAGAAATGGACTTGACAGATGTTTTGTGTTTTTGAGTGATTGTTTGAGCCGTATTTCCAGGGGTGTCCACTAGTACACCGGGAACCCCGTGAAGAGGGATTAAGAAGGAGCCAATGTACAAAAAGTTCATGTTTGGTCTCTTAGGGAGAGCTTTAGCACCCCCGCTAATCCCCGACCATAAAAAGAGCAGGGCAAGAAAAGAGACCCCCAAAAATAAAAAAATAAATGGAGGGGCATGTTATTGTTCAGACTTGCAACCCCAATTTCATTTTCTCAAAGCTCAAAGAGCCAAGTGTCATCTGATTTTGCTTAAAAAAAATCATTCAGAAGATGAAGATAAGAAACTATTGTTGTCAAAAAATGACCATTTTTCCATTTTTTTTAGGCTCTTCTATTGGACAGAAGGATCCCAGTAAAATAACCACGGAGGACGTCTTTGTTTTTCCCCAAAAAAGGTACGAGGATGCTTTAATTGACATGTTTTTTTTCATTATTACTTGTTATTTGTGGGGATTAATTTTTTGGGGGAGTTGTTTTTTTTAAACTTTGGTGGAGAATTCTAAAGAGCCAAAATTTGAAAATGCGCAGAAATATAACAATCTAATCTGCCCATTTAAATAATAAAAATATATAAATATATATAATTTAACATTTGTTTTTAAATCGCCTTGAAGAATTTCAGTGTGTTTTTTGACAGAATAAAACTTAGAGAAAAGTGAAAAGAGGCAAAGAGCTACAATAAATACAAAATATGAAACAAAGCACTTTGTCCGGGAGCCGCATGTGCCTCGAGAGCACGCCTTTGGTTATTGTCTTGCCGCATTCCAAATAACTTAGTATCTTTTATACTACTCTATTTGTTAATGTCCAAATTGAACTTCCTAAAGTGGGTCAAAATGTATTTTCTATTGAATCCAATAAAAGAAAAAAAATATTATTATTTTTAATCAACTATGCCTGTCAGCAATAAATAAAAACAAAGACTAAATCCCAAATATCTTCCTCCAAGAATATGGAACACAAAAGACAAAAATGTGGACTCCACCCTAAACTAGTTTAACATAAAATAAATACATATTTTTCTACCTATGCACACAAATATTAAAAAAAATAGGAAGATAATGGTGCGTCTCAAAGTCGAATACTTGAATTTCCCGTGGATGATTTTAACTGGCCAATAGCGAGCAGCTAATTAAAATAAATGTACAACAATAATAATAATGCTAAAATAAAAAGTCAATAAAAGTCATTAGTGCAGCGTGGAAGGGTTTGTCTCCTGCCACTTTTCTTATCTTTTTTTCCTCCTCCTAAATAAATAAATGAAATAAATGCAGGCGGCCAATGAGCTTTCGGGGAGGACAAATAAGCACGTTGCTCATTAGCCACTTTGCCTGATTATAAGAAAGGCAAAAGCTGTCAGTAAAAGTTGACTAATTCACATTTTTTTCTTTTTTTAATTGACACGGATTTGCTTTGATTGGAATTCAATTGAAATGCCTTCTCTAAGTCGCTTATCAAAAGGTTTGCGCTTCAACAAAATGGAAGCATAATTAACAATATCATATTAGGATTTTATCATTTTAATCATAAATCTTTGTTTTTTTTTAGGGAAAATGTTAGATTAAAAAGGTCAACGGACTGTTTGTGGCTTTTGGAAGGAAAACGGATGAAAATAATGGAATGTTGAAGACATTTGGAGGAATATTGCCAAAATTGCAATATTAATCATGACCAACAGAGGGTGCCAAAGTCAGATATGTGAGTTCAAAAATCTTTTTTCTTACTTGCTGAGCATTTTAGTCTAATGTACTTTGAATATATATTTATATACTTTTTACAAAATAATAGTATAAATATGTTTGTTTTTTTACATAAGATTAATACAGTATAATAGTGTTTTTATATTTATAAGAGGAATTTTATCAAAGAAAATAGTTTGAAGAGGCCCTTAAGCAATTTATTATTTTTTTGTTTAGTTTTAATTTTTTTTATGGAGTGACTTATGTATCCAAATTTAAGGAAAATATACATTTAAATTCCTGACAGAATATCTTTGCAATGAAATTGTGAGCCTTTCTCATCAGTCTATAATGCTATTATACAAAAATATTTTTTTTTCAACGGGGTGCCAGGACAGGATACCATTAAAAATAATAATAATATTAATAAATAAATAAAGGCAGCATTGACCCATCAGCAAAACAGGCTAACAAATATATCCACCCAACAAAAAAGGAATGTTGTCGTTAAAGCATGACTGGACACGAGGATGCTGACAGACCACTTATAATTTGATTTATTTATTATTTTTTTACAATTCCATTCCATTTAAAGTGCTGTAAAGTGAAGTGTAAGCATAGATCTTAAATCCACTCCATCTTAGGCCTTCCAGACGTTCACTGTCATCATCATTTTTGGTTCTTTTTAAACGGTTAATGCTTCTATTACAAAAATTGTGACCTCAAAATTCGCCACCTCCACGTATAAGCCACACCCTTAAAATGGTCAAATTTGACAATATCCCTCATATAAGCCGCCCCCTGATTCACAATTTTCAACTCCATATTCATGGTTTTAATAGGGAGTACAAATGTGTTACTTTGAAGGGAAAACCTTAAGAAAAAACATCTTTCTGAGATACTGTATGAATGAAAAATTAAATACTTTATCTAAAAGATACAAATACTTTTTTACACATTTGACTTTTTAGTAGCATCCCACTTGCTAGCATTAGCATATTATATACATTTTAATAGGGAGTACAAATGTTACTTTGAAGGGAAAATCTTAAGATTAGAAATCATGGCACATATGTAAAATATACAAATAAATATAAAGGGAATAAATGATACTGTTTTTGAAATAACGGGAAAAACTTTAGTTCAAAATGGTATAGCAGCACATGACGCACCTTTTATTAGCATCCCGCTAGCATTAGCATGACCACAACTTTTCCAACTTTTCCAACTTTTCCATTCACTCATAAACCCACAAACTAGCATCCCTATCATCTCTAAAATAAACAAAATCTCCCGACACTTTCCAACAAACGTCGACTTGCGTCGCTAAGCGAACTCAATAAAAACTTCCTGCGCTACGACCACCATTAAAACCGTTTAGCTTGTAGCGCCTCGTACGATTAACGTAACTCCAAATGGATTCTCCCACCTGCCCGTATTTTAAACAAAAAAACGTCTTTTCGCTCTCCCGGCGGCCACCGAAACTCGCCATAATTAAACGACGCCGCGCGTACATCACCATCCTTCAAACCGGGCGTCTCATTAACCCTTTTTTTCAAGAGCCGCCCGGTTGTTTTTCTCTCTCAAAATGAGCCTTTAAAGGTGAGCTAAGACGAGAAAAAAAAATGATTACGTTCCGCCTTGCTTGAAAACCCAAGAGTGTTTTTAAGTTGCTTCATTATTTAGACAAGCTAGCATCACAAACGGGAGAGGGGGGGGGGGGGCTTTACTTTACTTTATTTCATTACGAGACGCCGCCGCCGCCGTCGCGCAAAGGAATCAACTACGACAATTGTCCAAAGACTTTTAATTGGATGTCTAAAGCGCCTTCTTAATTGACTTTTGTATGGCGGCTAATATAAAAAGCCTGCGCCCCAAATTGAACCCGAGGGGGTCAGGGTTGGAAACAAAAAAAAAAAAATGGAATAGAAGAGCTTTTTTTGATGACGGACGCTTGAGCAAAAAACAAAAAAAAATTCAATTTAGAGGAGCTCACGTTAGAAAGAAGTTACCTGTAATAGCTTTCCTTACTGTCGTCTTAATTAAGTTTTCACAGTAACGCATTAGCCAGGGAATGCCACTAAAAAAAAAATAAAGAAAAAAATAAAGTTAACACGTGTTGCCCCGGTGATCAGAACAACAACACACCTTCCTTCCTTCCTTCTTTCTATCGCACATCAGTGAAATTAAAAAGGTCGTCCACCAGGACGACGCTCGAGGGGGGGAAGCGCTAATATCGTCAAGGAGCATATTCATTAAAAGTGGAAAATTGATCGTTTGTTCGCTGGATGGGAAAATATACAATTAGTTAGAGGAGAGCTTTTGTTGACTAAAGGGCTTGATGACTGGGAGTTTACTCTAGGTTTTTTTTTTTGTCAAATTGTCAAAATAATGTGGTAACGGCGGAGAAATGTTACTCTATCTCAATTGTAGCTGAGTGGGAATAGTTTTTAAATTGTTTTTTTTAGTTGTACAGCTTTTGGAATTTGAATTAGGTGACTAAAAGCATTGTAGATTTGGTGTATTTTTTCCACAAAATGAGTATTGTAAGATACAACATGATTTTGATTCAAAATCATGTGTTAACGGGGCAGAAATGTTACACTATCTTAATATACCAGGTAGGTGGGAATAGTTTTAAAATTGGTTGTTTCAATTTTACATCTTTTGTAATTGGTATAAGGCGACAAAAAACACTTGGTGACCGTAAATTTGGTGTATTTTTTTCCACAAAATTACTACATGATTTGATTTACGGCCAAAATGATGTGTTTACGGCGCAAAAATGTTACACTATCTTAATCCGTCAGGTGAGTGGGAATAGTTTTAAAATTGATCGTTTATCCGAAGAATGCGAAAATATACAATTACCATTCATTCTACAACTTCTATAATTGGAATCTGGCAACAAAAAACACCTGATGACCTTGAATTTGGTGTATTTTTTCCACAAATTAAGTTTTGTTAGATCCAACATGATTTGATTCACAGTCAAAATACTAATGTGTTTACGGCATAGATATGTTACACTATCTCAATCCACCAAGCGAGCGGTAATACTTTTAAAATTGATTGTTTATCCGTCGAATGCGAAAATACCCAATTAACCAAGAGCTTTTGTAATTGAAATCTGGCAACAAAAACCACTTAGATGACTATAAATTGACTGAATTTTTTTCCTCCACAAACTAAGTCTTGTTAGATCCAATATGATTGGATTCACAGTCAAATTCACAGGTGAGTGTGTCTAGTCTTAAGAAACTGATATTAGTAACACAGTGGAATGAATATTTGTAAACAGAACATTTGCTAAGGAGGGATAATTTGCTTTAAAAAAAGATGGAGCATTTATGATGAATCACATTATTTTTTTGCGTTATTTTTTTACTGGTTTATGACTACGGGCATCGGATTTAAAACGCTCGGAGCTCATAATCTGAGTGTGTGTGAGTGTGTGTGTAAGTGTGTGTAAGGGTGAGTATTTTGGCGTGCCCTGGTTGTCGAACGAGGACCTCGCGACCCGTTGCGATTTAAGGTGAGCCGCGGGTGGTCGGGCCAATTTCCAAAGAACAGCCAGTCGGGCAGTCGGGGACACCACCGTCCGTCTTCACACCCAGACTATTAAACTATAGAGCACGCAAGCCGGGATTTTTATAGTCGACAGATTGGAAACATTTTGACACTTTGACTTTATTTTTTTTGAAGAAAAATGAGACAGATGTCAAAATTAATGGGAATTAGGTAAAGGCTCATTTCCGTTTTTAGTCCCTGGGTTAAAAAGATGAATATTATTAAAATTAATAAGGTAACAGTTTTTGGATTGGACAAAATATAAGCCAAAAGCATAGAAGTTATGAAATAATAATGATAATGAAACACACACATTGTAGCGCTCAGTTTTTTGTGGTTTCCATCTTTGTTGTTGTATATTTTAGAATCATTTTTTAATTCAGACTCTAAATTATGATTTCAATGCCCAATAATTTGGCAAATGACATACTTTTAACTTCAATGTTTTATACTAAAAAAAATGCACTTATATGCCAAAATAGAATGCAATCATTTTATTGCAATTCTCGAGACACTTATTTAAAAAAAAATGTATTTTAATATCTATCCATACTATTTTAATGATTTTTTTCTTTTATTTACTTAGGACTAAAATACAATTTCAAGCTAGTTATCATAATCAATTTGCTTATTTTTGCAAAATAGTTGGGACTTTGATCTATCTAATGAAGGGACAGTACATATTAAAAATATTGGTTTTGCCATTTTTGACACCATTTGAAAAATTGGAAGATAGATAGCTTTTTATTGTTTGTTTGTTTTCATCCAAAACTTTATTTAAAATTCCACTTTCAGGTTCATAATTGAAAAAAATGGCAGCACTACATAATTAGCACCAATATATTCTGTACATTTGTATTTGACATAATTCCTGCCGCCACATTTGGAGCAAAATAATCTCTCATATGTGGAAATATTCCTGAATCTGCTTATCATTCCCTGAATTTCAAAATATTTGCAAATTGAAAAGTTGATATCATCATAACATCTTTCTTCTTCTTCTTTTTTTTTCTTTTTTGGGGTGTGTGTGCAAAGTTGCACCCCAATTAAAGCCGCATTTTCCATTCAATTCCCGCTTGGGCTCGCGGCAAAGTCGGAACCGCCTTCTCGCCAGCGAGCGCTTCTCTCCGGGGTGCCGTAGTAACTCAGTGGGTGGGAAGCGTCACCCCCTTTTTTTTCCCCGCAGCCCCGGTCGCTCTTAACTCCCGACCAATTCCTCCTCCAATCATGTCCCCCACCCTTTTCGCCGGCATCCAATAAGAATGTCTGGAGCACCTGCGGGTGGCTCCCCGGCTGGTAGCCAATGGGAGGCGGGCATTTGGGCACGGTCGTCGGGGGTTCAAAGCTGCTCGGTAACAATGAACCTCAAGAAGGAGAAAAAAAGAGACGTGGTAGTAAAATGCTGACCTACTTTTTTCACCCGTTTCTACACACTTGTCACGGGCTCCGATTGGTCGAGAAATCTTGCCGCATCTGCTAAAACAACCAATGAGAATCGTCGGAATTCTTGTCAGGTGACGCATACCGTCGAGGCGTCTTGCTATTGGATGGATTTTCAGGAATACTATCTTTCTGTCAGGTTCATTAATAATTACCTTCGTCCGTAATTATCAATAACTGCAGGAAGACATCTTATTCAATTATTGACATTTAATTAAATAGAAATGGATACAACAGGTAAAAGCCTCCGGAGGGGAGTGTTACAGCAAGTGTCCCTTACAACTTCCGAACGTCTCCTCGAATAGACGTTTTCGTCCCATTCTTATGGTCACAAGTTACAGAGTTGTTGATCATTCCATCACGTATGAGTAAAAACAACATCTGGGACTACAATAACAATCAAAGTATTTTACTAATAACAAAAACAGGGACTAGACCTAACAACATTTAGATTAGAGTAATTATACAACCTCCTTGACCTAAGAATCATATAATATAATCATAATCATATAATCGTTACATACAGAAAAACCCGAAGTGTACGGTTACATAACGATAACAATATTCTTGTTATTGTCCGAATAGCCCTGTCCTCGTCACCAAGGGCCCACCAAATCTCAAGGACCCCGATTGGGTGGATTGTTTGTATAACCATCCTGGAACAGGCTGTCTAGGTTAAAGATGACTTGGTGTGACCTCAATACTTTTGAAAAACAGAAAGAGAATGATTTAACAAAGTAATGAATTAATACAGAGAAAAGAAAGAGAATGATTTAATAAAGAAATGAATTAATATAACTATTATAATAGTAAAACAGAATAAACCCAACACTTTCTTAATGGATTTTTAGTTGGTGACATATTTTGCTTGTAGTTCGATGTATAGTGGTTCGGACTCGTGGCTTTGGGGTCGAGGGTTCGATTCCGGGGTGCTGCTAACATGTTCTCGTGCTATTTAACGTTTTCTTAAGGTATTATGGTATCTCCAAAATATCCATGCTAGGCTAATTTAGCACGCTAAATTGCCCTTAGCTACGATTGGTTGTCCTTGTGTCCTCGTGCGCTGCGATTGGTCGGCTACCAAATCAGATTGTCTACAGTCTGCAGTGAGTTGGGATAGGCTCCAGCACCCCGGTGACCCTTGTGAAGATGAGCAGTTCAGAAAATTAATTTGAAAAAATATATATTTTACCGCTGAGTGGTTAATGGGTCTGGCTCGCAGTTTTGGGGTCGTGGGTTCGAACCCAGGTGGGTCTTTACTGTAAGGAGTTTACATGTTGGCGTGGGTTTTCTTTGGGTACTCCGCTTTCTTCCCACAATAAAAATACAGTGTAAGTTAATTGTATGTTTAATGGGCCAGGCTCGCAGTTTAGAGGTCGTGGGTTTGATCCCGAATATTGACATATTTTGTTTTTTCTTTACATATTTTTGCAAATATGCCGTCAGAAACATTTTGTTCCGTCAAAATAATTTTCTAGGAAGTGACTTGCCCAACCCGCCGGGATGGGAAGGAGGGTTTGCGGGGGCGCTTGACCCCCGCACAATCACAAACGGGGTAATAACAATTTCAGTGTTTTCATTTGGCGTCGGGATAGTTAGCGGCAGCTTTATCATCGTCGGGGGGGACGCTGTCATTAATCACCGCGACTCATTAATTTTTATTTCCAATTTTTATTTATTTGTACTTTATCATTGACTTATTTGGTGACTCAAAGATGCTTTTTTATTGGTTTACTTTGATGACATTGTTGAGGATTTTTATGTCAATTTATCACCTGTGATATGAATAGTCTGTTATTCGGGAATATGGAAAACAAATAATATTTAGAAAAATTATTGGATTATTATGAAAAATGTACCTGCCGATTGGACGTCTATGGTCGTCCATATTTAGCATTTTTCTGACATAGCCCCTCCCCCTCAGAAAACAATTAATCCCGATGTGGTGTATGGAAATATTAGCATAAACAAGAAGCCCTGATTGATATGTTGCCACAAAATTGTGATAAATGCACATTTGTCACTCATTTTTTACATCACAATGATGGTTCAAAAAAAAATTGCATCATTAACCTTATCAATGTAGACTGATTGATGGAATTATTTTTTGATGACTTCCATAATGAGACTGTGCTATATTAGTCAGATTTCAATGTTTGTATACATCCAACTTTAAGTGATTTTAATTTTAAAGGCTTTTTAAGAAGTGGTGTCAAAGGTGTGGGGCGTGGGCCGGAAGTGGCCCGCCAGAGTGTGTAGCTAATTCATACAGAATTTAATGCTTTCATTTTTTTTCAGAAAAAAAAATGTTTTTTTTGAGTTGTGGGATCAACCAAAAATGTTCCTCAATTTTCTATCTGCAATTTCATTGGTTCATTCAAGCTGTCAAAATTATCTTGCATAAATTCTCAATAGAATCTCATAAATAGCACGTGTTATGATTCAGATTTTTCCTTCAAAGTCACTTATTTGTACTCCCTAATGAAACCATAAATATGAATTTCTAAATTGTGAATCAGGGGGCGGCTTATACGAGGGAAATTGTCAAATACAACCATTTTAAGGCTACGGCTTATATGCTTAGGCGGCTTATATGTGAGTAAATACAGTACATAATATATACACAATCTAGTAAAAAAAAATCAGCTTTTCGCGAGCAAAAAATTGACCATTTTTCATATCTCCCGCTAAATAAATTGATATTTTTAAAGTAAGAAATCCATCAATAATATTTCCTCCCCCCCAAGCCCCGCCCAGGCCCCTCCCACAAGCCACATTTGAGGTGGCGGCCAGACATTTGAAAGGTTTTACTTTTCCGACGGACGCGGCCGTAAATCTGGCTGCACTCACTCTGCCTGCCTGCCCGTTCTTCTTTTAGCATTTAAGTGTGGGCTCGTCCATTGTGTCAATTGCTCTGAAAATGAATGATGGGCGCTGCCGCTCAGAAGTTACTTTTGCCGGCGCCTGGCTGTCGTGCGCGATCAAACCGTGCACTTACCCAAAGCCCGCTGGTAAAGATGGTCCGCCCGCCTGCTTGCCTGCCTGCCTGCCTGCCTGCCCTGCTCGCCCGCATCTTCCCAACTCCCGCCCTAATTAGGTGATCAATTATTAACACGCCCATAGACTGACTTCCTGAATAAGTCATGCATTTAAGAAGTTTGGAGCCCATTGCAAAAAAGGGGGCAGCGGGGGGGTTTCTCTCAAATATTTGTTCTTTTCCCCTTGAAAGAAATGTGTCCCTTGTAAAATTAAATAAAAAGGCGGGGCTAAGTCCAATAGTATGTGTCTAGTGGGATTGTTTGTTTTGACTAAATTGGATTGGAGTCTTTCCGTGGAGGGCGGTTTGCGTGGAGGGCTCGCAGGTCGGAGGTCGAGGGTTTGATTCCGGGGAAGTGGATTTTGGATGTTATGAGCGGGATTTGGTGGGTTTTCTTCAAGTGATCTGGGTTCTAAAACATTCAGTGTAGGTTAAATGTATGATGACTTGTTCTTAGCTATGATTGGTTGTCATTTGTTTCATTTTGTCCTGTGATTGGCCTGTAGTAAACTGGGATACGCTCTAGCACCCCCGTCCGAGGTTACATTACAGAGGTTAGATTAAATAATTTATTTAGTTGCAACTATTGTTCTGTTTATACGTTTAAAAAAACGAGAAATCATAATCATTCAATTTTTTCAATTGACTATTTTTTAATCATTTTTTAATGCGTATTAGTCCTTTAAGAATAAACATGGTAATTGAAACATGGTCTTATTGAACAAAAAACAACAACTGACTAATATGCATTTTTTGTCTTTATTAACGTTAAAAGATTTTTTTTTTAAAATCAATTTTCTTCTATTCTTCTCCAAAATGGCGGCTGTTGGCGAGGTTCATTTAGGGAAAATCCAAAAAAAGAGAAAGTGGGCAAGCGGACTTTTATGAGCTGACTTTGGCAATCTCATTTGTTTTCTTTGACACGTTCAAATTAAGACGGGTCCTTTTTTTAATACACCTTGCCCAAGTGGGATTGCTTAAGTGGTGCTATTCAATTATGAAACTTGCCACATTGGTAATTATTCAAGGCCGTAACGTATTGTTTTATGGGCTGGATGCTGTGCGCAGGTGAAAATGAGATGCTTTTAATGCCCGCACACCAGAGGATTCTTTCTTGCCACGCTAATGTCTGGCTAGCCTCATCTAAAGCGGAGAGGGAGGAAGGGGGGGGGGGGGCAAAATGCGCCGGTTGGGGGCGTTTAACAACAACCCTCCCACCACCAAAAAAATCACATTTAGACAAAGAAACATTCAGCTACATTTAATCAATAAGAATTTCTTCTTCCTTGAGGTTTTTGTTTTTCCAGGAAAAACTTTAAAAATGTGACAGATGGGCGGGGTCAGAACAAGATAGGATACAGATAAAAAAGTGCATCCGTTAACAGTACATATGAAACATAAACAGAAAAAAAGGACTAAAGTATTAACATACTCATCACTCATTATTCAAGTAATAAGTATAAAGTATAAAGTCAAAAGGAATGTATTAGGAAATATTAAAATATAATTTAAAAAAGATAGAGGGGCTGTAAAACACCAAAAACAAATAAGAGTGGACACAGCTACTGACACAGGCTTCCGCGGGATGGCGCCATCTTGGGAAAAAAAATACATTATTTGGATAATGTCGGCAGGCCGGATTAAAAAGCCTAACGGGCCATATGTGGCCCGCAGGCCGTAGTTTGCCCATGAATGTCTGGACTAAGCTCGAGATGGTGTAAATGTCGAATTTGATGCTACATTGCTTACTGACATGGTATGTTTATATGGTGAAAATGTGAAAAGGTGGATGGGGAATGTTATGTTTAAAGCATGAATAGTCGTTAATGATGTTTTGGTTTGTTAGTGAATGAAAATATCCAGATTACAGCATAAAAAACATACTTATTTTATAAAATATCCTGTACAAAAATTGTTATATGGCGTACAGAATTTGAAATAATCCAAAAAATGTGTAAAATCCCTATATAAAATTGCCTATTTTTTGCTGTTTTGCTTTTATTTAGTTAACTTTGTCCTAGTTTTCAATATTTCTTTTGCATGTTGTGTTTGTCACTGTCAGTTATTTCATTTTTTTTCCTACTTTTCTACACGTGACATTTTCTTCCCTTTTTGCTTGATTGTCCTTCATTTTCTGTCTTTTTCTACCTCAAGGTTTCACGATTTTTTTTTTGTCAAATGAACACGTCTTGCTAGTTTATCGTTTTTTTTTTTTCTGATTCAACATTCAGTTTTTTTCCCATTTTCTTGTTGATTGTGGACTTGTTGAGCTTGTAAATGTCAAAGCAAGATGTCTCAATCCTAACGATTCCAGATGGCTCATTAGTAGCAAGCCCTAATGAATCAGTCGCCCTGCAAATGAGTCAATGGGGGCGGGGTTTTAAATCAACCAATTAAAAACAAACAAACAAAAATAACAGGCCTAATCCTAACTTGCTATCTCAGCCTTCACGCTACAGTTTTTATTTATTTTGAATAAATGTCAATGGTCGAGAATAAATGGGTCATTAAGTAAAAAGCCAGAGTCAAAGTGGTGGCCCGGGGGCCAAATGTGGCCCGCTGCATCATTTTGTGCGGTCCGGGAAAGTCAACCTTTTTTGACTTTCTGTTTTAGGATCAAATTTAAACGAAGAGTATATTAAATTTCCTGATTTTTGCCCTTTTAAATCAATCATTGTCATTTTTTAATCAATTTTTTCAGTGTTTTTAGTTCAAAAATCCTTTGGCAAGGTCTAAAATTATATTATAAAAAGCTAAAATAAACATTGTTTTAGATCTATAAAAAAACGGAATATTCCGGGCTTTTAATCCAGTTCATTTAATCCATTTATTTAAAATAAAATCTTAAAAAGATATCTAAAATGGTCCGACTCACGTGAAATCAAATTGACGTTTCTGCTATTAATTTTTCTTTAAAATATATATATTTTTGAAGTTCATACAAATGCAAAAATGCACTCTAAAGCCACTTAGTATTTCTAAGCCAAGTATTTTTAAGCCAAGTATTTCTAATAGGGATGTCTCCTTTGTTTTTAACAGGCAAAATGTCCGTCAACTTGGCCCCTCCCACTTCCACTCAAGCGACGCTCCTGTTGATCTAAAAAAAAAAAATGGGAGTACAACAGACAAGAAACAAAAGCATCCCGATTTTGACTTCCAGACCAGGACGATGACACCCACTTCTTCTTTTCAGGTAAATCAATTTCAGCCATATTTTTAAAAAAAATATATATATTTTCTCTATCCCACAAAAAAAAAACATTTTCTGTCGCTATTGACTACATCCAAATGCAAAAATATCAAATAGAAACAAAAATAATTCATTTTTCGCTTTTCCTACATGCGCGTTGGGGGTGCTGGAGCCCATCACAGCCTATTTTGGATACACACCCGCGATTGGTCGCCACCAAAAATTTTTTTTTTTCTCTCTTAAAAGTAATACAGGTACTTTAGGCAAAACGCTAGAGGGCCCAGAAGACATTCGCTATGTAATGCATGTTCGTTTTTTATGTGTGCGCGTGGATGTGTGTGCGGGTATGTTTCTGTAAATGTGTGGGTGTGTGTATGAGTGTGTGTGTTTCTGTGGGTGGGCGTGCTCTCTCTCTCTCTCTTCATGATTCTTTCTCTCCTACTCACTCCCTGAATCTCTGGAGAATGTTTAAAGCCTCCTCTCTGGATTTCGAGGAGACATATTGTCTTCTGCTGAAACAGCCAGAGCACTAATTGGCTAGAGAGAAGTTTGGAGACATCACAGAGTGAGATAAAGAGAGAGAGAGAGAGAAAAAAGAGAGAGAGAGAGAGAGATAGAGATAGAAAGGAATGTTAGAAAGACTAAAAGTACTTTAAAGCCATAATGGAGCTGTTATAGCAGACAGGCGCCGGCCGGCGTTTGAAACCTTTATCAAGCCACTCCTTCCTTCCTTCTTTGCTGCCTTTGTCACATTGCAAACACATCACAACAATATTCATATCAACACATTAACACACGCACACACACACGCACAATACATTTTGGAAAAATTGCCTAGGGTAGGCTCCAGCACCCCCCTGTGATTCAGAAAATGATTCGAAAAAAATGTCTCTTTAATTATGTCTATGGCAAAATATAAGGTACTGAGTACTTGAATTTAATTTGATTTAATTTGATGTATAAATCAGGAAATTATATACCAGTCCAATCATGGATGTTTTTGTTAAAACTGAAAAATTAAATAAGAGAGTAAAGTAAGTAAAGGTCAAAAAATGACTTAGTATAGTAAGGCTTGTTTTCTTAAGAAAACAACATAGTATAGTATGGATTATGGATTATTATTATGGAGGTCAAATATGGATTGTGGTCAGAGCAGTATTTTGGAGCACTATCATTGGCTTTTATTTGGGTAAAGCTTGCCATTTTTAATGTACGTTCTTCAGTACATGAAGTTAACGGCAGATGCGGAATTTTTCTTCCATTCACTTTGATATCTACTGTCATATAACAATACCGATAAAAAGTCTCATTTTGGCGGAAAAATATTTTTTTGTAGGAACTAATAAAACGTAAAAGTCATTTTTTGTATCCTTTCAGAGTGCAGTGTGGCAAAAGAAGAATATTTTGTAGCTCATTCTTGCCATTTATACACCCTAATATACTCACTTATATATCACAATACTGATAAAAAATAGTCCAGTTTTTGGTGTCCTATTTGAGTACAGTATGGCAAAGTATGATTATTTTGTAGAAAAACACTACATAGGATTTTTCATCCATATACTCTGATATAAACTTTCATATTTATAAGAATACCGATAAAAAAAGGCTCATTTTGGCAAAATAAGAACATTTTGTAGGAAATAGCAATACGCAATTTTACTTGTCATCCATAAACCCTCATAAAAAATGTCTTATAGTACAAAACTCATTTAAAATAGTCATTTTTTGGGTCCTATCAGAGTAAAATAAGATTATTATGTAGGGAAACACTAGCTAGTACTTGTCATCCGTGGTTTTTTAGTGTCAAATATCACCAAATTTTGTCACAGTTTGTTTTATTTTTACCATTTACGGCTACTAATATATTCAGTTTGTCGGTTGTCATTGTCAAGTAGAAGATTTATTCACTTTTTGACGTCTATGAGTTGAAAAATTGGAGACATTCTTTTCATATTTCTTCAACTTGCTCTGAAAAATATGGTCTGCATTCATCTTGCTGCTATTTTCAAGAACAGGAACATTTAGGAATGTCATTTTTGCTTCTGCTTTTATTGCGTTAACGGCAGAAATGACTATTGTGACGCTTTATTTGCATCTTTAGAAAAAGAAGCAAGTAGAATATTTATTAGTGCGCACGCTGTCATTGCCACTTTTTTATTAAATTCTGCTTAACTGCTAGTTTTATTGCTATCTTGGTGGAACTTGTTGTTTTATGACTTTTTGGCTGTCTTTGTGGTTGCCAGATAACTTTTTGCAGTTTTAATTTATACTCATCTTGGCTTATTTGTTTATTTTTATTGTCGTGCTTTTTTAATTGGTTATGACAGGGTTTATATTTTGGCTAATCTTTATAAATGGTGACAATGAATGCCTTTTGGGATATTTTATTTCATATTAGGTGATAGTATTACACACTTAATTTTGAATGGCAATTATAAGTTCTTTTTTAAAATTTTATTATTGTTATAACTTATGTTTTCAAATAGATAGTGTCGTGGAGATGTTCAGGGAGCTTCTTAATGTTGTTGTAGTATATTATAATTATTATTGTTATTATTATATGAAATTTTAATATGTTTTGATTGGGTATAGTTGTTTATTTTAGTATTTTTCTTGAAAATGGCTGGCAACCTGTCCAAAGTGGGAAGCTAGCAGGTTTGCAGAGTTATGTGAGGAACGTTTAGCTCTAAAAATCATTCATATTTTTATAGATATGACTTAGAAATTGATACTTTTTGGTTGATATTTTGATTTGATGGTGCTTAGGAACTCAAGAGGAAATTGAAAGATTGTTTAAAGCTATTTGGTTGAATTTCTAGACGGAATTATTATTAATTAGCTATAAAATCATTCATATTTTTTGAAATATGACTTAGAAATGGACACTTGTAGGCCTTTTTGGTGGATATTTTTAGATTTGGTGATAATTAGGAACTTATTATACAAGAGTTAGATGACATGCTAATTAATTGTATGTATATTTTAAAATAATTCTTCTCCAAATATGTATTTGTAATGAAAATATAGCATCAAAATGCCAGTAATACTCATAAAAACTCGCTGTTTTTGCCGGTCGGGATTGTGTCGGGAAGCCTTGGTGGTAATATGGATCTCCTAATTTCATATGCAGTGATTATTACGGAAGGGAATGCTGGGAATTGTTTGGCTTGGCGCACGCAGAGTAAATGAATCGGCGCCTCCGCCGCCGCCGCCGCCGTTGCCGTTGCCGCTCAATCCTCCCGACGACAATGAATTAGGCTGATTGAACACTTCAATAAGTGCGAGTGCAAAAGCTGCCACGGTGGAGGATACGCGGGTGAAGAAAAAAATAGAAAAAAAGCCCTTCAACCCTTCGCCATAACTCAGACGGCGGCCAAAGCGCGATCAATTTACACATGAAGCGTGGTATTGATCACGCTATTTAGCGCTCCGCTCGCTCCCCTTGCTCCTTCTTGCCCTTTCAATTAGAGCTGAATTATCGACAAAATCAACAATGGACACAAGCATCAAACTATTTACTTTCTCCGTTTCCGACAACGCTCGACGTCGATTGCCGACAAAGATGGCTTTATTTGGGAAGTTAAATGGAGACTATGGATTATTATGGGTTGGGATGGGAAGGTTTTTGGAGATTTTATATTAGCTGTCTTGATTGGATGGGAATGTTAATTGCTTGTTTATTTCTGTATTCGGAAATATTTTAGTTTTTCAATTGGATAGGGGGCGTGTGTCAAAGTGGCGGCTCGGGGGACAAATGTGGTCCGCCGCATTATTTTGTGTGGCCCGGGAAAGTCAATCGTGAGTGGCGATTTTCTGTTTTAGCATCAAATGTCAATGATAGATATAGATGTATATTATATTTACTGATTTTCCCCTTTTAAATCAATATTTGTAATATTTCACTCAATTTTTTTGTGTTTTTAGTTCAAAATTTTTTTTTTAAAATCTAAAATTAGATAAAAATGCTAAAATAAACATTGTTTTAGATCAGAGGTAGGGAACCTATGGCTCAGGAGCCACATGTGGCTCTTTTGATGAGTGCATCTGGCTCTTCGCTAACCTGTGAGCTAAAATATAGAAACCGCTGATGACAGAACTGAGATATTACATCTAGAACTGCTTTAATCTTCATATTAAAGTCAATATTAAAAAAAAATCCACTTTAAAAGTGGTGAAATTACTCCAAAAAAATTAAATAGGCACTCATTTACATGTATGTATTTTGACTTTTAAATTTGTATTATGGCTCACAAGGAATAAGATTGGAAAATATGATTTTTTTTGTGGTTCTCTTGGTCAAAAACGTTCCCGTTATTGATCTATAAAAAAACCCGAATATTCAGCATGTTTGTCGCTGGGCTTTTTTTCTGGACGTATCCAAATAAAATGGCCGCCACGCTGAGCATGTAGACGTACAAAACTGTTTTGCGTGCGTGTGGATTGCCAAGCCATGATTTTTTTTAGTAATGAAACATTAATGTAGCCCACGCGACCTTTTGTTGAACTTTGCCATAAAATGTGTTTGTGCGTGCGTGCGTGCGTGCGTGTGCGTGTCATGGCGTCCACAGCGGACGGAGGGAGACGTGTCTCTTGAACCTCCTCAGCCAGATGAGGAGAGACAGAATGCATCATATCAATAATTAAAAGAAGGAGAAGGAGGGGGGGGGGTAAAGGGTGGGGGTTAGAAAGCAACCCGGACAGAGTCAATGGCAAAAAATAGCATGTCAGAGTATTATGATGAGAAAAGGATACTCAGGAGGATGAACGTACAAAAAGCGAAAAATATGAAACGCTTCCTGTGATCACTTTGACGTTTGACGATGTAAACAAGACGTTTGAGTTCAGTCAGGAAAAAAAGTTGTACACCAGTACGTGAAGAATTGTACCTCGTCATTGGTTCCTATTTAAATCCGCTTTGGCTTTTTTATTTTTTTTTTAATGGCCGTTCAAGATTTTATTCCGAAACAAATACTTCAAAATACACAGACGTCCTTTTTTGCCATCCTTGTTATTGTGACTTTTAAATTTAGGTTCCGTCTGTCCACCTTTATTAAATTTTTGTACACCTAAAATGAAATCCATAGGGATCCTTTGTAAAATGAATTGAAGGGAATTTATTATGAGGATGAGGAGGATGAGGATGAGGGTGCTGATGATGATGATGATATTGCTGATGATGATATTTAGGATGAGAATGAAATTGAGGATGAGGATGATATTGAGGATGAGGATGATAAGGAGGATGATAATGAGGATGAGGATGATATTGAGGATGAGGATGATAAGGAGGATGATAATGAGGATGAGGACGATTATGATGGTGCTGATGATGATGATATAAATGATGACGATATTTAGGATGAAAATGATATTGAGGATGAGGATGATGACGAATATGATGAGGATGATGGTGCTGATGATGACGATTATTTTGAGGATGAGGCTGAGGATGAAGACTGAATTTAAAGGGCATTCCTTATTTAATATCATTTTTATGCATCTGGCAGTGTTGCAACATTTTCCGTGTAGTGCAGTGACAGTACTTCATTGGGTTTAGATTAGGGGCAAAATTGGAGCGGAGTACGGTGACGGCTCTTGGGAACAACGTGTTCCTCACTCTCTTTACTTTGCCCGTTATCCAATGCAATTCAATGCATTAAAGTTTCACCATAGCCAGCACACATTCCTATACAATAAAAATGAAGGTTGTCTAAAGTGCTTAGCGCCACGCTATTATGTTAAGCTAAAAAAATGAACATCGCCAAGAGTCTGCGAACATTCCTTATTGATATGCATCTGGCAGCGTTTTGGCATCCATTGATTTTCCCTTTGGTGCCGTGACACTCCTTGATTGGCTCTTGATCATCTCTTCCTCTTGCAAACATTAAATGCACCTCGCAAATTTGACTTGACGCACTGGAGATGATGTGGGGAAGGCCGCCGCCGTCTCCTAAATAGCGACGTGCCGTCGATGAAGAAAATCAGGCGGACATCTTTTTTTTTTTTTGCTCTAAGTTTCCAGCGAGCTCGGCATCTGTCACCACTGAACATGGAAGCTAAATCGCCGGGGAGGGACGTTGTCGCTTGCTGTCATTCTGTCACACACACACACACTCACACACACACACACAATGATTTCTAAGCCATTCATTCTTATGCATACACACACATATGCTGTCATTCGGTCCCCAGGTCAGGGCATAACATACACACACACACACACACACACTTTTTTTGCTGTACTCTCTATGGAGCTGAGCTTGAAAGGTGTCCATTTTTTTACATTTTTTGAAGCCATCAAATACTCTTTTTATTTTTTTTTATACTTGTTTATTCATTCACATTGTCACTGCTATTTTTCGTAACACTTGATCGGTATTTATAGTGTAATGGCGGTTCCGTGATGGGGTGTTTTTTTCCAAAATAATAGTGAGATACCTTCATTTTTTTGTAATTAGGCTCTTTTAACGCATATTTACCAAGCAATGATTTATAATGGTGATATCGGTTTTATAGTGCAGCCAGGTAATATTGAACAAAAACTCAAAAGATGCATTCAGGCATCAATTATTCAAAGCTATATTAGCATTTTATGCTAGCTGTCCAACACTGAATAGATAATAAAAATAAAAAGTTGAACCCAGGAGCAGAAAGCAGAAAAAACTGTGCAAAAATCCCTAACTTGCATAAAATTATCAAAATAAAAACACAATTGGGAGACGCACACCGAACAAAGGCAAAACCAGTCAAATTATAGGTTTTATGATAATTTTAAATATGCTTTTTATCTAAAAAAAAGAATTAAACAATCATAATGTATTATATTTATTGATTATTGACTTTTTTTGCATCAACACTATGTGTGCTTTTTGCATAGGATAGTCTACTTTGGACATAATGATATCATATATAATTCAAACGTGGTTCAAATGTAATATGTGGAACAATAATTTGTTAAAAAAACACTTCAGTCTACACACACACACACTTTCACAAAGGGCGTCAAATCTCAGGTGATTTGATTTTATTCCTTACACACACTTACACAAACACGCACACACACACACACACACAAACACACTTACAGACACTTGAAAGTTTCCAGATAGAAACTAGTGCGCTGCTGCACTTTTGTTGGCCTGACTTTTGTGGAGTTGAAAAGTTCATGTTTTTTTTGTAGAGTGACAGAGAGCAACTCTAACAGACTCTATCTGACCTCCCCCGTAAATTATGAATAAGCATTTTGTGCCTTTCAAAAACATATTTCTTCCCCTCCTTCATAGCTTCTTCCTTCACTCTAGAAACAACTCATATTCAAGTTCTTCAACATCATTTGTTATCATTACAATATAGACCACAGGTGACCAAGTGGCGGCCCGGGGGCCAAATTTGGCCCGCCGCATCATTTTGTGTGGCCCGGGAAAGTCAATCATGAGTGCCCACTTTCTGTTTTAGGATGAAATTTAAATGAAGAGTATAAATGGATATTATATTTAAATCAATCATTGTCTTTTATAAGCCATTTTCTCTGTGTTTTTAGTTCAAAAATCATTTAGCAAAATCTAAAATATATAAAAATATTTATTTTCCACTTTAATATGGAACATAAAAAATAGTTTTTTTTAAATGAAAACCAACTCGAAAAAAAACATCAAATAATCTATGTTTTTAGTTCAAAAATCATTTTGTAAAATCTAAAAATATATTAAAAAACCCTAAAATAAACATTGTTTTAGATCTATAAAAAACTGAATATTCAGGGATTTTAATCCAGTTATTTTAATCCATTCATTATTAAAAAAATCTAAATATTATATCTAAAATTGGTCCAGCCCATATAAAATCAAGTTGACGTTAATATAGCATCCTTAGCTTAAGTATTAAGTTCTAATTCTGTGACAGTCAATCAAATTTCGTGCTTTTTTAGACAAAAATGTCACCATCATTTTGGTAAAAAAAAATAGCATTACCGGTGTTTAGCCAGACTGCAAAAAAAAATCTCATTTTTTTGTGCATAATGGTGTTTAATCCAATTAGCAAAACCTGATTATAAGTCATTACCATTCATAATTTAAGGCGGAATT
The DNA here is from genome assembly GCF_051989575.1 of Stigmatopora nigra. Lineage (NCBI taxonomy): Eukaryota > Metazoa > Chordata > Actinopteri > Syngnathiformes > Syngnathidae > Stigmatopora > Stigmatopora nigra. Next base: position 15,652,753 of record NC_135513.1, read on the forward strand.
CCAGTGTGTGTTTTACATGGCGTTGTTGGCCATACGTAGCCGACTCCATTTAGAGGCTCCTTTCTTGTCAAGGTTCTGAAAAGGCCGTCGTCATTCCGCCGTGGGGTCAAGCAGAGGTTAAAACCCTCATCAATATTTTACCTGCCGGAGCAAAAAAGCCGTGGCGGCGGCGGCGGCGGCGGCGGCGTACTACTCGTCTGCCGAGCTGAAAGAAAATAACCATGGACGCCGTAATTATTTTGCAAATAGATTCACCGTGTTGACTTATTTACTAAATTTGACTCGGGTGATTGAATGCGCGGGTCCGTTTAACCCGGATAAAAGTCATTTGCCATATACAGAGGGAGGGGTTATTTTTAGATCATTCATACATATTTCATTTAAGACACTGTGATAAACTACATTATTATTATTTATTTTTTTTATAGGAGTCAGAATGGACAGTAAAAGTCAATTGTGGACTTATGAGTAATGTCAAGTATACATTTGTGTGGGTAGAAGGCCGGAAAAATGTTTTTTTATTGGAGAAGAAATCAAAATATTTAGTTTGACATCTTTTATTTCTGTGCAGGCAATTTATTGGGCAGCTAAGTTTCAAAGCATATGCTTTAAGTTTAATATTTCACTTCAACAATGCTGCATGATCAAATGACAACCAAAAAATAGACAAACGTAGGTCTAAAAAATATTTTTTTAATTGAAAATTACATAAAAATGTAGCGTGACGTATTTTATTTCTTGCTTTAAATGTATTTCCTGACATTCAAAGGCGATTTATTGAAAGGCTACATTTCAACCCAGATGGTTTAAGTTGAATATTTCTGATCTGGAAAAATAGACTAAAATCTAGACAGTTGAACTTAGCTCTAAAAAAAATAAAAAAAACATTTTTTTATTGCAAAATAAAATAAAAAATGTAGTATAACATACTTTATTTCCATACTGGCATTTCTCGACCTTAAAACGCAATTTCTTGCACATCTACCATTTAAAACCATGAATAACATTTAATCTAATCTAATCTAATATGGTTTAGGGTTTAATATTGCAATTGTGCGTTATGAAATGATCCCAAAAAATAGACCAAATCTAGACTGTAAAACAAACAACACGTTTCTCATTGCAAAAGAAAACAAAAGATGTAGTGTAACATACAATATTTCTTACCATCCCCACAATTCTCGACATTTAAATGCAATTTATTGTACAACTACACCAAAACCACATATTTTAACTTTAATATTTCACTTCTGCCATCCTCCATTCTGTAATAACCATTCTGTAATAATAGAGCAAATCTCCCCCATTGAACGTCAGTCTAAAAGCGAGTCTTTGCTCAACATGACAGTCGATTAAAGCTTGATCTTATGGGATGTTAAGCAAACATTCATAAACCATCATCATCTTCAACAAGAGAAGAAGAAAAAAATTATCTCTGACATGAATTTCCACATATTTGCCATCTAAGAATAGATTAATAATAAAATAATTTCTCCCCCCCCCCCAACACACACACACACACATAAACTAACGTAATAGCTACAGACATGAAATTCTGCTATAGAATCAATAAATAAAAAGGAAAAATAACAATCTATTCCTGATCTGGAGCATCATATTTCATATTTGAACGGAGGAAAAGCAAGCAAATACGACACGGTACGCCAGTTTTTTTCCGTTTGTGTGTGTGTGTGTGTGTGTGTGAAGCACTTGCCCTCACAAGTGGCGGGGCAGCTCCGGTGAGTCGGGGTGCCGTGTATAGTACTTCTCTCATTCAACATTTACAAGCCTCCCGCTCCCTTCTCGGGCCGCCGACGCGTTAGCCGCGCTTCCCTTAGCTTTTCCTCGTCGTCAAACGGGTCCCTTTGTCTTTGAGTTGGATTTTTTGGGCGGTTAAGCGTGCGGGGCTCGCAGTTTTGAGGTCGTGGGTTCGATCTCGGGTTAGAGTTAGGGTTGAGTTTGCGTGTTCACTTTTTGTGAGTATTTTGCTTTCCTTAGACGTCCCAAAAATGTGTGGTGTAAGCTAATTGGAAGCTAGATTCGCTTTAGCTGTGTTGGGCTCGCAGTTTTGGGGTCGTGGGTTCGATTTCGGTGGGGTTTTGATGTGTTGAGTTTGTGTGTTCACTTTATGTGGGTATTTTGCTTTCCTTAGACATCCCAAAAACATGTGGTGTAAGCTAATTGGACGCTAAATTGCCTTTAGCTTTGATTGGTTGTCGTTTTTCTACTCGTGTGTTGTGATTGGCCGGTCAGCTTTTCTCCCGTAAGTGGTTATCGTGTCAAACTTGTAGTTCTAGGGTCGTGGGTTCCATCTTGGGTGGGTCTTTGCTGTGTGGTGTTTGAGTCTTTTCTCTGTCCATGACTTTGTTGGTTTTCTATGGGTACTTTGCTTTCCTCAAATATCCCAAAACATATAGCGTAAGCTAATTGGAAGCTAAATTGCCTTTAGCTATGATTAGTTGTCCTTTTTCTCCTTGTGTGTTGTTATTGGACAGTCACTGATTATGCTTGTCTCCCGTTCCTGTGTTTTCTCCGGCCTTGACTTTGTGGGTTTTCTCCAGGTACCCCACAGACATCCCAAAAACTCGGCGCGTAAGCTAATTGTATGCTATTTTGTAAGACAACCAATATTGTTTCCAGGACAAAAGAAGCGCCGTCTGTCGACTCGGATGTTTTTCTCCACGAAAAAGTTCTTCGCCAAAAAGGTTACACCTCTTTTGTTTTGGTGTAACGGCGCGGCGAAACGACGACTCGGGGCCAAACATACGACGTAGCAACTGGTTTGGCATGTGTTGGCATGGCGGGGAAGAAGGAGTCCATTAACGAAATGGAGAAAAAAGAAGCATCTCGCTCGGTATAACGGCTGGCGTCCCGAGCCGCGCCCTGGCTTCGCGCAGACACAAAATGGCGCCGAGGGTGGCCATCTAAAATGTCCCCCGCCGTGGGTTTTCGCACGGAACAATTACGGCAAATGTACGGCGAGAGCACTTTACTTTCTTTCCATACTGGCTTTTATAACTTTGGCGGCAAAGTTGGATGGCGGCGACTAATTTGTCTGGCAAATTAGCTTTAGCATGTGTCGCAGCGTGATTCGACACTTACAACAATTGGAGGCAAATTGTTTTTTGCATTTGGGCGTCTGGCGCCATGATGAATGGCGCTTCTCAAAATGGGCCAGCGCCATTTAGCCATCAAATTAAATGTTTTTTAATCAGTCGCTGTTTTTAATGGTGGCCATGTGCGCCATCGCTTGTGCTCAATGTCAAGCGCGCAAGGAAACAAATATGGTGGCCCCGTAATTGAAACGCCTGTGATAGCTGCCTCCAATCGCCCGATTATGACGGCGGTATTATTTTGGTGGGTTTCGCTCGCCCGCCTTTAAAATATGGCGGCTTTTTTTTATTCCTACAGGGATTTTTCAATGGCTTGCAGGTTGGTTTAATGGGAGGAAGCGCCGCGTGTTACCCACCAAAAAGTGCGAAACTGTTTACCAGTTTAAGAATGGAAATTATTTGGGAATTTGACCAAACTTCAACGATTGTTCTTTGGAGTTCAGCAACGATAAACTAACTTGGAGAATACCGGGACTAAAAAGCTGGAACTTAATGTTTTGGGTCGAGTTAAATAAGAAAATGTATTTGAAAGAAAACAAATATCCAATAGAAAGCCACTATGCTACAAACAATGGACTTTCATAGGAAACGAGTATTTTTGTGCATGTAAGTCATATTTTTCCTTCAAAAAATGATTACTAAATCGAGGGTACGGCTTATATGTGCATAAATTAGGCTTATATGCGCATAGTTAAATAAAAAATATTCAGAAAAAAACAAAAATAAATATAAGATAGAAAGTCACTATGCTACAAACAATGGATTTTCCTTAGAAACAAATACTCTATTTTATATAAGCATATAAGCCTTATTTGTACATGGCTAAATTGAGGGTACAGTTTATATGCGCATACATTAGAAAATTGTTAAATAAAATAGTTAAATAAGAGAAGATTCGAAAAAAACAACAAAAAATATCCAATCGAAAGCCACTACGCTACAAACAAAGTACTTTCATAGGAAACAAATACCGTATTTTGTCACATTTAAGCCTTATTTGTAACAAAAAATGTTGACTAAATCGACGGTACAGTTTACATATGCATAAATGAGTCTTAAATGTGCATAAATTAGAGTTAGAGTAAGTTAAATAAGAGAATATTCCATAATAGACAAAAACAAAAAAATTGCATAACAAAACGCCACCATCTTCCCTTTGAATGACAAACTAAACCATTACAGACACACTTCCTGGTTGTACTGCTCACATGACCTCCTTTTTAAAATTTATCGACGTGAAATATGCAATGAAAAGATTTTTTATAACTTTTATAAACTCCAAGATGGTTTGAAACCAAAGTGGCGTTCCCATGATGCTTATTTCCTTTGTCCCAAATAATCGAGCGGTTGCCAGATTGAGATGGCTAGACATGTACTTAAATAAATGGTCTTGTAGATTGTTATGCGCAGGCACTTGACACTTAATTCCCACCCATGCAAACTTTTCTCTTTACTTGGTGACATCAGGCCCTCATCATTAATTTTAATGACGGTCAGTCAGCAATAACACATTAACGTACACATCTACGCAGAAAAGAGGCGCCACTCATCCTGGAGACAAAATATAGTCTGCACTTTGTTATCTTTTAGAATAAGAGAGAGAAAGAGAGAGAGAGAGAGAGTAGGTTGGGGTAGGGATAGGAGGGGTGCTTGAGCTAAGAGACATTAAAGTGTGTTTACTTGAACGTAACAATATTTACTCAAAATATAATATCCGCTATATCTTTAATGATAGAGGACATAGCCTTTTAATTTGTTTTCAAACAATATTTTGCTTATTTTGCTGATTGTAGTAGGTAAGATTTGATAAAAAAATGTCTTTAAAATTGTATATTTTTCCAACTCGAACAAATAACAGCCAAAACAAAGATATACCCCATATTCAACTGCATTTTTTTACCTGATCTAGACCCCAAGAAGTACTGCACTACACGTAAAATGCCATAATACTGCCATATTTATAATCAATTCTCAGACTTTTACACTGCTAATTTTTAATCTTACAATTTGATATTTGCACTAAAACACAATAGCATGTTCTTAACCACTTTATACACATTTTAACCTTCATTTTTATTGTATATAATTTTTTTTAGGGCGACTTATTTATGAGCACATTCTATAGCCAAACCTAAAATCTCATTGCATTTGTATAATAACAATAAATGCATTCAATTCAATTCAATAACAGCCAAAACAAACAAATCAGGGACACTACTTTCCACCCGATAGCCATACATTGAATTTTACACCCGATCTAGACCCAATAAAGTACTCTCACTGCACATAAAATGACACAAACTGCCAAATGCATATTATTAAGGAGTATTCTCCAATTTTTACTTTAATCTTAGCACTCCTAATGTTCATTTTCCACTTAATTCTACAATATATTTGCACTAAAAGTCCAAGCTCGCGGCTTAGCACTTTAATCCCTATTTTTGCCTTCATTCTTATTGAATAGAAATCTTTTTATGACTACTTAATGACGTGTGCACTTTACGGTGTCGCTTTAAAATCCCATTGTACTTGTATCATGACAATAAAAACATTCAATTCAATTAGCCTTAAAAAAAACACAAAAATAGCGCTCATATATTCACAACAATGATTTACAACCACCAAAAATACTACACACACACTTACCAACTCTCAACTACTGCTTTAAAACATAACTTTTTTATATACTTTTTAATTCAGCGTAAAAAATGTATTTCCAAATAACCTGGTCTTAATCCATTTTTATTTAGAATTGATTTTGAAACCTATTTATTCCATATATAGGCATTTTTTGTGTACTGTCCGCCATGTTAGTCCACTTGATTATTCTTATAAAATGCCCTATATAAATAAAATGTTTTCAAAAAATGGGGGCAAAACGTTTCAGGGGAATTTGCCCGAGTACTGACAAGTACTGCGAATAAAAAAAACTCCACTATGGATGGTTTTTCTACAATCCGTATACAGTACGTGTATCCCGTGGGAAAAAAAGATGCTTTGTTCATTTTGGAAGATTTATGATGTTGTACTTTATCTTTGACTCGCTGTTTAAACTATCAAAAACAACAAAAGCAAAGGAAATTGCGGGTAATAGACCAGGATTGCTGACAAAGTGGGCTACGGCACCCTTGGATTAAGTGGATAGAAATTTTTAGCTCATTAAAAGTGGGAAATGTATTCGAAATGTGTCAAATTGAACCAGAAAAATACTTTAAAAGTTTTTTTTTAGCTATTATATTACATTTTTCATTATTCTTACTATATTTTATCACATACTAAGGAAGAGTAAAATTTGTAAAAAGTTATAAACAATGGCAGTTTATATTCAAGTGCTTAAAATTGGCAACATTTTGTTTTACTTTTAAATATTAATGAAAGTTAATATACACACGCACACACACTCACACAATTTTAAAAAATATATAATTAATTCATTTTGGCCAGGAGCCGCATTCGGCTTGAGAGCTGAGTTTTCGCCAATTCTCTGTTTTAGGGGAGGTTTTTAGATGCATTAAATTTAAAAAAAAAACAGATTTTTTTATCGGGTAGGCCCTAGAATAAATTGTCCGAGTGTGTTTTGGTTGTCAATGTTGCTTTGTACCCTGCGACCAGTCCACCAGTAGCGTCCGTTCAGTTTTTATTGATTGACTTCAATTCGCTATAGTCCGATGAAGTGGTTGGGTAATTTAATGGACCGTTAAAATGTTTTAAATGCCTTTTTTTAGGATCATCCCATTTTTTTTCCTTTTGTAACATATGACCAGTCCACCAGTAGCGTCCATTCAGTTGTGATTGATTGACTTCAGTTTGCTAGAATGAGATGAAGTGGTTGGGTAATTTAATAGACCGTTAGAATGCAACTTGTAAATACATTTTTTCGGATCATTTCTACTATCATCCCATTTTTTTGTTCCATCGCCCTCAAATAACTCTTGGCCACACCCCCCCATCCCTCCCGTTTGTCCATTACGGCCCGGGATTGACGTCAATTAGCTTCAAGGGGTGTAAAATGCAAGTTTCATTTCGACCAACGCATTTGCACTCTTAAGGAAATCAAAGAAACAGCAGTGGATGATGATGATGGTGATGGTGATGATGGCACCGTCTTTTCCCATTTGGCACAAAATGGCTGCCTGGTGCGTGAAGGGAGGCCGTGGAACAAGGTTGGACAGTAGGACATTTAAAGACCACGGGCGGCCAATGCCTCAAACTTCAATCGGGGGGCCGGAGTACAATGCGCCCCCCCCCGCCGGGTGATCATAGGCCGTGAAATCATACCAAAACCCAGAAGCACCTCTGTGACACAAAATGGCCGACCGCGGAGAGGTTTTGGCATAACATAACATTTGGCAGGAAGACGCTTGGCTAACTTGTAGTGGGGGGTTTTTGGGGGGCGGTTTTCAGGGCAAAAAACGAAGATTTGGATATGGGAGTGTAAAAATGAAGCAAAAAAATGTCAAGATGGCTGTAAAATGCGGCAGATTTTTCCCGGGCTCTCCGGGGACGACATCGTGGCATGGAACAGAAGCAGACAGTGAGACACTGGTTGGTTGGCTTGGGGGGGCACGGGGGGGGGGGCGCCGGAGATGGGATTCCCTGTGGATTTCGCCCACTTCTCACTGAGTTTCCCATGACCGTTCATTTAGTAAAAGGTCAGGAAGATTTTTAAAGGCCACCGTCTAACACACTTGAAAAAGCACACGAGGAGGAGATATTACAGTACGGACCGTCTTAGATAAAAAAAATGATGGTTTTTGTGTGATCTTTCTCTCCTGTGCTCTATTTGAACCTTTTTGGTATCGAGGTAGCTATTTTTGGTCCATTTGGATGTAAACAAAAGCGGATAGTACACAAAATATTGACAAATTTGCTGTCAAATGTGACTTAATTACTTCATTTTATCATATTTTTATTTTGGGATTGACTGGTTGCCGATTTAGGGTGTCCCCTGCCTCAGCTCCGGCACCCCTTGGCTATATGTATCTAAGTTTAGTGACATTATTGTTTATCTGTGTATAGGTAGCATTTACTAGCATAGTTTGTCTGGGCCTGCGGCTTATACTGGAGTGGAATTATTTTTTTATTTTTTTGGTGGCTCTTGAGCTGCATGCGGTCCCTAGTCAAAATGAATGTGGCTTTTTTGCTTATTTTGTATAAAGTGGCTATTTAGCTCGTTTTATGCTTCTTATTTTTTTATTCTTTAAGATTCCAATTCGTCAGGACACATTAAAATCAAATTATAAGTGATATTTCCAAAACTATTTGGCAGATTGGATGTTTTAATAATTCAAGGTGTGGCTATTTGACTAAAATGTTGGCTCTTTGTGTCTAAAATTGTTCAGCACCCTTGTTTTAGCCCGTTGTTAGCCGTAGGAGTGTTTTGCTAACAGATGCTAATTTAGCCCGCTGTTTTCCCTTTTACTATTATTCCTTTTGTTGTTGTTTTTTTGTGGGATAAAAACACAAAATTTCCCTAAAAAATGCCTCTTATATAATGTATTTTCCTTTTAAATGTGTGTTCTTTAGCGGTTGCGACTTCTATTCCAAAAAATATGTTAGCGCCTGTCATTAGCCGTACAATTGTTTTGCTAACAGATGCTAATTCAGCCCACTGTTTCCCCCTTTATTATTATTACTTTTTTTGTTTTAATTTTTGATCAAAACACAAAATATCCCTCATGAAAAATGCAACTTATATATTATATTTTCCCTTTAATTTGCATTCTTTGACTTTTGCGACTCTTAGCTAGCTTGTCATGTTCATTGAAGTAGTCTTTAATGGCAAATACACACAATAAAAGCAAAATCAGAGGATAAAAATACTTGCGTGTCCTCGCTACGATTCCCTTTCTTCTTCTTCTATATTTTTTTCTCCCTCCTTATTTCTGTAGGAAGCAGATGACCTCATCATGTTTGTGTTTATTTGTGTGTGTTTTGCACACTGGAAATCCCTGCGGTACTTATTTGCCATTCCTCGCCATCCCGAGACAAACTAGGCCATCGGCGACACTTTACACGTCCACCCGACAACGCCGTTGACATTTTGCGCCCGCGCTAGAAACCTCTCAAGACTTTTTTACGCAGAAAAAAATCTAGTTGTTCATTTTTTCAACTTTTAAATTGCGTTTACAAATGTATGTCGGAGACTGGACTCAAAGTTACGAGAGCTAAACTACAAATACACCCACTTGGTATTTTCCAGCTGTTAAGCAATGACATTCAATAAAGTTTCAATGCAGATATTCAATAGCCATGAAGCCTCGGGGCTAAATTTCAATTTCGCCAAATTAAATAGCATTTGATTAATTAATGAGTCATTTTAGTTGTACTGTTTTCCAAGGCTTATTCCTCCCTTAATAATGTATGGAATGATCGGAAACTTAATTATGCCATAGAAGAAGGATATTCCATGCTTCCAACCCAACTTTTCATTTTTAAATGATAAATCCTCCTCTTAGTCCCGCCCTTCTGTATAACGATTGGATGATCGACCCCAAGCTTTGATTGACAGCAAAATGGGCAAATCAGGGAACTGCTCACACACTAAACATCATAATAAACTAGTTTAAAACTACATACAAAGCAAATATCTCTTTAAATACACGCTTCTACTGTGACTCCTTCTTATTTAAACCAATTTAAAACCACAACAATTATTTATTTGCAAGCAAGTGGCCTTTTTTTATTTAATAATTGTACATTTGGGTAATTCAACGACTCATTTGTGTTGATTTCCATCGTCCAAATTATGAATAATAAACATTTCTGTTACATCATAAATATTCCGGGTATAATTAAAGGTCATTTATACACGAGATACTTTAATTGACATTGATGTACATTTTATACGTTATTAGCAAAGGCACGGAAATGGGTCAAAGGTCATGTTTTTGTCACGTCCTTTATGAGTTTCAGTTCAAGAGAGAAGAAGCGAAATGTATTCTTATTTTTTTATTTTTTTTTTGTCCCAAGCTGAAAAGTTGAAAGATGTGTCTCAGTAGGAGATTTTCAAATGCCCCCCAAAACCCCCCCACTGCACCCCCACCCCCTGTGATTCTTCAAAAAGTGCATCTGTCAAAAGGCTTGGCTTGGGATTCAAACCATTACATGGAGAATAGCTTTCTATTCTACTCAAATATTCACAGTCTGTTTCTATCTTTTTTAACTTTTAATTGAGGGTCAAGGACAAAAATTACATCAAAACTTTTCTTGTTTAATGGGAGTTTCTTTGAGGTCATTCATTCTTGGGGGGGTCAAAAATGATGAATATATGTCCATGGAAGAAGGTTTTTATTCCCCTTTCAATTAAAGTAGCTATAACATTATTTCAAATGAAAAAAATATGGTCATTTTTAAATGAAGAGTATAGATGGATATTAAATTTCCAGATTTTCCCCCCTTTAAATCAATCATTGTCATTTTTTATCCATTTTTTCTGTTTTAGTTCAAAAACAATTTTGTAAAATCTAAAAATATATTAAAAAAATGCTAAAATAAACATGGTTTTAGATCTATAAAATAACAGAATAATCAAGGATTGTAATCCAGTTCTTTTAATCCATTTATTTAAAAAAAATCTATATATTAGTGTAATTTTTAATAATTTTTTTCAGTTTTATTAGTTCAAAAATAATTTTGTCAAATCCCAAAAATATATAAAAAAAAAGCTAAAATGAACATTGTTTTAGATCTATAAAAACACGGAATATTCAGGGCTTATTATTCAGGTATTTTAATCCATTTATTTAAATAAAATTGTAAATATTAGTTTGAGACCCTTCCTCTAACACTTACACTACCATATTTTGCTGTTTAATATACCCCCTATTGTTTTTCCTGCAATTGTGCGCCATTTAATATACCCGGGTATACCCAGGTATACCCGGGTATATTAAATGGCGCACAAACGCAGGCAAAACGATGATGGCCAGGGTTAGACTATTTAGAGTGGTCAAACAGCTAGCCTAGCACGTCAAGTTTTTGAGTATAAGTAGAGACGCAGTATTTTCCCAAACGCTTTGAGCGTGTCGGCAGAATGCGGTTCGGCGCCACCGATGGTTGGACTGCTACAAAGGACGGACGCTTGAAGAGTTTGATTTAGGAAAAGCCTTTTTTAACAAGACAGATGCGCAGTCCACTGAACTGCAGCAACTACGTATTTTGTTTGCGCTTTGCCACTGACGTTGGCTAAGTCCATCTCAGATTTGGCACGCCGTGCACCCAAAGATGACACCCCCAAAAAAAACAAGCACAAAAAAGATTTTGAAAATACACTTTAAGGAATAAACTACTTTTCATTTGAATTTGATCCTAAAACAGAAAAGTCGGCACTCATCATTGACTTTCCCGGGCCACACAAAATGATGCGGCGGGCCAGATTTGGCCCATGGGCCGCCACTTTGACTCCCAGAGTACCAGTTACAGTGTTAGTGTTAGAGTGTTGTTGGTATTATCGTATTTTGCTATTTAAAACGAGTATATGATTTCTGCTTTTTTGAGTCTCCCATTTGTGTGCCATTTAATATACCCCTGCCATTTAATATACCCAGGTATATTAAATGAGGGTATACATTAAACAAAATACTGTACAAGTTTATCACCAAAAAAACATAGTCTTAGCCACAATTCAGTACATCTACAGCACCATTTCACTCTACGTTTTTTTTCTTACGACGCACCACACCGTAAACAGACCACTTAAAACGCCATCCGGTTAAAAATCGGTCACCTTTTACGAAACCTCCCGATGACTTTTTTGAGCGCGCATTGGCAAAGAAATGAAAAAATCATTTTTGCAGACTGAAGTACACACACAGAAGAAGTAAGTATCCACAAATGCAGTGACATTGACACAGAGAAGGGTTTCGCTTGAATACGCACCTGTCCTTCCTTCCTTCCTTCCGCTCGACGGAACACGCCATCGCACATGCCATCGCACATGCCATCGCACATGCCATCGCACATGCCATTCCACCTCCACCACGTACGTACGTGCACGTGTGGATTTCACAAAGCTCCGGGGTATTCATGTATACACACTCCTATTCCTTACAGACTTAAAAAAAGTCCTGTATTATAGTTTCTCTTCTACTTCTGGGCTTTTTTTGTCAGAATTTAACTCAAAGCTATTTTTTTTTATTGATTCACAAAGTTTCTTGTTCTTACTTTTTTAACTTTGTTTTTTTTCCCTTAGGGTTTTTCCCACTTTGACCCAGAAGAGGAATAACTCTGCATCCTTTCATTTTTGGAAAGGTCCCCAGATGTGATGTGTCGGCTATCGATTGGACGCCGTCGACGAGGTTGTCCGTCTTTGGATTGCGGTGAGTTTATGCGGCGTGTACGCGCACGGGTGTTTGTTTATGTTTGACGCGGAGTTTGTTGCCTAGTTTTTGGGTCATCAAAGTAGAAACTTTCAAAATTGAATTCATAAGATAAGTCAAGTGAATTTATAGTTGAGGACATGGTGCGTGAGTGGTTAGCGTGTTGGCCTCACAAGTTTGGGGTCATGGGTTTGATCCTTGGTGGGTCTTCACTATGTGGACCTTGTGTGGGTTTTCTACAGGTATTTCACTTTACTCCCACATCCGAAAAACATGTTAGCCAGGCCAATTTAACACTTTAAATTGTCCTTAGGTATGAGTGTGAGCATTAATGGTGGTCCTAGGCTTGTGTGGGTTTTCTCCGGGTACTCCAGATCCCTCCCATATCCCAAAAACATGCTAGCTAGGCTAATTTAACACTCTAAATTGTCCTTGGATATGAGTGTGAGCCTTAAAGGTGGTCCCTAGGCTTGTGTGGGTTTTCTCTGCGTACTCTGATTTCCTCCCACATACCAAGAGCATGCTAACTAGGCTAATTTGAATAGAGAAGGTGCTTTGGCTAATTTAGCACCCTTTTTGTCGGATACTACACAGTCACCTCTAGAGCCAGCCCTTATTGATCTGTTGACATTTTTTTGATACCAAATCTTGCAGTGGAGGAGGAGCTAGATTTCTCATTTGCATATTGAACAGTATAATCCCAGTTCAGCCATCTGTATGTGTTTTTTTTAAATATCTCTGTCAGTGGTTTTCGGTCCAATACTTTTACAAGCACCTCGACATTGATTCCCCCCCCCAAACCCCCCCCCCCCCCCCCCCCCACAAAGCCCCCCTCGTCCCCCCTACAACTACATTTCCGAGGCCCAGGGTCTTCACCATTTAATTACACTCCAGTGAACAAGCAAAAAAGGTCTGGCACTAGTCTGGAAGGTGTCAGTGGAATGCACCAAAGTGCCTCACCTGGCTCTAACAAAAAGAATGGGAAAAATGGAAGATATATTCCATTGCATTTTATTTTGCTTTCCATTTTCTTTCGCCCACATCGTCGTCCCACTTGTTTTTTTTTTGGGTGAATTGCTTGACCGACCCGTAGATGAACAATTATGCAAAAAAAGAGCTCCCGTTTCTTTTTTTTTAAAGCTCATTTTGGTGATGAGGACGCTAATTTATCAAGGCAGCTCTGAAAGAAAAACATGCTTAAATGCGTATATATTCATCTATATCGTTCTTTCATTTAATGGCTGTAGGTTTATTTTAAATCACCCTCTAATAGGCGTATGTTTTTATCCATTTGTATGTATAAAGTATATTAGCGGGTATTAATCATAGGAGATTCCTATAGACTTAAAAAAATAAGTATACATCATCCTGAGCTCTGCTTTAATTAAGAGTATTTATTTAGTATTTATTTATATATTGACCGGGAAATACTTCTTATGAATTTAACTACATTCAGTTTGCTATTATCATTTAAATTCACTTATATTTTTTTTTAAGAAAATGTCTGTCATTGCGTTTCACCGTTATTAAAATTTATTGCTAAAATTACACAGAAACACACTAACATTTTATTTTATTCATGTTATAAAGCTTTATCATATTTTTCTATTCACACCAATAAGTAGAAAGTAGTCATTTGAAATATTATTGATATTATCATCAGGATTTTTGTCTTAAATCATTCATTAGTACTTGGTATTTGTATTATGATATTCATTACTCTACTACAAAATAGTGTGTTCTGACCTCTGACCTCAAACTAAGTTAGAACGTTCACTAGTACTTCAAATATAAATCATAATTTCTCAACTGAAACAGTTATTAAGTTGTATAACCTAAAAATACCGAATACTTATTGCTATCAAGAGTGCTAGGCAAGCAAAAAATAATGTCTGTCAATTTGCCTTTGCAGTAATACATAATTTACATCATAAGCCCTTTTTAAGACCCCAAAAAAACAAGAACTCCAATTGAGTATAATACGCAAAGACCCCCATAAAAATAACATGCATACAGTTAAATGCCTTTTTAGACCCTATATCAAAACAAGAACTCAAATTGAGTCAAAATTATAAACATACCCCGCCTCCCTCCCACTAAATACAGATAAAAAATACACCTAACGCCCTTTTTAGTCTCCCAAGAACCAAGAACTCCAATTGAGTATAATACACAGACCCCCATAAGAGTAAAAAGAATACAGCTAAAGCCCATTTAAAAAAAAATGCAACTCCCGACCCCACCCCATCCCCCATATTTACAGTATCCCCCCCTCTACCCGCTCACAACTCAAATCCATCCCTTCTAAAAGCACACTACATCCCTCCAGATGTTCCTTTTCTTCTTCTTGCACTCGCCCTCCTCACTCGTGTCCACTTGTGTCCAACTTGTCCAAATGAGGCCGAGAAGCCCTCATTAAGCGATCGTCTCGCAAGGTGTCGCACCTCTGCCTTCACCTGTCACAACCGAGGGCATGTAAGTTCAAGATCGCTGCTGACCCCGCCCCCAACACTCGCTGAAAAAAAGGGGGAGGGGCCTTAGATCCCCCTCATACACACGCATGAACACACAGACTCCAACAATTGACTGCGCACACACACACACACACACACGCTCATTGACGATCGCACTCCAATTCACTACGCGCGCGCGCACGCACACACGCACGCGCACGCATACGCCACCGTGGTGAGGGACGTCGGGATTGGACACAGCAGGGGATCCCTCGCAGTCCGTTTTGCGCCTCGCTTGCCGTATCATCGTCGTCTTTTACCGGGAGGACATGCGACGTCCGCGCGTCTCCTTTCGCTCCTTCCTCCGCTCTTTTCTCCCTCTTTTCTCCCTCTTTTCTCCCTCTTTTCTCCCTCTTTTCTCTCTCTTTTCTCTCTCTTTCCTCCCCCCCTTTCTCCGCTCTTTCTCCTCCACCTCGACTTACGAATCCACTCGCGTCTCCTCTTCGGCGCTTATTTCACATTTTGTAACCTGAACTTTCCAAAAAAGGAGCAACAAACTAGAAAATAATCGCCCCTCCTCCAAGAAAAATAGTTTTCCTTGTGTTTTTTTTATTTATTTTTAAATCTTTTTGGTAGTCCACAACGCCACTTTTCATTGTGAGGAGCTTCTTTCTACCTGGTTTTGCATTGGACATGAATAATCCATTTTCTATTCTCGCATGGGCGGAGCTTTAATTTCTAGAAAGCATAGAGCACGCACGCACGTACGTACGCACGCACGCACGCACTTGAACGATATCATATTTAACGCCGCGCTTGGTCTTTTATGCCGTTTTTTTTAGACGCGAGAAGTAACTTCTAAGTGGTGGAAATGCGCGTCTATTGACGAGATTTCACATTTTTTCCTTTTTTAAAGCATTAAAACGGCTTTCACTATGAAGGGAAGAAGTTTCTTTGTTTTTCTTTTTGTCTTTTGGACATGAAAAGGAACAAACATAATCCACGTCAGGTAAGAAGACAATTTCATCACCTCATTAACAGCCATTATGTCTATTTATTTATATTTTGGCCATTATTTTCCCATAATTCCACGTTCCTTTGCCCCCAATGACATAAAAACATAATATTTACAGTCACTTATTATACAAAATTTTTAAAAATCTGTTTGAATGCCAATTTTAAAGATATTACACGTGTCACCGACCTTTAATCTCTTCTTAAATGGCAATAATATTCTATGTATTGACTTTTTTTAATCACTAGCATTTTAACGTCCATTTTAGACAAAATTCTAATAATTATCCACCTCGTAATTAATAAATAGGACCTATTTGAGAAAGAATGTTGATGGCAATGTGTAAATGAAAGGTAATATAAAAAAAGATATGCTGACAAACCCTCCCCCCCCAAAAATAAAATAAATAACTGCAGTTTAGCATACTTCATATTTTACAGTATAATACAAATCATTTAAAAACATGTAAACGCCCCCTCCCCCCTCTATCCCATAACTTATAATATAACCTGCTGCCCTATACTATCATTTCTAGTGGAGTAGCAATGCATTGTGGTTTATTTCGTGCAACATTGTGCTACTGCGTGCGTACTTGGTCGATTTTATTTTTATTTTTTTGCAAAAATGGACTTTATTTGACCCGACGTCATTGAAATTCAGCCCGTTTTTTCCCCCGCATTTGTCAAAATACACAATACGTGTCCTTGGGCTATTCTCTTGCTAGTGGACAAGAAATGAAAGCTTAGATTAAATTGCTATTAAACGGCACCTTCCGCCTGTTTAGCACATTTTTTTACAATGTTTAGCAGACAATTTAAGAAGCTTATGTTTGTCTACACTTATTATTGACGAATATAAAATAATACACACTGCTTTTTCATACTTTAGTAAAGTTTAATCTAGTCTAATTCACGATAACTGGAATGTTAAACACGTTAAAAACCGTAAACAAATCTCTCAACATGTGAAAAATGTAATTTATTATGACTGAATACTATACATAGTTGTGTATTTTAGTGTAATATTTCTTTTTGTCATATTGATTGTTAAGGAATGAGTCGGTTTCACGTTTTTAGTGAATAGTTTGATAGAGTAAAGTCATAGTAGCGAGTAACTTGTAGTCGTCGTGAATAATGTATAACTGTACTTCTATATTGGGCCATCTTTTTTATTTATTTTTGGTGAAAAATAGAGGTTTTAAAAATCGCTTTCTGCCAGAAAACACGTTTTAACACATCAGAAGCAATTTATTCTTGTTTATTGAGTCTTATTCTAAAAACAAACCCTATAAACACCAAAAACTACTTTGCACTTCATTGTCAACTGTCTATAATATATATATATTTTTTTCTTTAATGTTTATTTTTTGTCCAAAAACTACTTATCAAGGTTGTACTTCATTGTCAACTGTCTATATAATATATATAATTATTTTTAAAATATTTTTATTCTGTCCAAAAACTACTTAGTAAGGTTGTACTTCATTGTCAACTGTCTATAATATATATATATTTTTTTGTCAATCCGTCATATTTTTAAAGGGCCAAAAGGGAGAAAAATTGAATTTAAAGTACCATTTTTTTTCATCGTTGTCGTCACGTTTGATGAAATCAGCGAGATTTTCTCCATTTTTTTTTTACAAACCGCCGTAAAGAAAGCGAAACGCGATAGGACCAAAATTCTGTACTCCAAAATGATTGGCTAGAAGGTCGACAAGGAAAGGTGTGGCTTTACGCTGTTGCTACTTGGCTTTTTTGGGAGGTTACAATACGCGGGTGGAGTTTGGGCGATTTTCATTGGCTCCACGGTCAACAATTCCTCCCAAAAATGAAAAAAATCATGGCTTTAAGTACGTAAATCCTCATTTCATAGTAACAGAGGCTCTACTTTTTCACCTTTCATGACCTTAAACCTAAAATGAGTTGATAAATAAAACGCGACATTGAATTCTAAGCCATAAAAATGTTCAACACGTTTTTTTTTTGTGGCACTTTGGTTTGGAGTTGTTATTCATTCACCCCTTTTATTCTTAACGTTGTAGTCGAGTCGCTACGAGAAACTCTTGACGGGCGACCAATCGATTGCAGGGAAATGTTGTTTTTTTGAAAGATTTTGAAGTTAAAAAAAGCAACAAAAAAAAATTTGGTCTGATTTAATTGCCGTAAATATCCGTTTTTTTTAGGTCTGCACTTGTTTATATTCTGACCAAAATTGCAATCGTAATTATTACAAAAAAATTAATAAAATATATAAAATTGCATCAGATTGACACAGGATTTTTGACTCATTTCGAACCATTACCGGGATAAAAACATTTTGCCTTTTGATAAACTACACAAAAAAACTAAAATATTGTTAAGACAGAAAAATTAAAATACATCACCCCCAATAAAATCAGGCATTTAAAACTCCTCCCAGAACCCGTCGCTAATCCTAACGTTAGCTCGATTAGCGCGTCGCAACACTGTGTGTGTGTGTATATGTGTGTGTGTTTTTTGTGTATTTACCCCCCTAAAAAAATGAAATGATTTCCACGAGAGACGAAGAAAGAACCAACAGGTGACATCATTGACTAGAAAATCTTGGGGAAAAAAATGGCTGGTGTGGATGTCGCTTTTGTCAAGAAGGGCCGCGGGGTGTCCTCAAAATGGCGACCAGTTAATTATCGCGCAACAAGACACAATACAGACCATTTTCTTTGCCACCTGAAACTCTGCCAAAACACACACACAATCACACACTAGAAAAAAATAGAAAATAAATGATAACGCGTTGTTGAAAATAAGAAAAATTGAAAAGCATGAGCAGACCCTTTTATTAATTAATTTATTTATTAGTAAGAAATTTGATTAAAAATATAACAAGGGACCTCTTCGCTAAATACTGCGCTTATGCGAAAGCAAATTATTTATTCCTATCGTTTTATTTCCCCTAGAAATTGTTTACAGACAATATAGCGCAAATAACCTATGGCTCACGACCCTAATGTGGCTCTTTGGATGGGTGTCATATGTCTCCCCGCTAACCTGTAAACAAAAATGCCACTCTAGCATCGCTTTAATCATTTTTTTTTTAAATTAGACTCCCTTATGAATGTATACTGATTGATTAGCAAAAATGTAAATAATTCTGATACTTTTTGTACTTTAAATGTTGAAATGACCCAAAAAGGCGCTTATTTCCTATATTTTGACTTTTAAATTCCTAGTACGAACATATAAAATAGGATTTTTTTCCGTCCAGCTTTCAAAAAACTTGGCGACCAATCCCCTACGTTTGAGTAAAACGTTACATCGTCACTCACGGCACCCCCGTTTCAAACCCAAACCGTTAAACGTCAAGTCAAAAAAACGGACGGAGCCCCTGCGCGCCCCATGCAATCTTTACCAGATGGAAACAGAGAACATGAATGGAAGCTCAGGGAGGAAAAGGTAATTTCGGAGGAAGCGTGGGTGTAATTCCTCGCGCACCTCTCCTCCGCCATAAATATGGATTGAAACGCCGGCCCTCCCACACGCCGAATGTCACTCGCCCTTTCTTGGCGGGGTGACCAACGCATAAGGACGGAGATCCGTCTAGGAGGGCGCAATCTTAGGAATCTAGGCCTTGTTTTCATTCCTTAAAAACAAAAAAAAATGAAGTGAAAAGTTTAGCGGTCAAAAAGACGAATAAAAAAAGATGGCCTTGGACAAAATCAGTCAACGGGCAAACCGCCGTCGCATTAAAATGATATACGTGGCGGTCGTTACCATTATATTCAATTATTCGGACGTTAGGTACCCACCCGGCCGGGTTTGTTCTGGAGTGGTTAGCATGCTGGCCTCGCAGTTCAGGGGTCGTGGGTTTGATTCCGGGTTGGTGGAGTTTGCATGATCTCTTGTATGGGTTTCCTTGAGTAATCCAGTTTCCTCCCATATCCCAAAATATGTAGCGTAAAAGCTAATTGTATGCTAAATTGCCCTTAGTTATGAGTGTGAGCATTAATGGTTGTCCCTGGGCTTGTGTGGGTTTTTTCTGGGTACTCCAGTTTCCTCCCACATCCCTAGACATGTTAGCTAGGCTAATTTAGCACTCTAAATTGTCCTAAGGTATGAATGTGTGCCCTTAGCTGTGATTGGTTGTCCTTTGTCTGGTGGCCTGCCATAGGCTGGCCTCCTCCCACCTGGTGCATAAAGTCAGCTAGGATAGGCTCCAGGCCCTTCTGTGACACTTGTGAGGATGAGCGGTTCAGAAAATGAATGAATGAATGGGGCGTTCCAGGTTAAGCTATGCTTTAATGCTGCTAACTAAGTGTGTAGTATGTAGCTTGGGAAGAGGTTGGAGTTGAAAAGCTAAGCTTCCAAAGGACAGATGGATTTGTACTGTAGCGCGTGGGCGAGCTAAAAGCTGCTACAGGTGTCATGGCGCTTGGAGAGGTGACATGGTGAGATATGGCTGTCTCATTATCACCGCTCCTTTTCAATCACACGTTCAACTCTCCACGTCTGTCCGCACACCATCCATCCATCCAATAATCCATCATCTGACATTTTAAACCAATCCTCCATCCTTGAATGGCTATCGTATCATACGGATGTTTTAGCATTTTCGCTTTATCATGTCGTTGATTTTTTTGGGTCAAAATATTTGTCGATAGAGAGATTGAGAAATTGTTTCTCTTCGATATCGGCAGATTCCCCAAGCTGGGATGGGCTCCGGCACCCCCGCGAACCTTGTGGGGATAAGTAGTTCAGAAAATGAATTAAAAAAAACATCTGTAAATAGATGATTGTAATAATATCACTGTCTCTCTTCAGCATGAGCAGATTCCCTAAAATGGGATAGGCTCCAGCACCCCCGCGAACCTTGTGGGGATAAAACGTTCAGAAAATTCTTATTTTTTAATTATCTAGGTAGATGAATGTAATTATCCAACAGTTTCTCTTCGGTATCGGCATTTTCCCCAAACTGGCGTAGGCTCCAGCACCCCCGCGAACCTTGTTAAGATCAAATGTTCAGAAAAATATATTTTTTAAAACATCTAAAAATAGATAATCCAACAGTTTCTCTTCAATATCGTCAGATTTCATAAAATGGCATGGGCTCCAGCACCCCCGCGAACCTTTTTGAAGATAAGACGTTCAAAAAATGAATTTAAAAAAACATCTGTAAGTAGATAATGTAATAAACCAACTGTTTCTCTTCGGCATCGGCAGATTCCATAAAATAAATTAGGCTCCAGCACCCCTGCAAACCTTTGTGAGGATAAGACGTTTAAAAAATGAATTAAAAAAAAATCTAGGTAGACAATCGTAATAGTCCAACAGTTTCTCTTCAGTATCGGCAGATTCCCCAAACTGGCATAGGCTCTAGCACCCCCGCGAACCTCGTGAGGATAAGAAATTGAGAAAATTAATGAATAGAGAATAGCCAAAAGCAATAACGCAAGATAAAGAAACGTAAGGTCACAGCACCATTGGACAAAAGAGTGCGGCGCGTCTCCGCTTTGGCCAACACAGGCTCTTTTTTTTCAACACGTTATTTAATTTTTCAATATGGTTTCCTCCATGAATTTGGTTGCGATCAATAAAGCCAAAGCGGCCCAAGGCCTTTTTTTTCTCCACCAAAGGGAATTTGGCCAAAAAGGAAGGAGGAGTCCTTGAGGAACTTGCCTTCGCTTTCCAGCAAAACATTTCAAGGTTAAACATTAGATTTCCAGCCCTTTTCAAAAAAATTGGATCTTTTAGTTTGCCACACAATATTGTGTGCTTATAAAACTGAAAAAAATATAGAAATACATACAAAAAACAAAGACGAGAAGCTGTTCTTGCATCAGAAATCAATCCGACTCTCATCGTCTCAAATTTGACCAAAATAAAATCAATCCTTGCGGAAAAAGTAGAGAAAACATGCTTTTTTAATGAAAAGTTATATTTTAATGTCAACTCGGTTTCACGTGGGCCGGACCATTAATTAAAAGCCTTGAATATTCCGTTTTTTTATAGATCTGAAACAATGTTTATTTTACCTCTTTTTTAAATATATTTTTTGATTTTGTTAAATTATTTTTTAACTAAAAACTGAAAAAAAGGATTAAAAAATGACAATTATTGATTTAAAGAACTGGATTAAAAGCCTTGAATATTCCGTTTTTTATGGATCTAAAACCATGTTTATTTGAGATTTTTTTAAAATATATTTTTAGATTTGACAAAATTATTTATGAACTAAAAACGCAGAAAAAATGATTTAAAAAAGGACAATGATTGATTTAAAAGGGGAAAATAAGGAAATATAATATACGTCTATTTTTATCATTTTAATTTGATCCTAAAACAGAAAGTCGGCACTCATGATAGATTTTCCCGGGCCACACAAAATGACGCGGCGGGCCAGATTTAGCCCCCGGGCCGCCACTTGGACACCCGTGTCATAGGAGGTTAAAAAAAATATTGTAAACGTTGGTAAGTTCCAATTGGTACCATCTAGCATTTCCTTTTTCTTGCTAGCAATCCTTTTATTTTGTCCGAGTTCTTCACTGCTGTCTATTTATATTTCTTTTATCTGCCATTGAAAATGGAGATGATTAGCATTCAATAGTCTTGATTGGGCTATTCTTCTCATTGTTTTGTACGTAGAAAGTCAAACTAGCGATGGAAATGGATAAGAATGGAAGACAATGAAAGAAAAGGGAAATCAACACACAAATGAATTGCTCATTTCTCTTTGCGTCAAGAGTATTTGGAAGCAACTCTTGACTAAAAAAAAAAATGTATTTCCGCCACCGATGATGATGATGATGCACTCCACATGACGCTTTCGGCCTATTGTAGCATCTGGCGCACGCTATCCAACAATCTGATCAGTTTGCCATCTACTCTAGATCTCATTTGCCATTTTCCCATGCTAATCCTCTTAGCACAAATATGGTCGAATACAAAAAAATGTGGTAATAACATTAAAAATGAATGCTATGATTTTACAATAGCCAATTATTAAAAGGAACAAACATTTACTCGCGTTTCTAAAAGAATACAAAACCCACAGAGGCATTATGTGGGAATGAAAACCCCCCAAAAATTGACAAAAAAAGCCCAAAACAGAAAATAGTACTCGTGAAATTAATATTTCCTAAAAAAAATAACATGTGTACATATACTTTGATGTTGTCCTTGTTTTTACCGTGTGTCAGTTCTACGATTTCCTTTTTGAAAGAAAAACTTAGCCCACCGGTGTCAAAGTGGCGGCCTGGGGGCCAAATCTGGTCCGCCGCATCATTTTGTGTGGCCCGGGAAAGTAAATCACAACTTTTTGTTTTAGGATCAAATTAAAATGACAGATATAGATGTGTATTACATTTCCTGATCCCCCCCCCCCCCTTAAATCCATAATTGTCATTTTTTATCCATTCTTCTGTGTTTTAGTTCAAAAATCGTTCTTTAAAATCCCGAAATATATTTTAAAAAAAGCACAAATAAACATTGTCTTAGATCTATAAAAAACGGAATATCCAGGGCTTTTAATCCAATTCTTTTAATCCATTTATATAAAAAAAAATACAAATATTCTATCAAAAATGGTCCACGGGAAATCAAGTTGACATTAATGCTGCCCGCCAACCAACCCTAACCCTAACCCGAATCTGACACCCTTGCGTTAGCCATTTACGGCTAAAAATATTAGCCATTTTTCCTCCTTTACTTTGTCATTTTCCACCAAAAAAAACCTCCCGAGCTACAGCTAAAATCTCTTAAAGGTCAAGCCTTTACAGATCAACCCCACGAAACCAAAGCCCATATCCATTGTGAGTCATTTTTTTAGCAAACGTATTTAAGCCATAAGCGATATGAACGCCGCCAGTACATTTGATTTTTTCGGTGCCACGCCGGAGTAGCGAGCGGCTTTTTTGGAACCCCAGGGAGCAATTCAAGCTAGCCGAGTGAGGTGCCTTTATAGCGGCCACTTTAGCTGTCAGTGCCTGGGGGAAATTGACCCCGGAGCCCTTCAGTCACAGGCCACATTCTTAACCACTCAAGCATGGCTGCCCACCACAGCGCTTGGTTTCACTGATCTCCAGCGGGGATTTTTGGGGGTGTCATTCCTCAGCCATTGTTTGGAAGAAATGTAGCGTTTTGGGTGGAAAAAAAATGGAAAAAAATGTATTATTCTGCTAGTTTTCATAACAAGTCTTTATGGATGAATGATGATGGATCAAAAAATGCTCCTAACTTTTTCTGGGATTCTTTTGTTAGAGGATTTTTAACACTAACATGCACAAACGTGTACTATTTATATATTTTTTCATATATTTATTTATTAACCTAACTATTAACTATCTATTTATGTCTAAAATGTCTTTTTCTGTGTCTGTATTCTCACATTCTTACTACCGTGACAACCAAATTTCCCCAAAACGGGATCAATAAAGTTATCCAATTCAATTTAACACACGTACACACAATAAAAAATACGATTATATGTTATTTAGGGACCAAAAATGTTCGAAAAACTCTTTGGGTTGTGAGTACTTTGTCCTCAAATACAATATACAGTAATACCTTGAGATACGAGTTTAATACCTTCCAGGACTGAGCTCATATGTCGATTTACTTGTATCTCAAATCAACATTTCCCCTAAAAAAATGAACTATATTCAAATGAATTCATTCTCACCCAAAATTGACTAAAAAACTGGATAGTTTAATGGAAAAACATATTGTTATTGGTTGTAATTCACCATCTACTTAGAAAGTAACAAATAACTAGTGATTTTGTTATGATGAACATGAACGCAAATGACATGACAATAAGAGGAAAATAAATAACGTAATGAATGACTGTGAGAGATGAAGGTATTATCTCACTGATTATCTGCCATTTGTGCTATTTTCACCGAGTGGAATTAACCTTCCTTAATCCTCTTGTGACATTTTCACCAGATGGACTTTTTGAATAAGGACGAAATTCCATTGGCTTACATGACAACTCACACTTCACAAAACTTACTATGTGCTTCTAGTTTTAGTTTTTTAGCTAGCTCTACAATGTCTGTTTTGTTATATTTACATTATTTTTTTTATAAATGGATTAAAAGCCCCTGAATATTCCGTTTTTTCTAGAACTAAAACAATGTTTATTTTAGCTTTTTTTATATATATTTTTAGATTTTACCAAATTATTTTTGAACAAAAAACACCCAAAAAAAGATTAAAAATGACAAGTATTGCTTTAAAATGGGGAAAATTAGGAAATTTAATATAAATCTATACTCTACATTTTAATTTGATCCTAAAACAGAAAGTCGGCACTCATGATTGACTTTCCCGGGCCACACAAAATGATACGGCGGGCCACATTTGGCCCCCGGGCCGCCACTTTGACACATATGCCTTATAACCATTGTATATAACCAATGTGGATTGGACGTCCACTCCTCTTCAAGGGATTTTTCCAAATTTGGGGTTAGCTATGGCAACTTGAATTTTTTGGCGCGCGCGTGGGTGCCGACGGGGGTGTCGAGGCTGTCTTTTTGGTGTGAATTAGCCCACGTGCGTTTGTGGTGGTCCTTTGGTTACGCAAAGGAATTGTTGTCGCAGCTGTCAGTGTGGCTCATCTCGGATGACCTTGGCGCCGACGTCGGAGGTCACGTGTTAGCACGTGCGCCGCCGCTCTGCTGCCGTGACGGGAGATTGTGGCGCCACCATTTGCCATCTGGAAGCGTATGGTTATTGAATATTGATGTAGCGTGAATGACGATATTATCTAGCTATCGATTATTTGCTTTTGCCGCCTTCCTTGCGTTTGTCAACTGCTTTTCAATTGAGCGCGAATAGAACATCTCCAACTGTGACTTATTTTCTACCTCGCCATCTCTATTTTAATCTGGGAGGGAGAAAGGGGGAGGGATTAGGCCAATGTTGGGGGAAAGTTACATGATAGGAGCGAGAGTTAGAGATTAAGTAGATTGCGCTTGTAAACTCTTTGGGTCTCATCTGGGATGACGTAGGGCGGAGCATCAAGGACAAATACCCAACAAAAAGTCATGTTTGTAAAAATAATAATAAAAATAATAATAATAAAAGGGAAAAAAAACAGTTTTCGTCACAGAATGCTTTGGATTTCGCAAAAGATAAACTGACAAATTTGGATTTAAAACTAGTTATGTGATCATCTCATTTTCTGAACCGCTTTATCCTCACTAGGTAGTTGTATGAGATTTAGAAATTCACCAAAAAGTGCACAAATAACAAATAGACAAATAAATAGTCACAATGAATAATAAATTAATACATAAATCAACAACATAAATAAGTAGGGAAGTGTACAAACAACAACAACTAACCAAATTGATAAATAATCAATAACTAATAATAATAAAGGAATAATCAACAAATAAGTAATAAGTAGTCAACATAACAAATAAGTAGTCAATATAACAAATAAGTAGTCAAAATAATAGATTAGTATTCAACATAACAGATAAGTAGTAGTCAACATAATAAATAAGTAGTCAACATAACAGATAAGTAGTATTCAACATAATAGATTAGTAGTAGTCAACATAATAAATAAATAGTCAGCATGAATAAGTGGTCACTTAAATATGTAGGTACAAAGTCAAATTTGTAAAAATATTTTCCTATAATCCTTAGCAGGGTAGTAGGCATAACTCAACCCATTTAATAATTAAAATATGAATTTTCAATATAAAAAAAACACAATCCATGGCCTAACTAACTAACATATGTACGACTTTGACTGATTGATCGGCTGCCAAATGGTTCGCTTGAATGCTTGTAATTGTTTGGGAAGGTTTTAATCCGGATTCTCCATTTATCAGACTTGGGCTGCATTCGTGCATTCAGGTGTAATTTCCAATCAAATGACTTACCTTCTTACTGATAGAATAACTTGGAAAAATTAATGACTTGAGCCAATTGGCCTCGGCATTGGCGCCAGACGCTAATTTGACGGCTATTATACAATCCAATATTTATTTATTTGTCCACCCATGCTAGCATTAAACCTCAACCCAATTGTATGCTCCAGCACCCCCTGTGACCCTTGTGAGGATGACGGCTTCAGAAAATGAATGAATGATCTTCAACATTGTCATTGATGAAGCCTTTCTTTGTTTTTGTTTGGCAGGATCCATCTTTGTTGTGATTGGTCGCCGCTTATCGTCGCTCTCGTCCGATTGGCCGCGAAAAAAAGCATGTCCCAATGTTTGCTTGCGACAAAAGCGGCAACATGATGGAAGTGAAAGAGCGACGCCCCTACTGTTCCCTCAACAAGACCCACAAGGACAAAGATGGCTTGTACCCAGGTGAGATAGCAGCCCAGCTTTTCTACTTACTTTATTTTCCAGTAACTCTACTTATTGTTTTGGTCTAGGAGACAACGCTATTGGCCAGAAAGATGGGCGTGTCCCAACTCAAAAGTCTTACTCCTCCAGTGAGACCCTCAAGGCCTTCGACAAGCACCAAGATCAGACCAGGTGGGATTTACAATTATATTTATTAACCCAATTTATTTTATATTTTTTCGGGTGGGTGGTCGAGTGGTTATTGCGTCGGCTCGCAGCTGTGAGGTTGTGGGTTCGAGCCTCCCCGATTTCCTCCCAAAACATGCTAACTAGGCTAATATAGCACTCTAAATTGTCCTTGGGTATGAGTGTGATTGTTAATGGTGGCCTCTGGGCTTGCGTGGGTTTTCTCTGGGTACTCCACTTTCCTCCCACATACCCAAAACATGCTAGCTAGGCTAATTCAACACTCTAAATTGTCCTTAGATATGAGTGTGAGCATTAATGTTGGCCCTGGGCTTGCATGGGTTTTCTGCGGGTACTCCACTTTCCTCCCACATCCCATAAACATGCACGCTAAGCTAATTGTATGCTAAATTAGCTCAACTATGATTGTTTATCTTTTGTCTGCTCGTACCCTGGCATTGGCTGGCCACCGATTAGGGGTGTCCACCGCTAGGCTCCAGCACCCCCCACGTGAGGATACGCAGTTCAGAAAACGCATGAATACATTTTGTAACTTGTAAATTTGATATAGGAAAGGAGTATTTATTTTTCTTCTTAAAATTGGATCACAAATTCACATTCCTTCTATCAAACAAGTACAAATATAAATGAAATATTCAGAAAGGCTTTAATAATTCATCTCGTCAAGTATGGATGATGCAAATGTTGACCATCTTTCAACATGTTTTGACAGGATATTTTATGGCACATCAAAAGAACACAAGGACACCATTCATCGTGGAAAAGAAGATTATAACATGGAACGTGAGTACTACAATAAATATCATAACTTTGGATTATTATTATTGGAAGATGGCACAAAATTCTCAAATTCAATTCATTCTTTTTTTAATCATTCTTACATGGCTGTGTCAATTTTTTAAATATGGGTCTACCGTGAGAATTTCCAATCATAATTGCAGTCAGTACAGGACAGAAAAATATGAAATATATGAAATATGATTATTCAAACCTCACCAAAGTAGACCAAAAAATAAAGAAAAAGGAAAAGCGTTTTTTTTTATCCAGCAGCAATTAATGGAGCATCCATTTAAGGAGATATTTTTCCAGAGTTTGTGTAATTGTAGCTCATTTAAAATTAATCAAACTTTTAATTGGGGAGCAACACACTTCATCTTTCGCGGTGACATCAATTACAGAAAGCGCTTAGAATTTCCCTTTCATTTGCTAATTAAAGATGGAAAGAAACATGCTGGGATTTTCCTCAAAACGTAATTTTTTTATTTAGATTTCAGAGGATTGATAAGATGTCACATAATAATTAATAGTAATCATGGGATGAGTAATATTTTAATATGTGGTTGCTTTGTTATTGAAAGTGATGACAGCTACTTCACAGCGATAGTTGACTTTGTGAATCGATAACTTAATACGGTGGTTTGTCGGGTGAATGGAAACATTTATTTATTCACAAATCATTACAAATGCAACATAATTCAATCTTTCCGCACTGTGAAGCGCAACTAAAAGACAAAAGTGAGCCTTCTATAGGGATCAATACTGGTTCATCATTGCAGAAAAGTCCTTTTAGTACACATCCATATTGTGTATAGTATAACTCAACTCCCAAGTACTACTACAGCTGCATCTAGTTGATGTATAACACTTTCTACTACTACTACTATAACAACAACTACTACTACTACTACTCCTACTAGCTCTACTATTGCTGCTACTACTATTACTACTACTACTCCTACTAGCTCTACTATTGCTGCTACTACTATTACTACTACTACTCCTACTAGCTCTACTATTGCTGCTACTACTATTACTACTCCTACAACAACTACTACTACTCCTACAACTACTACTAATACTACTCCTACAACAACAACAACTACTACTCCTACAACAACAACAACTACTACTCCTACAACAACTACTACTACTCCTACTACAACTACTACTATTAGCTCTACTATTACTGCTACTACTACTGCTGATACTACTGCTACTACTACTACTACTTCTACTACTGCTGCTACTACTACTAATAATAATACTACTACTACTACTGCTGCTACTACTACTGCTGCTACTACTACTGCTGCTACTACTACTGCTGCTACTACTACTAGTTCTACTACTGCTGCTGCTGCTACTACTACTACTACTACTACTATTACCTCGATCGAAGGGAAAGGTTTCTGACCCCCACAGGGGTGTGTTTGTTGCGCGAGTACATCCACACTGGTTAAAATCCAAGCACCAATCTGTTTTTCAGCCCACCACCTAAGTTTCGGCCAACTGGGCGTCTGCGAGCCGCCGTCTCACCACGGCCTGGTCTTCTGCTCCGAGATGGGCCTCCCCCGGCGGGGTTTCTCCACGGCGGCCAGAAGCCGAGAGCGGGACGCCGACGCCCGGGCCGCCACTTCGCCCGAGCGCCTGTGGGAGCGCGGCGCTTTGGGAAAAGCGTCTCGGAGGAGTTCCTGTCTGTCCAGTCGCTCCAACTCGCCGTTGACTCTCACCGACACGGAACACGACAACAAGTCTGACAGCGACTACGGTAAGAACATTTCTCTTTGCTTTCGTCTTAGGAGCTGTCCAAAGCGGCGCCATCTTGGGGATATAAAAAAAAAAAATTGGACAACGTTGGTGGGCCGGATTTAAAAGCCGTATGTGGCCCTTGGGCCGTAGTTTTCCCATGTCTGGGCTAGAAAATCCACTTTGCATCCTTACCTATTTGTTTGTATCTTTTCATCCTCTGAGCGCTTTCCTTTAACAGCTGCGATTTTCATAATTAACTACGGAGATTATTTTTCACACTTTGAGATAAGGCGTCCGTATTTACACGGGCGGCGGCGGCGGCGTACGGCGTATTTTCATTAAGAGACACTAACGCACTCCTGAGTGGGTCTTCATTAAGAGGCCGTGTGGTAATTAAGGGCCAGATAAAGTGCTGAGTCACGGCGTTTGCTATATTAACTTTGATCGGCTTTTTTATTAGATGACATTATATTGTGTATGTCAGGCTTCTGGAGAATTGACTTTGCCTCCAAAAGTGAGTCGTCGTCAACTTTTCAATGACTAATTGACACTTTCAGATGCAGCTGTTTGCCTTGGAGTGGGTGTTTAGCGCCACGCTCATTTTATTAAGCTAGCTCTCATTTACATCTTTGATTAAGTAGCTGAAATGCCAACACATGGTCACTTGTGGGGCTTCTCTCTATAAGAAATATACCTTTTACTTACCTGTCCTGTATTTTATACGTTACTTGGAAGAAAATGTGTTGAAAAAGTACATTTTTTTTGTAAAACCGGTCTCGTTTTAGCCATTTCGGGTCTAATTCGGATGGTATTGGTCGCTAGTAGCAAACAAAAACGTCATCGTTGATTGCTATTTGTAGATAAAAATAATAATAATTTAAAAAAATAAGAAATTTCCAGAATACGGGATAAATAGTTATTTAATCTAATGTCCTTTCCACCTTTTCACTCTGTAAATATAGCGCATCAGTAAGCAATGTTAGCATCATACAGTGACATCTACACCATCTTGAATTTTGTGGATTCTGATTGGACACCCCGTTTTGGAGAACATTTTAGACTTAGTGACGTAAATATGTTTTTTTCAATTGCTTAATAAGGGGAATAGCAATCATTAATAAGGGTAGCAATTGGCTGAGGTTGCCAGGTATGCGTTTACCCCCAGATCTGCATGGACCCAAAAAAGTGTTTTTGAGGATGAGGGAATATAAATATCTCGGGCTCTGTGATTGGCCCAAACGAGATCAGGGTGTCCGTCATCAGGAAGATAAGGAGGACAGGCAGGCAAAGCAGAGAATGGATTGAGACACAAGTAGCGTGTCAAGTAGCAACAGGTTCTTCCCTCTTTTCTCCACTTCCTTCTTCCATCTTGTACTTACTTGGCTGCTCCTTTCATTTCTCAGAAGCCATTTAGAAGGAATCCATTATCACAAGTGCAGCCAGAGACCAAACAAACAAGCTGCCTCGACTTGGCAAAAAGGGAAGAGAGAATCCCCACGATTCAACGACAAACTCGCTCTCTTTAACATTTTTTTCACAACAACAACTAATGATGACCATCGACATAAATAACTTTCATAGTCGCACGCATTTCTTGAAAACTAGCGTGAAGCACCAAAACTTTTCCGTTCCGGGAGAAACCGGAACCGCCTCCAATTCCAATTATCGATGCGATTGGCTCCTCCCCTGCTGTCTGATTTCGGCTTTCAAAGTCTTTCATTCGCAGATATGCAAATAACACAAAATCCGTTCACATGTTAGACAACTGGTGTCAAAGTGGCGGCCCGGGGGCCAAATCTGGTCCACCACATCATTTTGTGCGGCCCAGGAGAGTCAATCATAAATGCCGACTTTCTGTTTTAGGATCAAATTAAAATTATACATATAGATGTATATTACATTTACTGATTTCCCCCCTTTTAAATCAATAATGGTCATTTTTTAATCATTTTTTTTCAGTTTTTAGTTCAAAAATAATTTTGTAAAATCTAAAAATATATTTTAAAAAATCTAAAATAAACATTGTTTTAGATCTATAAAAAACAGAATATTCAGAGCTTTTAGTCCAGTTCATTTAATCCATTTATTAGAAAAAAAATCAAAATATTCTAACTAAACTGGTCCGACCCACATTAAAAGTCAAGTTGACGTTAAATGGGCATTCGACCAACCCTCGTCTGACACCTTTTCCGTTAAACATCGAAAGGTATTGAAAAATTCAAGGTGAGAAAGATCGCATATCAAGCGTATCAAGTGGAGTTTGGGTTTCACGTGTCACTGTAATGCGAATATTGATCAAGTGTCCTGTCAGAAGTGTCGTGGCATAAAACCGACACCATAACATTTATTTCCAGCAATTCCTCCTCCTTGTAAAGACACACTGTGAATGTCTATTGGAATGGCGTGCGGCGTCCCTCCCGCGTACCCCCGCCGGAACGCAAACACATAACGATTATTGCGCGGCGGGCGCGCTGTAATGGGCGGATCGATAGCTCTGCTGTTCTTACAGGATCATTTGGCCTGTGAAGCAAGTGCTCTGACAGCCACTACATCATTAGGACATTAGCACTCAGCCCCCTTTTTTCTTCCCACCCTTCTTTCTCTCCCAGGGCCCGTTTACACCATGACGCTCCCCATCCAATCAACTCCAAACGAGCCGCACCACGGCGCCCTCCGTTCGAACCGTGCCGCGCAAAACCACGTCGGATTGGCCACCGCGCTACAGACGAAACATGACCGGTTTATTTCAAAACGCCCTCTGGTCCAAAAAAATTTGAGGCGTGTTGGGGCGGTGTGTCAAAGTGGCGCCCCGGGGGCCAAATGTGGCCCGCCGCATCATCCTGTGCGGCCCGGGAAAGTCAATCATGAGTGGCGACTTTCTGTTTTTTAGGATCAAATTCAAATGATAGATATAGATGTATATTACATTTCCTGATTTTCCCCCTTTTACATCAATAATTGTCATTTTTTAAAATATTTTTTTCTGTTTTTAGTTCAAAAATCATTTTTTAAATGGTTTAATATATTTTTAGGTTTTACAAAATAATTTTTGAACTAAAAACACTGAAAAATTGATTAAAAAATGACAATATTGATTTAAAGAACTGGATTAAAATCCCTGACTATTCCTTTTTTATAGATCTAAAACTATTTATTTTAGCTTTTTTAATATATTTAAAAAAGCTACAATAAACAGTTTTTAATCTATAAAAAAATGGAATAATGAGGGCTTTCAATCCAGTTCTTTAAATCAATATTGTAATTTTTTAATCAATTTTTCAGTGTTTTTAGTTCAAAAATCAGTTTGTAAAATCTAAAAATATATTTTAAAAAAACTAAAAATAAACATTGTTTTAGATCTATAAAAAACGGAATATTCAGAACTTTCAATCTAGTTCTTTTAATCCATTTATAAAAAAATATATCTAAATATTCTATCTAAAATGGTCCATGTGAAATCAAGTTGACGTTAAAGCGGCCCAAAGCGAACCAACCCGACCGACTTTGACACCCCAGAGTAAATACGAACTGGTGCTTTTCTGTTTGGAGGACAGAAAGTTTGAATTGAAATCACCCCGGACTGGAAATATTAACGTAACGTGGAAAAGGAGGCACGCTAAAGTAACTGCAGAAATCTCCAAGGACGCAGAAGTTGTCTATTCTCTCTCTCGTTGTAAATAAAGCCGTGTTTTTATTCATTCAACATTGTGGCGCCCTTCTCGCCATTCACGAGTCGACCTTTTTATCTGAAAAGCTGCTGTTTTTCACAATTTAAAAAAAGGACCCAGATTTCACTGTTAGCCAACCAAACTCAAATTTAAAGCAACTCTTCGTCTACTTTTACCTTCAAATAACATTTTCTAAAACTTTTCCCAATTTCTCCTCCCCCTAAATTCAACAAGTTTACAGTCTTAACGACTTTGAATATCCCCTTCCACCGAACCCATTGACGATTTAGCTCCATATCGCTGATAGGACTTTGCCATAGTTGCTCCTCAAGTGTCTAATAAGACTTAATCACTCAGCATCAGCCTGAGGGACTTTTGCAGCAACTTCATTCATCAGCAATTACACTGGTATTAGGCTACTGTATATCAAGTGTGCTCATCCAACAGAGATAATTAAATATGCTGCTGTGAGACTACAGATACAACGGGTGTCTATCTGTGCGCGCCGTGTATTTTCCTCTGCGTGGGCAGGTTCCCGTGTGTCGCCGGCTGTCCGTAACCAACCATCTATACTACCAAGGGTGCCAGACGCAGGCTGCTTTAACGTTAACTTGATTTCATGTGGGCTGGACCATTTTAGATAGAATATTTAGATTTTTTTTTAATAAATGGATTAAAAGAACTGGATTAAAAGAACAGAATATTCCGTTTTTTATAGATCTAAAACAATGTTTATTTTAGCTTTTTTAAAAATATATTTTTAGATTTTACAAAATTATTTTTGAACTAAAAGCAGAAAAAATGGATTAAAAAATGACTATGATTGATTTAAAAGGGGAAAATCAGGAAATTTAATATACAGCTATACTCTTCATTTTAGATATATTTAGATTTTTTTGTATAAATGGATTAAAAGAACTGAATATTCAGTATATTATAGATCTAAAACAATCTCTATTTGAGCTTTTTTAAAATATATTTTTAGATTTTACAAAATGATTTCTGGACTAGAAACAGAAAAAATGGTTTATAAATGACACTTATTCATTTAAAAGGGGGAAAATCAAGAAATTTAATATACATGTATACTATTCATTTTAATGTAATCCTAAAACTGAAAGTCGGCACTCATCATTGACTTTCTCGGGCCACACAAAATGATACAGCGAGCCAGATTCGGCCCGCGAGCCACCACTTTGACACACGTGAACCATACAATCCGACCTGATTAGCAGTCAAATATAAATCCGCCCCTTTTAATATCTTTTCTTTGCTTCCATGTTTCTATCACAAATACACACACACAAGTGTAGGAAAGCGAGTGATATTGCGTTTAACCTCAGCATATGGCTCATTTCACATCTTCTCTGTCGCTTAAGAATTGTCGCGTCGCTTCGTTTTTCGTTGGCAACCACACATTGTGTCATATTGCTCCCGCTAAATGTGATTATCACACCGACAAAGGCTTTTTAGCCATCTTTGCGCATATGTGTGTGGGTGTCTTATGTAGTCATGCGTCGACAGGTTAGCATACATTGCCCGTTAGCTCGTTGCTAACTGAAGCGGATATATGTATATACACACACACATACTTATAAATATTTGTATATATAGCTATATACACATACATACACATACATACACATACATATACATAGATCTTAAGTCTTAAATTTAAAAGGTAATGTTAAATATTTGTAGATAAACATTGAAAACGATTCAGTTAGTTGAAGCACAACATCTTGGGAGGGAGTTTTGAATTACAGCTTTTTAATAAAACCATTACTAAACACACACACACACACACACATTTATTTTGCACACCCACTTAAGGGGACGCATGAATGACCTGATCTACTTTTGTATCCATCAGTGAGATGACTGGTTGTAAAATTGGGAATAATTACATTAATGTGAGATTACGTAAGTGTGACGGGGGGAAAACATTGGAGAGAAACAATCTGCCAGATACAACAATTCTACATATTAATCTCATTTCCGGCGTCTCCGTCCGTCTCTGGGCTTCTTTCTCCTTATCGTGCACCCTTCAAGTATTATCTCTTTCATAGTGCACACTCAAGCCTTTTGTAATCCTCTTAAATATGTACAACCTCCTTCAACGTGCCTCTTCTATATAACTTTTTTTTTTTCTTTCTGCTATCACTATACACACCGAAAAAATATATATATTATGTATTTTTTTTTTAAATAGGGGTGACCCTACTTATTTCATTTATAGCGGCCCTATCTGGTCTACATGAACCGCGGTAATCGA
Source organism: Stigmatopora nigra (assembly GCF_051989575.1). Classification (NCBI taxonomy): domain Eukaryota; kingdom Metazoa; phylum Chordata; class Actinopteri; order Syngnathiformes; family Syngnathidae; genus Stigmatopora; species Stigmatopora nigra. The sequence goes on from NC_135513.1 coordinate 15,688,617, forward strand.
GGGATTACTGTAGATGCATTTAATGTATTTTCTATTGACATGAGAGCATTCAAACAACAAGAAAAATGTCAGTCTGTGGGTCACTTGTAAGAAGTGAAATAAAAGGCATCCTGTTGACCTTTCCCCAGACACTCTGATCCTCCGGCATCAAATAAATAACCCGTTTTTTTTTACCTCTATGAGTACAAAAGAACTCCGATAAATTTGTTCATTTTTTGCACATTATTGCTCATTTTGTGCATTGATTTAGAACATTTTATAAAAAAAATCAGTTTATAACTGTCTAAAACAATAATTTTAATAGTTGATTATGCGTTATGTACATATATAAACACAAATATACATACACATACATATATAAGCACAAATATACATACACATACATTTATAAGCACAAATATACGTACACATGTATTATATAAGCACACATATACATACACATACATATACTAGCACACATACATACACTTACATATATAAGCACACATATACATACACATAGATGTACATGCATGCATACGGTAGGTCTTAACACAGCCATTTTTCCCCTCTCTCTTGTCTTTTCTCGTTTCCCTCCACTTCTTTTTCCCACCTCTCCTTTACTTTCTGTCCCCGAGGTTACGAACTCGCCCGGTAGGAGTCCAATACCGGGATTAACCACAAAAAAAATCTCTGGCATCCCCCCCTCCCTCTCTGCCTCCCCTTTTCTATAACATACCCGCGCACACACCCACTCTCACACAGTAGGGGGGTCAAACGTGGGCTGTTTAACTGGCAGAAATAGCTCAACATGAAACATTGTTGCGCAAAGCTCCCCTCTCCCCATCGATCACGCACACGCCCCGTGAAGGTCTATATTATTCCAGTAAGTGCGGAGTGGGGGGGTCGGCATCGGCATCGGCAAAATGCGACGCTGTAAGAAAAGCTTCGCTGCAGGAATGATTGAGATGGAGATAAAGAAAAGACCATGGAGCTTGCCCGGCGAGTCCAAATCGCTATCCTGAGCGCTCTCTTGCGATCGGCCAGCGCAGAATGAGTAAATGCCAGCCAGGACGGCTTTCTCGCTAACATCCGTCTAGTGTGGGAAAAATATAAGACCCCCTTACCCTTGGAAAATAGTTTACTTTAAGATAGAAATTGAGCTTAAAAGCAATATACCAAATGTATGTGTGGATTTCTATGGGTGTGTGTGTGTATAGATATACGTGGATGGATGGATCGGTATGTTTGTGTGTGTGTGTAGTGTCACTGATGGCATAGTCGCTACATGGGATGGAGAATATGTGGCAATGTTGTTTTACACATACACACACACACACACACACACACACACACACACATTTATTACTGACATCTCTCATATTTCATGAGAAAAAAATACACCATCCAAAACATAGATATTGATGCACTACATATTTATTGTCAAATGACAACACACACACACATTGTTGAATGGAAAGCTTTATGATACAAGTATATTTTTAAATGTAGTATAACTTGACGATGAAGTACACAAATAAATAATAAGTAATAATGATAAATAATACATGAAAAACAAGTAGTCAACAACAAAATTGAATTGAATGCTTTTATTGTCATCATACAAATATTTAAAGCATCACCAGGAAGTGCACAAATAACAACAACAAACAAACCAACAAATAATTAATAAATAATAACACAAAAAATCAACAAATTAGTAAAAAGTAGTCAACACAGCAACAACCAAAGAAATAAAAAGCTAAAAAAAAACAATAGGTAAAACTACGTTAACATAATTAGTCAACAACATAGATAACCTAATACGTTGTCAACAACATAGATAACACAATTAGTCAACAACATAGATAACATAACTAGTCAACAACATAGATAACATAATTAGTCAACATAATACGTTGTTAACAACATAAACACCTAGTCAACAACATAGATAAGTAGTCCTGTGAGAGAAAGAACGGCTGAGAAAGTACTAAAGATAAGAAGAAGAAACAAAAAGAGAAAAAGGAGGAAAAAAAATAGCAGGACCGAGCAACTACTTGAACTACCTTTGAATACTCCCAATACAAAAAGCAGATTCCAAGGCGGTCTTCCCCCAACCAATCCTCGCCCTTCTTCCGCCCCGTAACCCCGCCCCAGTGGTTCTCCTCGGCCCCGCCTCCCTCCGCGAGCTGAGCGAGGAGCAGGACGGCTCCAATTTACCAAGGCAACGAGGGGAGCGCAGCAGGCGAGAAGAAACATCTCCCCCTTTCTGCACGCTTCCTCGCTCGCATCCTAAGGTTGACCAAAGGGAACAAACAAGAGCACCCGCGTCGCTTTATCATCTTCTCAATTCCACCCCCCCCTAAAAAAAAGGAGAAAGAAATGCTTTGGAAGACGGTACCGTACACTTGACGAGATTTCCCCCCTCCTGTAGCGAATTCCCAATCACCATCTCGGACAAGAAGTGAGAAGACACGCGGTGTGCAAAAATACAGGAAAACGTGCACGAGAATCTACGCTTGTTTTTGGACTGAACCCCCTCAAAAAAGGGCATCCGTGGAGAAAAGACCGCACGGAGTTGTGCTTTTTTTTTTAGGAAAGATTCCTTCCTATGCATTCGGGAGCCGAAAGCAAACCAGCTGAAACTGGAGTATTCACACCAACGAGGTAAAAAAAAAAAAACGTTTTCATCAATCCGGCCATTGTATCTATCTTGTTTGTGGGAAAAGCGACCGTCTCGTAAATCGAACTGGATTCGTTCGTTCCAAGGCAGGAACGGAGCTTTACCTGATCGTTTTGTGATGAAGTGTTTAAAAAAAGGCTTGTTTTTCGTCCTACGTGAGCTTGATTTTCCACTATGTTTTTATACAGTTATTTGTTTGCTGAAATCGTAACCTGCTTGTTCCTAGTCGTATCTCGAATTGGATGTTGTTGCATTAGGATCGGACTGCGAACGTGGTTTTGGGGACTGACAATGTCTCAAGCAACAAGTTAGTCAGTGAGGACTGCAGTGACCCCCCCCCCCCCCCCCCCTCCCATGTCAAATGACTTAGTCTCACTCTTCATTATGATCCACTAAAAAAGAAATCAGTGGAATTGTCTTCAGGCAATTCTCAGGACACCAAATATTTGACAGTTTAAAGGTCTGCTTTTAATTTGGTGGCCAACTGGCGTGAACACCACTCCAGAAACAGATTGGGAATATTAACTAAATGGATTTTGAGGACAAAATTGAGCTCTCGGTGAACAAATTGCTTTCAGGCAAAGTGGCAAAGATACTTTTTGATTCCTGCTTTGAATTTTTATTCAGTGTCTGGTAAAATAATGTCTTTTCCAGCTTCCTCTTATTGATAGTTGTTGGGTATATACATATTTATTGTTAGCCTTTTTTACTCTGCATTTTTTAGATCTACTCCATTAAGCATATGCTGTGTTCTAGGGGATGGCTCCCAAGCCACATGCGGCTCCCGGGCCATATTAATGCGGCTATTTTTTATCATATTTTGGATATGTTTGTGTCGTTTCATGTTTTCTCAAATTCAACAAGACACATTATAAATATATTTTTAAAAAATAATAATAATTGGGAAAATTGAATTGTTTTGACTCCGGCCCTTTAAAATTTTGTCTCTTTGTGGTGTCTAATTTCTTCGCCAACCCCAATATACACCAACGGGGACTAGTGAGAAAAGCATTTATTTATTTATTTTCGTACTTAAGGTGAGGTCATTGTTTATGATGAGTTGCATGTTTGGATTTTTTGAAGCGCGACCGGCGACAAAGCAAAATAGCGGAATAGCGCCGGTCTGCTAGTTCTCTCGTCACACCTCGCGCTCAATAAAGTGGAAGGTTAAGTATCACGTCAACACGCTGAACCCGCCGCCAAAGATGTTGAAAATATGAAACATATGCACTACGTCGCCGTGGCTCGCTGTAACGGCGGATGAGTCATCCGTGCTGGATCTCATTCTTATCCTTCTTTTTTCCAACGTTGAATATTTTGCTCTTATTGTAACGCTCCATAATTCCCAAGGCCATGTTATGAAAATGATATCACAACAAAATTCTCCATTTTATTGAGCTTCATTCAAACTGCCACTTTGTATCATTTCTTCAATTGACTTTCCAATTTAATTAAAAAAAACTGTAGGGCAGAAATTTAGAAAGATTTATTTAATATAGTGTATGTAGAAAAAATGCTATTTTGTTTACATTTAAATCTGATGCTTCTATTTAAATAGACATTTTTAGGCTCATATTTGGTGATCCATTTTTATTTATTCATATTGTCCACATATAAGTGTACGCTTTGTGAACGAGATATGAAGAATTTAAACAGAATTTTTGCGCAATTTCTTTGACTTGGGGGTGTATAAGTTTAATTTATTTAGAAAAATAGAAAGTAAAATTGCAAAAATACGGAAAAAGGACATGCTATTTTGAGACCCAATTGGCAAAAAGCGGTTTGGAATGCGTCCGACTATTGCGACAGAGGGTGGGGTGGGCTAGCTGTTAGCAATAGCATTTTTAGCTTGTATACTATTAGTTTTGAGCTTATAGGCCTTCACTCAAGATAAAAGTTTTATTCAATTGAATTTGTTGAATCAAGTCGTCGTGTTTAACCCCCACTGGCAGCTAATGAGCTAATATTTCAAAACAAGATTAGATAAACGCATTTTGAAACCCAACCTGGAATTGACGCCATCTTAAAAGTTTAAAAACAAATAAAAGAAGCAATCCAAATGCAAGTCATTTTCGCAGCTGCACTTTTTTTTAGCATTAGCATGTGGCAAAAAGAGCTCCTTTGTGATCAACTGCTAACACTTTCTCCAACCTGAACACAAATGGCACTAAAAATAGAAATGAGTTCATGGGCTGTGTATATTCATGCTTTGCTGTCTATCACCATGGTAGCCGTGTGGAAAATGGATTTAAGGGAAACCTACAGTGCTTCTTTTAGCGCACTCTGTTTTGAAAAGAGTGGTTAGCGCCCCAACTTTGCACTTCTGGTGTCCCGGGCTCGTCCCAGGTCGGCCCTCGCTCTGTGGAGTTTGTGTGTTCTACCCGAGCTGCTGTGGCTTTTCTATGGGTACTCTGGTTTCATCCCATATTCTAAAAACATGCATGCTAGGCTAACTGTCTGCTAACTTGCCCTTAGCTATGAGTGTGATTTGTTGTTTGTGTCCTTGTGGCCTGAGATAGGTTATCGGGATCTCCCCAGTTTGGTGTCCGAATTCAGATAGGATAGGCTCCGGCACCCCCTGGAATCTTTGTGAGGATAAGTGGGTCAGAAAACTAATTAATTGTTTGAAAGATGTACCGATGTAGTACGTGGGGCGGGGTGACATTGTGTGGGGTTTGCATTCTTCCTCTTGGCTTGTGTGGGTTTTCTTCGGGTACTCTGGGTCCTCCCACTTCCCCAAAACATGCATGCTAGGCTAATATTGTATGCTCACATGCCCATATCTACTATTGATCATCTCCTCGTGCCCCGTGATTGGCCAAATGCTGATACGCAGTTTCCCCTGATGTTGTTTGAAGTCTGCTGGGATAGGATCCGGCACCCCCTGCGACCCTTTTTAGTATAAACTGTTCAGAAAAGGTCAAAATGTTTGTAAAGGCGCACTGATGAAGTATGTATGTAAGTAGGTAGATATGTTTTGGTGTAGCGGGGTGAGGCTAAGGCTAGGGGCGGAGTCTGCGCTGGCTGATCAGACGGAGTCGGAGAAGACGGCCTTTTCTGTTCGCTTAATGACTTCCAGACACAGATTTGCATTCCACGGCCGTTCTCCGCTCTCCGTATACATACGAGAGAGGGAAACTCTCCTCCCCCAACGCTTACCTTTCCAATTAAAAACACACATTTTCAGACGCTCCCTTAAAAGATGGCCGTCACAAAAGTAGAGGAAGCGCGTGACGGATGAAAGGAATTAAACTGTCGCCGTGAAAGGAAACACGCTTTTAGGAGAAGACGAGTCCAAGACATATCGTAAAAAAAAAAAAGTAAAGGGGGGTGGCGACGACGTGTTTCGGACGTGAACATGTGCAACTGATTAAGATTCCGATGCTCTTCTGTTCCCGATGATAAGATGTCAAAAAATCTAATTATATATTCTATTTTTATGACCTTTAAAAAGCTAAAGTTTGAGGTAGAAATTGGAATAGGTTTTTTTGGGGGGGCAATTTGCTTAAGTTAAAGTCGTTGGAAGGCAATTTGTGGCTAAAAGTGTTTAGGATGGTGAATTTTCGGGTTTGAATCCGGCCCTAAAAATGGAGGATGAGTTACGATGTCAAAGTTTAAATACGTTTTCAGCTGGTGACGCTTTTTGAGAGATGAACGACTGTCGAGGTGCTTTATTTTTAGCCTTTTTTTTAGCCTGTCTTCTATGGAATGTTTTAGTGGATTAGGCTATTGCGAGCGACCACTGGGAGAGACAATGGGACCAGTCAAGCACACAAAGTGACTGCATTCCTCTGACGGATACAATTACACCTAAAAACCAAAGAAATGAAAGAAAATCCACCGAAAAACCACGACTTATCTGATACTTTTTTTCATTTAACAACACGTTGACAAACCCAAACATAAGATATTTAACTCACACTTTGGTACAAGATTTACATTTAACAACAACATAATGACAAGTTAATCTCCTAAAAAAAAATAACACTGTTTTTTAATAACAATTGTGGAATTATTTGTTGATTAATCGATAAATAGGATAAAAAAACGGACAAACATTTACTAAACTGCCGTCTTCAGTGTTTATTGGGAAAGTCCATTGTTCTAACATCCCAAAAAATTTAAAAAAACATGCAAATTTGGGACTAGTTTGTACTTTTAACTCGTTTATTTGGGGTCCACTTTCCTAAAATTCAAAAAAATAAATAAATGCGCCAATTTGAGACTGGTTTCTACAGGTTTGAGGCCCAGGTGTGGACGTCCACACACAACGTCCATTTTTTTCTTCTTCCAGTGTCTCCACACAAACACACTCATCGCCTAGCAACAAGGCCTGCGAAAGTATGAGATTAGGTGTCTGTAAAAACCTGTGTGTGTGAAAAAGTGCGGGTGTGTGTGTGTGTACAGAAAGGATATGGGTTGGGACAAAGCCCGAAGAGTTAGAAAGAATACCAACCCAAAAAAAAATGGAGGAACGAAAAACGGATATATCCATGTACGCGTTTCTTAAAAACGAAATCGGAATATTTGGTTAGCGCGCTAACGCTACTTAGAATTACACAACTGAATGAGGAAAGGGAAGGCGGGTATTAAAAGGGTGTGTGGCACACTGTGTTGATGTTTTAGCGGTTAGCGCACGGTGGCTAGTGTACACGCGCGTACATGCTCGCGCATTTCCGTGCGCACATCGAATGGTGGTGGTGGCGGTGGGATCCGGCAGGTCATATAATGCTTGGTTGGACACATTGTCTGCCCCGGCCGGCAGTCCGTCTTTCACACAACCTGTCCCCTTAATCTGCAAATCTGTCCAGAATAATCTGCACATGCCTGTAGAGAAAGGAAAGAATCTAAAAAAAAAAAAACAACGACAATGTTTTTTTTCCACTTTCCTTCAATGGTAGTTTCCACTTTAGTCACTTTTAACCTGCATTTTAAGGGTATATTAACTTGTGTGTGTACTTTATGAATCTCAAGGATTTTTTATAATGATCATAAAGGCATTTAATTTAATGAAATGATTTAAAAATGAGAAAGAAAAGCAAAAAATGTGAATTTTATGCAGAAAACTGTTAAAGTGATTCTTGTGTGTGTTCTTGTCAAAATATTAAGTTTCACGGTAAATATTGGAATGTTCAATATTATTTACTCATACAGAAACGGTAAGAATTAAAAAAGTGTGTGATGTATTAATGGCGCATGAAGAAATAAGAACTTTTAAGAACAAGATAAGAACAATTGTTGTAATAATCTGTTTTTTTTTCCAAACATGCAAAATTGAAAGAAAATTTGAGGGTATATTGATCCATAAAGACACACCTATGATTTTTGAGTAGAAATTTGAGTTAAATTGAAGTGAAGATGAAATTTTTCAAAAATAATTGTCAAAATATGATTTTTCATAACTAATATTTCAATGTCCAATGTCATTAACTCATGCAGAAATGGTAAGAATGATCACTTTTGCTAAGACTAAATAAAGCTTAATCTAATCTAATTTAATGTATGTATTTAAGGTGCATGGACAAAAATAATTGTTGTTATGATATAATTTCTGTTAATAATTCATGCCTCCCAAGAAAATGTGAGGAAATATTGATGCCTAATAACACACTTAAGTTAAAAAAATGGATGTTAGGTTAAATCATCTTAATTACCCCTTTTAAAACTAATACAAATAATCCCAATTGTTGTTTTTAGAGAGAAAAAACGGTGTATATTTTGGCTCTTGTGGTGGTGCTTGTTTTTAAGGCAGGAGTTGCTTTTCTTTTCATCAGCCGAACCTCCGCAGGAACCCACAAATGTTGACTGGGAAAAATTATTGGAGAAAACATGACTTTTTTGTACACCAGGCAGCTGGACTCAAGGGGGGAGGACCAAAAAAAATGGCGTAGAAAAATGCTACTTTGCCTTTGTTTACAGCTTCCATTTAGCCTCACAAACAGAAGAAAAAGCCATTAAACGTCATAGTGTTTCTTTTTTTTTTTAAATCTATTGATTAGTTAATCAACAAATATTAGAATTATTATTTTTTAGATGTGCTACGAGTCCTTATGTCATTAAAAGAGACGTTTAAATTGTTTTGTATCGTAATGCGAGTTTAATATCAATAATCTCTTAGTGTTTTTTTAATCCTATTTATTGATTAATAGAAAAAGGATTCTACAAGAGTTAATATGATTTATTGTTCATTTGTTTTGCTGTTAAATGTCTACTTTGGATTGGCATGGACTTTTGTTGCCGTAGATGACAAGGCGATTTGCTAAATTCTCATTGGATCAGCATTTCTGGGGGTGTGGCCTAAAAGAAAGACTTTTGGGCCCTGTACTTTCTCATTAGTAATGCAACGCAAGGCAGATTTGTGGTGAAAATATGCTCAAATATGACAACATGCGTGTATTTGTTCTCTAGGGAAGGGCAAAGGAGTGCCTTTTGGGGTGTAGGGTTCGATTCCCAGGTGGGTTGTCAATGTGTCTTTGTGGATTTTTCTCTGAGTACTCCGCATGCTAGGCTAATTGTGTGCTAAATTGTTCCATAGCTATGACTGATTGGTTGTTTGATAGGCTCCAGCACCCCCGCGATCCTTGCTGGGATAAACGGTTTGGGAAATGAATCAATGTTAGGTTGTATATTGCTGCAGTTTTATTTTGAAGGGAGATTTAGTGGAGGTGTTTTATTGATCGTGTAGTTTTACATGACGTTTTGGTTTGGTGCTTTTATTTGGTAAAGGATGTCATTTTCTGGCAATTTTACAAATAGGGGGATAACATTTCTGTACAAAGCAGCAGATAATGTTTTTGACGGGAGAAAATTGAGGAAAGAGAGGCTGAAGGATGACATGTTTTCTGACAAAGCCGACATTTATCTTATCAGTCTATTGAGTCCCGTCTCATATTTCATTGGACCTTTTTGACATTTTTTTTCACCCAAAAACATTTTTCCACAACCACTCATTCATTCTACATCCACATTTTTTTCACCTCCAATGTTCCATGTTTTATTTCCCATCCGCCAACTTTAGCCAGTAATAATAATACTCGTGCTTGAGTTTTGACACCGACTCGTGTTTCCGGGAACATCAAAGAGCGCTTTACACGATTACGTCATGGCGTCCCAGCGTTTTTCGCCATTACCAGGGGCCGCGGGTAAATGGCCAGAGAAGCCTCGGCACGCAAACACTAACGAGACGTGTCCTGGAAAATAACGAGCCCGAAATATACCAAGCATCGACTTCAATTTCCTTCCCTTTGTTGGATTATTTTCATCAATGTCCGCCCGGGTGACCTCAAAAAGTTCAGAACAACGTCATTTCCCGAATACGAGACGAATAAAGTTATCTAATTTAAATCAAATTGTGAAAATAAAATGCTAGAATTCAATTAAATGGAGATACAAAGTGACGCTAACTCTAGGGAAGTCTAGTTTATGCTTGTGTGGCTTTTTAATGGGTGCGTAAGGCTCTCCGCTAACCCGCTAGCTAAAATATGGCGTCCTGAACGAACCAATAGGAGCATAACGTTGATAATTTTGCGCTGATTGTTACCTCTAGCATCGCTTTAATGTCTTTATATTTTCCATTATACTCCTGCGAATGCACTCTCATTGATACTCATTGATTAGCAATAGCGTAGAAACGTTAGCAAAATAATTTTGCTCTTTAAAAATGGTGAAATGACCAAAAAAATGCATGTACTTTACCTTTTGCAGTTAAAAAATGGAAAATGATTAAAAAATAACATGTTTTTTGACTTTTAAACTCCGCTTATGGCTTTAATATTCAAAAATATCAATTGTTTATGGCCTTCTGTGTCAAAAAGTTTAGGTTAATTGCTGTTTTTTTGCGGTAGGAAGCGGGTAAGTTGTATGGAGTTATACGAGGCAGAGAGAAAAATAACTTTTGGCAAGATTTTGGAGGGAAAAAAGTCATCTTTTCATCCCCAAGAATTCTCTCCCAGCAAATCTTTCTTTAGTCTTATCGCTGGCGCTTGGCTCGTGGGAAATGAAGACAGATGAGGTGACAGCAAAAGCAAACCACACGCACGTCTTGGAATGCTGCGGCAGCCATTTTAGAATGGCTCTCTCTACGTTCCAAACGAGCGCCATCCACGCCGAGACGTTAATTAGCGTCGAATGGAAAGCGCCACGTCAAACAAATGGCGCGATAAGAACCCAAGTCACATTCTTGCCTCCGTCGCGAAAGGTGCTATGCGTCAAAAATAGGAACCTCTTAGACAGACTCGCAAAAAACGAAAAATCTAACGACCGATCGGCGAACAAAAAACTAAAAACAACCTGAAACCTTTACAGAACTGTCACTCAAAGTAAGATGGGATAGCTTACAGCAATGGTGTCAGACATTAACGTCAACTTGATTTCACTTTAGATATAATATAAAAATATATATATATATATATTTATAAATGGATTAAAAGAACTGGATTAAACTCCCTGAATATTCCGTTTTTTATAGAGCTTAAACGATGTTAATTTTAGCTTTTATTTAATATATATTTTTAGATTTTACCAAATTCTTTTTGAACTAAAAACAAAGAAAAAATGATTAAAAACGACAATGATTGATTTAAAAGGGGGAAATATAATATTTAGATATTTTTTTTTAAATAAATGGATTAAAGAACTGAATATTCAGTTTTTATAGATTTAAAACAATGTTTATTTACCTTTTTTATATATTTTTAGATTTTACAAAAAAAAATTGAACTAAAAACACAGAAAAATGGATTAAAAAGGACAATTATTCATTCAAAAGGGGGGAAATCAGGAAATTTAATATATATCTCTACTCTTCATTTAATTTGACCCTAAAACAGAAAGTCGGCACTCATGATTGACTTTCCCGGACCACACAAAATGATCCGGCGGTCCACATTTGGCCCGCGGGCCGCCACTTTGACACCTGTGTCTTCCAGCTTACCTGCAACCTGAGAGCGAACTACTAAAAGATAAAAACATGTCTCAAAGACCGCCGCCCCCCACTCACTCACCCCCACACACACACACAAACATAACCACCCACCCACCCACACATACACTTAGCCCTCTGTCCTTTTTGAGGTTAGCCCCCTCCCTCGTTAGCCCATTTTTTTACCGCTTCCCCTGCAGCTCTTCCTGCACTACCCCCCCCCCCCCCTTCAGTTTGCAATCCCTTTTGGTGGGGGTGTTAGGGGCAAGGCGAGGTCATCTTCCCACCCAGCCAGCTCGGGGGTGGCTTACCTAAAAGCGTGTCTTTGGATTTGGTCAGCGCGTGTTTGCGCTTTCACACCAAAATAGTCAACGTATCCTATGAATAATTGACTAAACCGAGACCCTTGACGCACTTTTTTGTGCATGTGTGTGTGTGTTGCAAAATGGCTAACAACTGCAACCAGGTTTTGTGTAACATGAGACACCCAATAGAAAGCCTTCATCTCATCTTGAATCTTTTGTACTCCATTCAGTCAATGTTATGTGTTTGTAAACAGCGCATTTCCATCGCTTATCCTTTTTTTGGAACAGTTGTGGGGTCGTGGGTTCGATCCCAGATGGGTGGAGGTAGCATGGACCCCCTCAGGGCTTGCCTGCGTGGGTTTTCTTCCCCCAGGTACTCGGGTTTACTCCCACATTCCCAAAATGTGCATGCTAGGCTAATTGGGTGCTAAATTGCCTGGAGCTATTGTGTGATTGTTTGTTGTTTGTCTCCAAGTGCTCTGTGATTGGCTGGCTAATGCTTAGAGTTGGCTGGGTGGGAGATATATGCTTTAGAAAAAATCATAATAATGTGTAATAGCTTAGATTGTGCAATATTTTAGAATTGCCTTGCCCAGACGTGACTTTTTAAATGACTTATTTATGTTTTTATTGAGAAATACACACTTTATTTTGTCATATACAGCCGTTTTATAAGGAAAATAATGGCTTTTGACTTTTTGATTTGACTTGAAAATGAATTAATGATGGAAAATTATACATTTTATTTATTAAGTATTTATTATTTAATCTACGTGACCTGCAATTTATTGTACATACCATTTTTTGACTCAAATGACAAATAACAGTATTTTTTAAATTACTATCAGCATCAGTACCTGCTAATTATGTCTTTTATTTATTAATTATTTATTATTTAATCTACCTGACCTCTAATTTATCGTACATACCAAAGTTTTTCAACTCAAATTACAAAAAAACAGCATTTTTTTAAATTAATATCATCATGTTCTTAGTGTAAATGATCTTTTTTAAAGATATTTTTTAAGGAAGCTAGCTTAAATAGCCTTTTCAAGCTACAATTTAGTTTTCCAAAGGAAGATTCATTGTCCAGAATTTTAATTTTTTAGTCATGCTGTTCATATTTTTAGTGATATTTTCCGAATTCGTCCCCTGCGTCTTTTATTTTTTTCCCGATTGTTTTGTTTTCAGGAACATCCGGTGGCACGTTCAAATATTTAACGGGCATTTCTTTGTCAGTTGGAGATTTGCCAGTGACGCTTTAATGATTGCGCCGCAGGTCGTCCAAAAAATAAAAATAAAAAAGAAGAAGAAGCCAGTCAGTCTGCTGCTGTCTCCTCCAAAAAAATAGTAAGATAAAAAAAAAAAAATCAAAATAAGAAAGCATGGCAGCTCCCAGGGAAGAAACATGCTCTGGGGCAAAAAAACACACATCAATCATATACCTGACTTGGCTTAATTTATTCGTCACTACAGGAAAACAATCCAGTAAACACGTGTCAGTAAAATGCTCTTTATTTTTTAGCCAAATTTGTGACAAACCAGGGGGAGAATAATAACTAAATTAATCAAAGGTGAGTCAGACTGAATTATTATATATATATTTTTTAGATATGTTGTTTTGTTAGAATTAAATGTCTGAATTTTTTGAATGAAAAATATTTTTTTAGATATTATTTTGTAAAATTTAATGTCTGAAATATTTTAATAGGAGACTGAATTAAGTTTTTCTTAGATATGTTATTTTGTCAGAATTAAATGTCTGAAATGTTTTAATGAGAGACTGAATAGTTTTTTAGATGTTATTTTGTTAGAATTTAATGTCTTAAATATTTTAACAAGACTGAATAGTTTTTTTTTTAGATATTTTAGATATGTTATTTTGTCAAATGTTAATGTCTGAAATCTTTTAATAAGAAATCAAATATTTTTAGATATGTTATTTTGTCAGAATTAAATGTCTTAAATCTTTTTTTATAAGAAACCGATTATTTTTTTCCTACCCTTTAATTGCACTAAAATATTAGCTACATTTTATTCACTTTTTATACCTACTAATTGTAATTATTTGTGCACTTAATAATGAAATCTTAAGAAAAATCATCAAACATAGTATTTCTGAGATACTGCATGAATCAAAAGTACATTATTAAGGTCAATATCAAAAGAAATTCATTCATCCAGTAATGCTTCTTTTCTAAGCGCAAAACAGAAAATAACCAAGTCTTATGCGCATATAAGCCTTACCCCTCCATTTTTTTCAGTTAAAAATACGGCTTATATGCGAGGAATATAACATATAATGACAATATAAACGTTCTATTCAATCAACTGTACAAATGGTAAAACGATGAGAAAAAAATCAAACCCGGATGTCATGTTTTGTGTTTAAAAATCATTTTTAAAAAGTTCTCCTGGAAATCTTTCTCAACCACATCAATCCACATCATTTAGACGGAGAGGCTGGTATCGTTGCCACGGTGACCTGGGGCCGTTTCACTTGATCTCCGCTCCGTGCAATTGGCCCTGACAAGCGGAGGAATTAGTCTGCAAAAAAACCAAAACAATAGACGTGTCTTTTTGCATCACGCCATAAATGCTCATCTCAATTCGGGCAACCCAAAAAAAAAAAAAAAAAAAAAACGTGGCCAGAATTTTGCTTTCCCGGAATAACTCGTCAATAAAACAAGACTTGAAACGGACTAATTGAAATGCACTTTGCGTACGTGAAAATACATTTTGCTAACACGCTAGCGTGAGATTAACCTCTTAGCCGTGCCGCTTGGAAATAAATCACAAGACGTCGACGGTTGACCGTAATAAATCAACTCCCGGCCTGCAGTTACTTAAAAAGAAGATAGTCATTATTAAGGTCGGGATCTTCTATTTTACAACATTTCACCTTCTGTGGCCGTGTGGGATGTAGCTTTCCTCCGTTATGGGAGTCGTCCTTATTGGTTATATTTGTTGGAATAAGGGTAATCATTCCTGGGAATGAGTTTTTTCCTTTTTCAGTCTTTTTTGTTGCTGGACATTTTAAAAGATGGTGACATAAAGTTCAAGTGGAAGTGGTGCTTGTTGTCGCTGTGGGGCAAACCGCGTTACCGCGTTACCGCGTTACCGCTAGCAGCAGCAACAACAAAAAGGCTTAACAACCATGACATGAGAACAACATCTGGTGTGGGTGTCTCTCTGCCAGATGTTGGACTATAGCACGTGTGTCAAAGTGACGGCCCGGGGGCCAAATGTGGTCTGTCGCATTATTTTGTGTGGCCCGGGAAAGTGCTGACTTTCTGTTTTAGGATCAAATTCAAATGAAGAGTATAGATGTATATTACATTTCCTGATTTTCCCCCTTTTAAATCAATAATTGCATTTTTTAATCATTTTTTTCTGTTTTTAGGTCAAAAATCATCTTGCAAAATTAAAAAATATATAAAAAAATATTTTCTGTTTTCCACTTTAATATGGTACATAAAAATGGTTTCCTTTTGAAATGAATACCAATTATTAAATAAATCTGGTGTCAAAGTGGCGGCCCGGGGGCCAAATCTGGTCCGCCGTATCATTTTGTGTGGCCCGTGAAAGTAGATCATGGTGCTGACTTTCTGTTTTAGGATCTAATTCAAATGAAGAGTATAGATTAGTATAATAAATTTCCTGATTTTACC